>NW_018127986.1:2255707-2345748 GCF_001952655.1 Monopterus albus | reverse complement strand
GATGTGAGAACATTGACTAGTGTTTGAGAAGTAATGTTTCTGCAAACATTTCTGCAGCCCAGGCCTTACAGTTGATCTATGAAAGGGTGATCATTTAAACCAATTCCAGGGTTAAAGGGATCAGCTGTGAGATCTTCTTTTTTAAGAATAATTTGAATTTCAGTTTAGAGGGACATCAGATTTATTCAGAATGAAGAAATTCCTATATGTGTTTTGAAAAATCATGTTAATATGAGGGGAATTTGCTATTATGTGTTAAAATAAATAAATAAAAATGCTTAATCACTGATGGGTTAGAATAGAATTGTCAGTGAAGTTGTTTATCTTGTTGATTTTAATATATTGAGGGTATATAGATATAATATTCTAGACCTTGTATTTATGGTGATTTTTACAAGTCACTTGACAGTTCACACACGCCACAATTAAGACCTAAAGAGCTAAAGTAAAACCAGAGCTTCTGGGTAAACACTACCTCACTCAGCAGTATGTTGTTTGGTTTACTCCATACACTCGTTTCAGAAAGTATTCAGAGCCTTTCAAATTTAAACACGTCAAGGACAATTAAAGCAAACACGATGCATTAGAGGCACAGCGAAGAGTCTGAATACTTCTGTAAATGAAAGATTTTAGTTTTTGATTTTGTATAAACTTGGGGAAAAAAATCTAAAAACATGTTTTTACATTGCTGCAATAAAGTCAAGAGAAAAACTGGATGTGCCATAAAGATTTCTGTCTCTGTATGGAGTAGTGTTGAGCCACTGGGCCCCACACACAGGGAGAGATGATCCTGCAGCCACTTACTCTATGCAGGACTGATACTTTACACAGCAGCACCCACGGCGACAGAGACTGGCTGTTGGATCAAAGCAGCACGTTGTCAAACTGAGCCCCAGGACATCCGCCCCCTCGGACACATATTCCAAGCATAACCGAGCTAATGGGACTTCCCAGAGTTTGAGAACCTCTAAATGATGGGAGTAGTAGGACCGCTGCACTGCTGCCTGAAAGATTTAGATCCAGGCTCTACCAGAGATTTCAGCAATTTCAGCAATAGCAGCATGCTGAATCAAAGTACTGCCTGAGTAGCAGTTGCTGTTATCCAAACTTAACTAATACCTGTGTGACTCAGACTTCCATCAGTTATCTGTTCTGCTCATCCTGAAGGGGGCGGGGGGCCGTTATCGGCCGAGAGGCAGGGTACACCCCGGACAGATCGCCAGTCCATCTTTGGGCTTTCAGTTAGAGACAGACACCCACACTTATGAGCAATTAACTTTAAGGTGTATGTTGTTGGGCTGTGGTAGGAAGCCGGAGTGTCCGGAGAGAACCCACGCAGGGAGAACATGTAAACTCCACACAGAAAGGCCCTGGTCTCAGCCAAGACTCGAACCAGGAACCTTCTTGCTGTGAGGCGACAGTGTCTCTCACAGCAAATTTTTTTATATAGGAATATCTCTGTGGCAAACTACATGAAGAGCATGTATTAATTGCTATCAGCGACTATCTGACAGACAGACCCCATTGTCATAGGGTAAGTACAGCAGATAGAGAAAATGATACAACATATAATATTATCCACTGCAGCAAAGAGTTCTGTGCAAGTCTGTCATGTCCACCTGGATATTAGTATTAAGTAAAGAGGCACCAGAGATACCATTTGTTTGAATGTTTAAAGATGCCTTTAAACATGACGAAATTGGTCTTAATTTGGATCTCAACCAACAGCTGTCTTCTGGGAATTTGGGAAAGTTTTAAATATGTATGTTAGAGTTTACAAAGATCAGCATGGCAAGCAAAAAACTTTAATTCAGCAACTGTCCAGTGGACCAGAATGCCTAATTATCCTGACAGGTCAGAGCAGAATGGCAAGGTGTGCCATTGTTGTTCTGCTGGCTGATGTATGAATATGAAACTGTCATGGTTTCATCACATTTTGCCACATAAACTACTTGGTTAGGTTTAGCAAGAAAACCATGATGTTACATTAAGGAACACAAATTCTCAAAAGACACAAGCCACATAGTAGAATTGAGCTTGGCTCTCTTCATAGAGAGTCCAGTGTTTTGTGTGCCTAGCCATCCACCCCAAACGCCTCCTAATGCAGATGGTTTTACTGCTATATCGCGTTGCTTACTGCTTTCCTTGTGTCATAATTAATACAGTCACAAGAGTTCATCATAATAACCTATTGGCACACATAACGTATACTGTCGTATTTTACTGGAGGACAGTCTTGATGAGTCTCAAATCAAATGAAGAACCAACTCTTTCTACTGAGAGAATGTAACAGGAAATTAAATTAGATGTTTGTCAGAACAACTGTCGATTCAACTTAACTAAAGATTATTGAACTTATTTCAAGTTCAATAAACCTTATATCAGTTTTACATTTTCAAAAGTCATAAGACAACTTTGAACTAATAATTCAACCCTAAGTTTAGTTAATTTATTTTTACAACAGCAGGGAAGCTCTAGGTTCTTTTAGCTTTTAAGTTGAACCATCTTAAAATGAATTCCCATGAGCACATGCTTCAAGAAAGAGATGCTTTTTACACAGTAGGTTTAGCTCAGTATTTAGTACTGAGCAGCTGGCACAGTACAGTACAGTAAGTGCAATGTATCCAGTGGTTATATATCAAACGTTCCACCTACTTTGTGCTTGACATGTTACATGTTAATTTTCAGGGAGATGAATAGCTCGGCTCCTGTGGGTGCTCAAGCCTTTCATAATGACTGCTTGAGCCACCCCCATAAACCCTCAAGCAGCCAGTGATGTTTGTCATGATGTGTTTGCAGAGCACTTTTCTGAAAACACTACATACAGTATATGCATTTCCTCTGAAATTAAACTTTAATGGTTTTCAAGTGGTTCTTAATGCAGCATCAGGACAGATATATGAACATGCCATGCACAGCCCCAGATCTCAACACAGCACTGTTAACGTCAACACAGGAAAATGAAACAGGATGGGTGTGAATTTCGCTGCTGAAGGATCTGCTGGAGTCAGCACTGACCAAGATCGCTGCAGAACAAATCCATCACCCTGTTGAATTTCTATTGGCTTGTTTCTGAGGCAACAGCGGGTCCTGTTTGTTACAGGCTGCTGGGGTGACAAGTGCATAGACGTGTACATGAGAATGTAAAGATACCAAACAGAAAAAGTGGGTAATTTTCAGAAATACGTGTATTCACAGATTAATATTGCCATTGTGTTCCACTTTTATCTGTCTGGAAATCTTTGTCTCAGTGTATTATCCCAACAGATATATTAATTCAAACTAGATGGAGTTGTCAGGGTTGAAATGTACTAAGTTTGCTGGTGGCAGGGCATACAAACACTCCACCAGTGTTTGTAGTTGTCATTGATTATGTTCATGTAGTTTGAGAAAAGATGTTTTGGTTAATGAGGTACATGCCTGTATGGGTTAGTTGTTTTCCCCAGGGACACTGGTGAAAGATGTGTTTCTCCATGCAGTACTGTATATACAGTACACATGATTAAACATAAAACAAAGAGTGCAGGTCCATCACAACGCTACCTTAACTTCCTGCCATAGATGAAAACGTATCTCTGATCAGTTTAATTCAGTTTTACTCATCTGCCTGTTCATCTGTTTAACATTGCAATGTTCGACCTAGGCTAATTTGTTTTTCCACTGCATTCATGTATGAGTACGCTCATATGATTTTGTGAGGGCTTTGTCTTCCTTCAGTAAACTGTGTTTTGTTTGATTAATTGATTTAGATGAAGAGATTTACTTCCTCCCAGCTGGTAAATAGTGCACTGGGGAGGGGAGAAAAACAAATGATAGCTCTGCTGATATTTCTGCTGAGGGGTAGAGAATATAAATCCCTTCCTAGGAATGCATAACTAGACATTCATTTCAAATCATAAGCATGCTTACATTTATTGAACATTGCTATATGCTCAGCAGTAATGCCAAGAGAAACATTAATTTATGGAAATGAAGTGAATATTTATGTAGGAACGAGTTATTATTGTATTTTTAAAACTGAACTTCCTTCCTTGTGTGTGAATGCTTGTGTGCGCAAATGGTTGAATGGAAAATAGTATAAAGGGCTTTGATTGTGCTTAGTTGCATAAAAGAGAGCTATACAAGTATAAGACCATTTACCTTCAGACTTTGCAGATGGATTTTTCTCATTTATCTACTGACAATTATTACAATTTGGTGCCTTTGCAACATACAGGTGCCACAAGAAATATGATTTTTGTCACACAAAATCTCCTACGCCTACAGAGGGTGTAGGAGATTTTGTGTGTGTGTCCTATTATTGAAGCAGCAGTAAACAACTTTGTCACAATATACTGAGTGTTCAGCAACTTCAGTTGAGATGTGAGAACCAGCTACTCAAAATCTGGAAAAACCAAGTGTCATTCCTCGACTCACATTAGGCTCCACAGGTGTGGAACATATTCATCAGTGTCATGCACTTTTCTCTGCATCTGTCTGAATGACAATCATGTAACTTCTGTCTCTTTTTGAGTTCAGTGCAGATGAAAAGCCATATGATGAATTAGAAATGCTGAACTATGTTCATATATATCTACAAAACTTATGTTCTTGTCAAAAACAAGTGAAATTGTTCATATACAAATCACCTAGTTCAAATTTGTACAGAAGAAAAATACCAGGGTGTAGAATAGATCCTTTGTACAGTCCATTTAAGTCCAACAAAGATGTATTCTGTAATATTCTACGTGTTTTCAGTAGCCAGGTATATACTGTATGTCTGTCGACTTCTCTTTCTGAATTTTAAAGCTCTTCTTTGCCCCAGGTGTGTAAACAGTGATGAAATCATGTCTGGTTTGGTGAAATAAGTTTTGTACCATGCCCTGAAGTGTTCCACCTTCTTAAATACTTAAAATACCGCTATCTTGGGAGCCTCTTGTGTCTAACAGGCATTTGCAGTAGAGGTTTTCTGATGTGTGAAACCTCAGATGAGCAGCCCAGGGAAAACAGTAGGTGTGTGTTTTTTAGCAAAACGCTGATCTCACAACAGACTTGGTCACATGAGTTTTACTTGTTTTTTGGACAAATGTCCAAAGATGCTGACAACTAGACATCCCATCAGAGACTATTAAGAAACAAGACATAACATTTTTTCCCAGTTTTGAGCAGTAATTCTCACATCTGAACTAAAGTCAGTACATTGTGGCAAACATACAGCATTTACAGCTGTTTGAATAATAGGGCATAAACAGAGCAGGGGTAGTAGCTTTTGCTGAAAATAAAAATGACTTTTCTTCTTGCACTGTATGATGGACTATACTATATGTTGCTGAAAGAGGAAAACACTTAAAATATAGATCTCTTATTGCTGAAGCTCTTCGGGACCATTGATTTACTGTCCATAATAAAATCTGACCAAGTGAACATAAGTGAAAGTCAGTAAAGAAAAAGATATATAAAACATATTGTGTAATGCACCACTCTTTACCACCTTATGCAGTTTAAAAATGTTTTTTATATTATTAGGTTTATGAGTTATTTTGATGCTGTGTATATTGTAACAGAGTTTCAAAAACAAAGTTTTTAACTACTCAGTTACCAAAAGAGTTATAAGTGTAATATCACACTGTTTCCTCAACATTAATAATACAGGTGAATAATTAAATATTAGTTTAAAAGTAACAAACACTTCATTTTCCAGCTGAACTTTCCTTTTTATTAGCCAGTGATGTCAGCCTGTGTGCTGGTGGGTCAGTCAGGTGGTCTGCTGCAACTCTTTGATGGATTGCTACCAAAATGAGCTCAGACATTTGTGTACCCCTCAGGATGAATTGCAGTAACTTTGGTGACCCTCTGATTTTTCATCTAGTGTTATTATCAGGGCCAAACTTCAATAGGTCTGATACAAAAAGAAAAAAAAAACTTTCCCATCTGGCTCAGCTTCAGTTTCTTCACTAACATTTTTAAACTTACTAATATACTAAACATACTGTACATGGTAAACATTATGCATGTTAGCATGCTGCCGTTATTTCACTCAAAGCACAGCTGGACCTGAGTACAGCCTCAGAGAGAAGCTAGAACACCTGCAGACTTCTAGACTTGTTGCTAACTAACAGTTGACAACAACATGATAAATGTGACATTAGATCATGTGCCTTTTAATTACAAGACTGTCAAATTTTATTTTGTGGTAGTTCTTGAAACAACATATTATGTATTACCCATTTTTTAAGTGTGTACGCAAACATAGAGTAGAATTAAATTTTACTACACAATCCACTTGAATTTTTAGTACGATGCTGTCACTACTCAACTAATTTTCTTTACTAATGCACAAGAGAAGAACAACAGTAAAAACAAAGTAAATCCACCCAGGTGGCACAGAAACTGACAATGTTTTTCATCAAAGAATCAACTGCTGCTAGTAGTCACTCTGCGTCTCAGCTTAATGAGCCCTAGTGAAACAAACATTAGCTCCACTGCTGGTGCCAGTGCAGCAGAGGTGGTGTGTGTGTGTGTGCTGCCATGCCAACAGATCCCCAGAGCAGCAAGGCTGGTATATTTTAGATTGATGATAATAAAATTGAGCACAATGACAAGCAGCAAGAAAATGTGATAAATGGCACCATGCCAAATCATATTCAATGAAGAGTATCACTCACTTCCTTAAGCTGTAGCTGTGTACCGTACCTTTGGTCCTTTTATTTACACACTTCTCATCTTCAAGTTGCAGGTAATTAAATGGAAGTCTGGATTGTTAAGAGAGACACTCATCAAAAAGAATTCCTGCACATTCACAGTTATCATGACTCAAGTACATTGTCATCATGGTGTATGAACAGAGACTGGTACTGGTTTAGAAATAAAACCGGGACTTCAGTGAGTGGACCACAGCATAGACGCTACATTTCTGCAAGTTTGTGTTGTGCTTGTTCAACAGCTGTTTGTTAAACTGCTCATGCAGTCTCGGGTACACGCATGATTAACAAGCATCAGGTCTCTGACTCTATGCTTTCTGTTCAGCTGCGTGTAGGTTTTTCCTCAACCGTGGCCAACATGGTGAAAATACAGCAGGCAAGCAAAGTGGAACCGACCACACCATCCTTTCATGTTCCGCAGATTACAGGTATAGGAAGCTCCAGGTTACAGGTCATTGAGGTCCTGTGGTGGAAACACGCCAACAGATGTCCCCATCTGTGTAACGTGCAATTTCTGAAAAGTTTCAATTGGTTCTTTCTCCATCGAATGAAAAGAAGTTTTATGAAATAATTGTGTTTATAATCCATATACATAAGTCACTGTTTGAGAATAAAAAAAAGAATTGAATACTAATGCAGACGTAGATACATAAAATGTTATTTTTGAAAAAGAATACCTGTTTGTCTTTTACTGTAAATGTGTTTGCAGAAGCTCTCCATTGCTTATACACACACACACTCTCCAGAGATTTATTTTTCATGAGCAAAAATGTAGTGGTGAAATGCCCATTTCTGAATCTAAGCAAAACAATTGTATAATGTCCTCTGTGACTGAAAAATAACCGATTTCCAACAGCGAGCGGCAGCTGTCACGGCCACCACCCGGTAACATCAGCCTTCTACGTCTTGAATCTGTTGCACCAGAGTGCAGTGCTGTCGTGGCAGCTCTTGTCTACCTCCAATCTTGGGGTACAACTTGTACCCCTGTTGTTTCACTGCCTGTAGTTTCCATGGTCACACAGCAAGTCACGGTGGCAAGTTGAAAAAGTTGAACCATCATGAACTCTGACGGCAGTGGCACAGAACTGTGCACCTTTACAAGAGTAGCAGACACCCCTCTGTCCTTATTGTTGTCAACCTTGACAGCATGTCTGCTGCTGTGTTTACATTGGAAACACTGTAAACACCTCAGTCAAGTCACTGGGCTTAGACTATATAACTATAATCTTACTAATGTTAGATGCTTGAGCATGTATCGATTTTCTAGTATCACGATAATTGGTTTTTCACTTTCTTTTTTTTACATGAACATATGATATAAACAAATGTAAGAATTTTTTGAAGGTGCGTTTTAAAGAGTTGTGATGTATGAGAAATTTTAGTGATGGGGAAAAACAATCGAGTGGAGCATCGTGTAATGAAGACACTTTTTCTAAGATCCCTTAAACAAATATCTGGCATTATTGTTCTGTGGTTTCTTGTTAATAACTGGCTGATAGATTTATCAAAACACACATCTGCAGTTTGCTAATATTGATCTTATGGATGTACAGTATTAACTCAGCAGTGTTCTGGACTGCAATTTTTTAGGCACGAGAAGTCTCACAAAAAGACAGTAATGTCACTATGGAACTGTTGATAATGATAATCATTCTTATTGGGCAAGTATTGGATGTACAGTATTAACTCAGCAGTGTTCTGGACTGCAATTTTTTAGGCATGAGAAGTCTCACAAAAAGACAGTACTGTTGATAATGATAAACATTCTTATTGGGCAAGTACGTTAAACACATACGCCAGTTAGTCCTCACAATTTCTCCGTGCATCGTTTCCTTGCATCTTATGTGGGTAGGACTAAGACACAAGGAAAAGACAAGTGAGGGAAACATGGATACAATTAGAGAAATTGGGACTCAAAGACTAACAGTCAATACATGTTAGACATTTCTTGACACATGTGTAGAAAGTCCTTTGGGGAAATTCACCCTGTGGTAGCATGTGTGCATCGCTGGTTTTCTATCAGATTCAGGTCTGTGAGTATACCAGCACGCACTCTGGGATCACCATCTATTTCACAATATGGTTTTTCTTTATTTGTGAAAGAGCAGATCTATCAAATAACGTTATATCAATATTAGCATTTGAATAGAAAACAAACACATAGCAAAATATTTCCCTCCTGGATTTAAAAACATATATTCTGTTTGGTAAGCATGAGAGCGATTTGAATTTGAATTATATTTCCTCTGTGGATAAGCCCATCTGATTCATCAAACAAGGTATCCCTTCCTTTTGATCGTATAAACTCTATCAACACCGAGCAGCCTCACTGCAGTCTAATCCCTCGTTTCCTCCTGCAGTCATTCCACTGAATCTCTGCAGTTTTCTCTGAAATTCACAAATTAACCAAAAAAAAAAAAAAAAACTTACTCTGATTGTAACTTAGTCTTAAAACCCAGAGAACACTGGAAACAGAATCTCCTTAAGTGCAGGCCTGCTGATGAATTGAGAGGCGTACGGTATTTAAAACAAGATCTATTATTCATGAGACTACAGTTATTTAAGTTCCTGCTCCAAAACAGCCTGCAAGTTTCATTAAGCCCATAATTAGCACGAGGCTAAAGACCATGCAGAGACATTACATCCTATTAATAATCAAATACTGTGCCAGAATAATGTTGTTTGCCTTGTTCTGTGTGAGAGTAAAATTATGCCTCCGATTCACAGTGACAAACACACACAGTCTGTCTACTGTTGGAACTACTAGATGTTGTATTGTTAGTGACAGACATGTCGGTGCTAATTAGGAACAAATGGCTCATTATGACCTGATGTTGTACCTTTATGCTATCAGGGTGTTTTTTCAGTGTCCAGAGCAAACCAATTCACATGTGCTTAGGTTCCTTTGGTTGTGAAGTTGCAGTGACTAACTTCCTGAATATGACTGGATCTTCTAAAGCAGTGGTTCTCAACCTATTTGGGATGAATGGCCCCTTAAGTCAACACACACACACACACACACACACACACACACAGAGTACATTTTTGGTCAGAGGTGTCTCTATATTTTTGTCCTCCCCAGCTAAATACATGAGAGGGTCATAATATTAGGAACACCTCTGAATATAATGTAGTCCAGTACAACATCACCTTCAACTAGGACCTCTATAATAAACATATAATTTAATTTTTACGTTTATAAAAAATTTTGCCAAAAACTGAAACATGTTGAGCTTCATGAACACAGATGTTAAGAAATGTAGTCAGTGGTGGTGTTGTGTTGTCTCAAATCAGTAAAGTGAAAGTCTGCACTATCTGATTAGGGAGACCGCCTCATTGACTTGTTCTGAATGTGATTGGTGAGTCTCAGAGCAAATACTGAATGGCTGATGGAGAGAATGATTGCTGTGTTCTGCCTGAACAAATGCAATGCTCCATTTCACTCAAACACTTGAATTTGGCAGATAAGGCTCAGCTCTTCAAGATACCTCCCCAATTAATCCAAGCAGCTAGTGTGAGACTCTGTAAGCAAAACAAAACTGTGTTCTGCCTCCTGATTTTGCAAAGGAGCATCCTGGAAACATCATCTAACAGTAGACCACAACCAGAACCTTCATCCCAATAGCTCATACCCAGCCAATATGACAGAAGAAGCACGGTGCAATTCCTCTTGGTTGTGCATTAATCTTTTCACTGGAGGTAAGAACTAAGCATACCTTCAAATGGTCAAGGGAGACTGAGGTGTTGCACAGAATGCCAGATGGTCTCAGACAGTCAGATGTCTTAATACATACTAAATATGACAGCTCATTTGCTGTTTTTCATCCATTCGGAGCCCGGTGCTCCACTGTCTTTAGATTTTTGTTTGGGTGTTTTTGACTTTGCATAAGGGCCTGCAGTCTCATGCCCTTGTATGAAGCCTGGCGTTTACCTATGCTAAACAGGAATGACTGTCACACACTTTCAACTTAAGAATACAATGAGATTCATCATTGTAAGAACAGTGTGAACAATTAATTCTGCAGTTTAAGAATGTGTCATAAGTCTGACATAGACCTGTCTTAGGACCTTTCTCAAGAACTAATTTAAGAAAACACATGAAGTTATTGGTGAATGAGCTTCAATGACTTTTGCAAGATCAGATTTAATGACAGTATTCAACAGTGACCCCAGTCAGTTCCAGTACCAAGCAGTGAGCTGCTGTCCTGTTGTGTTCTTCAGTTCAGCATCTAATCACTGACATAGCAATGGCCTGCTTTTCTTTACTCATATATATATATATATATGTGCATGTCTTTCTAATTGGAATAGACATTTTATATTGCTAATTTTTCTCTGGGATCTATATATTATACTATATCTATTAATCAGCACATGCCAAGTAAGTTTTTTTTCTTTTTCTCTTAACTCAGGATTTGAAACAATAACCATTCTTTGTTTATGATACCATACATGTTGATTAAATTGCCAGGGATGTGCAATCACACATTATGGCATGGCGAATTTAAAGCTGCTCTAATCAGTGTTTTTATCTTAATAGTTCCTCCCATCACTGTTTGTATGTGAAAGGGGTTGCTTATAGTGACAATTCACTGGGAATTATCTGTTCCCTTCAGCTTGACAGAGCTTTCAGTCTCTTTCAGCTCACTGTTTTTGTTTTACTACCTGCAACAGTGCTGTTTTGATTGTCTCACTGCTGTCACCAGCACTGTTTATAAAGGCAGCAGGCAGTTGTTTTAAGTGAATAATCTCTAAAGACACACTGCACACCAGACATTTAGAACCAAACATTAAAACATTAACAGGACAAAGTCAGATAAAGTGAAAAAAGACAAAGTAGCCAGCTAGCTGCTGTAGCATTTAGCTGCTGATGACCCAAATATATTCAGATAGTTTCCTCAGGAGTTGGTGAAGACAGAGCTAAAACTAAAGTGTCAGTTAATGCAGGTTCTGGTATTGTGGGAATGTAGCCAATATGCCCCAGACATGTGGCACCAAATCATATGGTAAAATAAAGAAAGCATTATGAAGAATATCAAATGGAACTTTGAAAACAAATGGCCTCTATTATTAAACGGCTCCACGTGGATTTGTGATGGCCTAGAATTTGGCCTCCATTTTGACTTCCCACATAAGCCTCACAGAAATTTTTCTGTCAGCTCTATGTGCACCCCAAATGTGTCTGCACATGTAGGTCACTAATACTACTAACATGGGCTGTAAGATGGACACGTGAGCAATCATCCACAAGTTTAACATGGGCTCCTGTGTGTTTCCATGTATGTTGGCTATGATTGGGCTCAACTAGGTTACAAGCAGGGCTTCTGTGAGCACTTTCAATAGCATATCAAGAAGCCCTTGTTGATTCCTTCCCTACTTTGTAATAATAATATAGAGGGATGTTGAATGCTAATACAGTCTCACATGAAGATTGGTGAGAAAAGAGATTTTTTTTCATCAAAGCCACAGAATTCAACAGAGACAAGGGAAGAATTTCTGTATCCCAGGATTTCAGGAAGCTTCAGTAAGAACAGGATGTTAGTAAGCATCTTATTATTATTTCTTTTTTCTTTTGTCTTCGCATTTGTTCTTTCTAGGTCCCACTTTAAAATAGATGGCTGAAAGACACTTGTGACAGAATGTATTCTCAGGGAAGCAGTGGGAGTGAAAAACAGATGTACTGGAAATGTTGCACATTTCGATATTTTTGTTGGGAAATTTCTCTGATACATTTATGAAAATGATGTGTTACACTCAGGGTCTGAAATTAATTATTTGACTCACAGGCCACCGTGGCTGGTAGATTGAAAAATCCATTGGCCAAGCATATTTTTACCAGCCAAAATATTAAATGGCCTTTTTGTGTCACATACACATTTGCTTCAGGATTTCATTGAGATAAAAAGGTATTACATTGACTACAAATTTAAATGGGCCAAAGCTAAATTTGAAGCAAAATGATTTTAATGTCTCAATCAGCAGTTAATAAGTTCATTACATCTATTTTTGAATGAGAATTTAAAGGCCACAATGCGACTCAAGAATTCTTGACTGCAAAATTCTACCTAACACATTTGTTATTAAGTGTACTTCAGGGACAAACGTATTAAAGCTCCTCTTGAGACACCTCACTCAATCACCCGCTTCTTTGCACGGCGCATGAAGTCTGGCCTCCTGTCTGTCAGAGCGTGCACACACACGCGCCCATGTTCTGTGGGGACCCACCCTTACTCTGCCTCTTGATGGCTATGGTTGTGGTCAAATGATTGGTTACTTGGGCAATAAGTGCCACACCCTGTTTATATCAAAAGTGTTTCAGCCATTTTTGAGACATGTGTAACTGATAGGCTCCTATTTTAATCATTCCAGCTGACTGCACAGCTCATTTTTGGCTCACATACAGTATCACTCGCACTTTACACATGTAACCACGACCTAAAGTGCATTTTTATGCTTGGCTGAGAAAGCCAGAAACACAGTAGTGGTGGGTCTTCACAGAATACAAGTGTGTGTGTGTGTCTCTCAAACTGACAGACAGGAGCTGGGCCGCCACAGTACAGACTCCCAGGATACTGTTTTATTACATGACTAATGCGCTACACATCTACCCATGGGGCGTGTGTGTCCATAAAACGGACAGACAGGAGCTGGGCCGCCACAGTACAGACTCCCAGGATACTGTTTTATTACATGACTAATGCGCTACACATCTACCCACCAGTGTGGCAGGTAGTCCTCTGAGATTTACTTGCCAAATGGACAATCTACCCACATTTGACACATGGCAGGTGTTAATTTCATACCCTGGTTACATTCAAAATATAACATGTCTACTATCTTTGTGTGAACAGCAGAGAAATATGTGCAAGTTAGCCGATTAAACAGAAATGACTCAGCAGTGAGGTGTAGAAACGTGTTTGCCATTTGTTTCAGTGACATTCACAGGCCACCCGTTGTTCTTATAAATGCCACTTACCAAACATCAAAACAAACACTACTCCAAGCATCAAAACATCTGTTGTATATCATTTCTAAATTATCACTGAAATGTTGGCAGGTAGTACACTGTAAATTACACCTGCCAGTAGTATTTTATATTAAATACTGATGCACCTGGCAACATTTTGTATGCAAAATGTCTCCCATATTCCTGCAGCCACACGGTAAGTTAAATCCTCCTTGGCCAGACTGTTAGTCCACCATTCTTCCACACCCGTGGGTTCGCCAGTGTTGTTGCACTAAATTAAACTCACACTGGTCCACCACGCCAGGGGGCATATCAGTAACAGTCAAACTCACCAGTGAAATACACAGGCCTCACATGGAGACAAAGAAACTCCAAATTATGCAGTTCTTTCTCAAGCATGATATCACTAGCTCCAGCTCTCTAATCCATTACCCTAGACGCCTACACTGGAAGGGATCTGTAATGTCAGATAAACAGAAACAGAAACAAAGCCTGAAGACTGCCCACATTTGCTGTATGTTTTCTCTGCCATTATCATTCAGTGGTTTAGTAGGAGGAGGCAGAATACATGCCATCCGATGCAGCCTCCTTTTGCTTGAAACTATTTGAGGTCACACGACCCTTGGAAGTCATTTCACCGGCCGCTTCAGCACTGCAGGAGAGTTTTGGGACTTCCAGTTGGCTTCAGTGAGTATGATGCCCTTTGTCTGCTGCAGTGCTGGAGCCTCTCCGTCTCTTCAAACTCATTCACTTTCTTTTCTAGTCTTTTGCGCTGTTTTGTCTCATTGACCTTTTTTCTGACAAATAATTCCTCAAAGAGAGCCTCAAGCGACAAACAGCTGGGAGTCTCCTTGTTCTCTAAGGCAACTAATTATCTGTCCATAATTGGTCAAGAGCCATTACAGATAGCTAATAAAAGTGGAAGTTGATAATTACTCTTTTGTCCCGAGTGTCGGGAAATGAGGGATAGTTGTGGTTCAGAGTTGGTTGGAGTTCCCAGCTAAGGAGCAAAAGCTAATTAGATCTGGTCTCCCCAAGCTCCGGCTGACAAGGCTGAGTGTCTGTCTTTAGGAATAAATGGGAACAGGTGTTGACTCGAGCACAGTGGAGGACATTTTGCTGTTCACTCCTCTGCCATTGTAATCTCAAAGAATATTTTTATCAGACAGTGCATGTTATAGTAAGCATATGGATATTGTACGTGACACTTATTATATTCAGTACAGGATCAAAGTGGGCTCAGAAATCTGATTGGTGTTTGTGTAGCTAAAAAATACAAAATCCTCAGTTTTCTCCATTTTCCAAGTTGTAAAAAAATGTACGATTTTCTTCTTAGCTAGTGGTAAACAGCCAGTAACTAACGGACCTGATGAATAACTAACGTTCATCCTTATTTGCCAACAACATAAAGAACCTCAGAAAAATGAATCTGCTCTTGCAGTTTTCAGAAATCTGCCTCTTCCAGACTTCCTGCTTTATGTTGTCCTGTCCTGACCTCGACAACATTCAGTTTCATTTTATAGCAGACAAGGAGCCTTGGGCAGTGCAGACACCCTAACGCTGAGCGTGGTGAGAGGACTAACAATAGGTTGTATCCTCGCTGAACCTGCCTGTTTACTTCTGTTTTGTTGATTACATACAGCATATCTCCCAGAATGCATTTTGTGCCTTTAACCGTAATTTCCTGTAACTGAAGCAATAAGTGCTTGAATAAAGTATACTGTATATAGTGAAGAGTGGCAAAGTGATGGAAGTGTTGCACTGGAGCTAATTCTGTCCATTACACAGATTAGTCACTTGAGCAGGTCGTCTTTAAAGTGCCGCCCACACATGTTTGTGCTGTGTTATTGTGAAGTTACTGTATTGTCATCACATGCTGCACATCTGAAAAACTGTCCTGTCAGTGCTTCCATTATGTGAAATGTGACCTTGCTAAAGTGAAACTCAGCATCTACTGATGAGGCACTATTGTTGTTTGATGGTGTTTTTTTAAACTTATTCCTGTCATTAGGGGGCTAAAGTTTACAACAGATTGCTGAATTGGACCTGAATGCATTTTATCTGCAGGTATATTTTTGCAAAAGAGACACAAGTCTCACTTTTTGTGTCTGGACAGTCAGCACTATCATCCCCCATGTTTTATCTGGAATCAGATTTGCCTGACATGTTTTTTCCTTTGATAATTTTTTGTAGCATATTAAAATTAATAGTTTGTCTCGCATAGGAAACATTCCTTAAATATTGATAAGAGTGAGTGCTTAGAAAAGAACTAAGTGTTAACCTCAGGTGGATGGAAAGTTATGATGAAGCATGTCTGTTCTGATATTTTACATCTCAGTCGACGCTTTTAAGAACATAGCAGTGTAAACAGTCCGGTCAGCGCAAAACAGACAGACAAATCCAGAGCTTCATTGAATAATTCAAAGCACTCTGCCATCCATTCATCCTGTCAGCTTTTAAAGTCTCTGACTTCACTATTGATCTGTGTGCTTTGGCTGGACCCCATCGGATGTGTATTGAATGACTAAAATCAAATGAACAAGAGTGCTGAAAAAAATCTTAAGCTTTTAAACTGTTATAGAAGGGAAAACATGGTAATATTATTAAAGGCGTATACCCACACTGGGAGGTTTCTCAACTCAAACCTATATAGACTATGTGTTGTCATTCAGTAACTCTAAAATGAATCTAGGGTAAGTTTTCTCTGTCCTCTTAATACTATGGGATGTGTGTCCCCTCTGAATATCCCTTAAGTACTTGAAGGCAACTGATTAGATAATTTAATTATCTACTACAATTCTATTAGGAACCTATTCCTAAATAAACATGATTTAATTGGGTTATTTCTCTTTTCTTTGACAAGTCATAAAAAGAGGTATTATAGTCAAACAAATTATTCTTTAAATTTAAACTAGTTTCTGGATCAGCCAGTTAAGATCAAATAAGAATATTTTAGTAGAACATAGCAACACAATTTACAAGAAGACATTTGCACTGTCAACTAAGCACTAAATGAAAGAACTGCACCTAATGTTTGGAGGCTTTCAGGGTTGACAGTATTACAAACATCATCTGTCTGCTGTGTCTGGGGTGCCCTTACCAGCAGTGTTCTAAAGCACTTTCATTGCAGACAACTAACTGCACTGAGCTGCACCAAAAGATAATACAAATTGCATTTAATTTGCATAGTAAAATTCATGCGTAATAAAATTCAAATCATTCCACAGAAACCAGTTCAGTAGAATCTTTTGGCAGCACAACAGTTGAAACCCTGTAGATGAGTGGGAGACGGCCCACTCTCATTGGCTCGATTCATGGATGAGCTGATAGACACCATCTAAATCTTATCTCTTTTTTACTCTTCTATAAGTTCTACCCCTTTAAGTTGGGTTTCTTTATCATGACGTACAGCAAGGTCAGTCTACATGTACCTCTACAACTTCTCTGACACACAGAAACAAAGACGCTCCTCTGCAAACCTGAATAATTGCTTTTCAAACATTTCATCACTGCTATTTTCAGCTTAACTTGCAGAAAAGAGAACTGGGGCAGTGAAAAGAGTTGATAGCAGATACAACATGCCGTAGTTATGAGACAGTAGTAGGCTGAATGAGTTTGCCTGCAGTCTCTCCTGCTCAAAATCAAGCTTGCCTAGCGAATGTCTGTAAGCAGTTCATCATTCCTGTGTGTGCTTTGACAGTGATGCCAACAGACAGCTAACTTCTCCATGTGTAAGCAAACCAGGCTTTTCACCTGAGGCAGAGCTTTGAAGGACCTGCAAATGGAAATAAGAAGAAACATTGGTGTAATACTCTTGATGTGGCTTTCACAAAAACTGAAGGTAGCATTAAATATTTACAACACTAAGTAAATTTGCTGAAAATCATAAAAGACTACATGGTCCTGGTTAATTCCTGGTAGTAATGCTTTTAGCTGACTTGTGAAATCTGCCAAATAAACTAAGACAGGACACAGCACTTAAAAATATGCATGGCTGTTGAAGACTTCATGCTACATTGATATCTACTGCTGCCGCAAAGAATGATGCACTGACATTCATCTACCTTTGATCTGAGGCTAAAACACAAAGCTGTGTCCACAGTAGGCACACATTGAGCCATATAAATCACTACCCTTTAGCAATGGTGACATATAGTCTCTCATGTAATGATGATACTAAAAATTAAAATTAGGTTTTGGTAGTCATGCTCACAGCTCTAAAACATTACAGTTGAAAGACACAAGCCTAGCATTTCTTTTCATAGACTATGTGCTGGTTAGTCATGGTAAAAAAAACAGAGCTCAGTGTGGACAGTTTTTTAGCACTTTCTAGCTTTAATAGTCATGAGGAATGAATCACAAGGAGATTATCTCTGGAAGGTGGTTATTTTTCAATCCAGCCAACCCAACAAATGGCTTTCCACTTACCTCCTATTGGTGCTGTCATGTATGAAAATCAAAAGGGACTTTTATATCCTGCCTCCATGTCACATGCAATCCATATTGTTTAGTAAGTAACATTAAATGACTGGAAATGGATTTATGCATGAAGCTTGTGTGACAAGTGTGCAGAGCATGCACCAAAACAGTTTGTCTGCCACATTTAGTTTATCAATTAGAAATTTTGGTTAGCCTCACTGAGCTCTATTTAATGGTTTCAGGGCTGCTCTAATACAATTAAGTAACAAGTGTCTCAGTGAGGTGTTGGGTCACCACGTGCCACCAGAACAGCTTCTAGTGCACCTTGGCATTGACTCTCCAAGTCTCTGAACTCTACTGGAGGTATGAACATCATTCTTCCAAAAGATATTCCCTCATTTGGTGTTTTGATGATGGTGGTGGAGACACTGTCTAACACGTCACTCCCGTAGGTTCAACTGTGTTGAGACCTGGTGACTGAAGGCCATAGCATATGATTCACATCATTTCCAGCTCTGTCATCCTGGAAGAGACGACTCAGTTATTCAGGTTTTCCCTTTAGTTTGCCACCTGTCTACATTATATTTCCCCCATCATGTTTTTCGTAGATGCAACATCAAGACTATTCTGACTGACCAGAGCTTTTAAAACATATAACAAGGGTGAGTTAAAAGAAAAAAAGCAGTCTGCTGCAGAAACACTGAAGGTGTCTATGTCACGATCTGATGCCTCCATTAACACTGACTAGTTGATTAACTGTGAGAACAGGACACAGGCAGGTAAAACTCACTGAGTCGATGCTAATGGCCTTTACAGAAGAGTGTGACTGTCTGGACAGGTAATCTGTTCAGACATGCTGTTAGGAGACGACTGTCTGGATGCCTTTGTGATGTACTGACTGCTTCTATTGTGAAAAATATTCCCCCCCAATGGTTCGACTGACTAATACCATGGCTTCAAAATAATTTTAATAATTAATGTGATCCATGCTGTCCTTCTTATCTAGCCATGACCTTTAGCCTGTGCATCAGTTAAACCTAAATTTTCCTCAGGGTTTAACTGGAACACTCAGAACCTACTAAGTACCATTGAAACCAATTTCTATTTGTTTAAAAGTAAGTTTCACCCTCACATTGGGCATAATTACCTGCTGTCTATAACTGAATATAATTATCTAAAGCTTTCTCTCTCTTGGCTGCTTAATTGCAGCGATATTTCAATATTTCACTTATACTGTAAGAGCTATTACTCTCATTTACACAAAATATGCTACAGAGGAGTTTTTATGCATGCACCATAAGTCATAGCTTGTGTGCAGCATACACCGTATTTGATCTTTTATTCACAAAAAGTATGAGAAATAATGTTAAGAAAATTAAGACAAGATAAGCCTGACTGCTCTTGTGATTCGCATAATGAAGATAAATCTATGCTGCAAGAATTCACACACCAAGAATGAATGGAGTTTGTGAGTTCCTGTTTCTCCTGGGTCAACGGATTGACAAAGTGGAAACCCAACGGCTTTTATCAGTTATATTTATATTCCAAACGTATCAGTGACAGAATTAATAGAAAGTTGAATTTGTGTTCATTCACAGATATTGATTTTTTCCCCATTGCTGTATCATTTAAATGTAATTGCAGAACACCTTTGGATGAAGTTGGAACAAGTCCAACCACTCTTCTTCATGTCAATACTGCTGGGGTTTTAAGTAATGACCATGCTCCAGCAGTGGTCAGTGGGATCTTGTGGGTTTACCATCTGTGGTGATGACTTTGCTGTGTCTTTGAGACACATAAACAGTAAATCTGGGGTCAAACAAAAGACAAGAGGTTGTAATAAATCCTCTGCCTGAATTAGAAAGTCATGAATGACCAAATAAGGAATGTGACGATGTTAATGTGATTAAATAGCTGCTCTGTTGACATTTCATTTACTGCGGATCGGTGTTAAACTGCCGGTGCCGGTGGCTCACAACACTGCTAAGGCTGTGGATCATGTCTGAGTTTACAAAGTTTTATTAAGGGGCCCAGAAGGGTAGAGATCATCACTCTGAGATGTTATAATGGTATATGAAAGTGCTAAAAGTAGTATGAGATGGGGAAACTGCAGCATCCTTGAAAATGACCCCAGAGCTCCTGGAGTCAAATCTGTGAAACCTGCAAAAGCTGGATATGGATAGACAGGGAGAGCAAAACCACACAAACTGAGATGGTTTCCTCAGTAAAGCACAGCATCACTGGTTTCGGTAAGTTCTGAAAATGTGCACACTGCAGTGCAAAGGTCCTCTGGCTTGTCTGTCAGAGGCAAAAGAAGGAACTGTGGGACACTGAGCCAGAACAAGGCTCTATCAAAGTCTCCAAAAAAAAAAAAAAAAACACTACACACATGCTTTCTGTGTCCTATGTACACTGAGTGCTGATTTCTCTTACCTACACCCCATGATGTTTCTCCAACTCTAACCAAGTTGTTTTATAGTAAGCAAATCCTAACCACAGTGGATTGGAATTTCACCACTGAGTAAAATAGTTTAAACTGTAGGTTAGTTAAACAACCCACCTTCATCTACTAGTTTTCTAAAATACATTCGTTATTCTGTGGTTATGTATCTTTAAAAGGAAAATTTAATTTGCAACAAACAAGAAATATTGGTAACACACTCAGACAAGAGTCATCAAAAGTCAGACAACACCAAAAGTCTCATATAATGTACAGTTATATAAACTCTTATCCAACACTATTATTATTATTATTTTTGAGGGCTATGTTGAATCCCACACTCACCCATAAAATACTTAAATACTTCTGGGGTGGCCATGAGTGCATAATCCATCATTTATAATTTAGTGTAACCAAAATTAGATAAGATTACCTACAAGATATTTTACATCAGAGGGTAAATTGCATGGTTTAACAAATGCAAATGGTATAATATGAGACAGACCAGCACCGACTAATACAAAACACCTCAGGGTACAAAACACTGCTTCAATGTAAAACACAAAACTGCTAAACTCAACTGTTATACTTGGGCATTCTGTTTGTGTTCTGGGTGGAAAGATTATAGTGAGTTTTAAGCATTTAGGAATTGAACTGCCTACAGTGTCAGAGATTGAATTATTACTGATTTTTATTACAGTTTGCCTTTATTACATAAGGAAAGAAAAGGCAGGGCAGGACACGCAGCTCATCATACACACAGGAAATGTTTACCTGCACAAATTGAAACTTTGAGCTAGAAACTGAGACATAACTTGAAATATTAATCTAAAGTGTATCATCTTGTCAGTTTTTGGAGAAATCAATACCAATATGTTTCAGTTCTGCACTATACAAGGCCAAACATCAACTTTCAGCCACAGAAGGACACCAGGAAATGAGACATGTTGTCACCCAGTCGTGTAGATGCTGGGTAAACATCAGCTCTGTGTTTGTAATGAAAGATCTTCAAGTATTGATAGGGTAAAAAACCAAAAAAAAAAAAAAAAAAGCCAAAATGTACCTGGTGTAGAGGTAGTAACGTCAGAAGTGGACCCATGAAGACCACTAAGCTAGTGCTCAGTGCTTGGTACCATTTATCCTTTGTAATAGCAAGTACTGTATAATGATCAGTGTGGTTGATAATTACCTCCACCAAGGCCACGGGTTATGTTTTTGTCGGTGTTTGTTGGTTTGTTTGATTTTTTTTTTAACTGCATAACTTAAAAAGTTACAAACAGATTTTGATGAAGTTCTTGGGAGAGGTAGGGTGTGGCCCATGGAATGGTTGATTAAATTTTGGTGCTGATCCGTATCATAATTTGGATACAGGAATATTTTAAAAGATAATTCACCATTGTGAGTGCTGGAAAGGATGCTGACTGTACGTAAGCCCCCTTGTGGACAAAGTGCTCAGCTGCAATTTAAGCACATACACAGCTGGGGAAACGATTTACCCTATGCAGAGACAGCTGAGCGAGAACCTGATGGCAGAGATTTTGAGCCAGGCTCAAAGCTGTTAACATTTTCACCCGTAGGACTGGTATCGTGTCACTTTATTAAGTTGTCACATTTTTTCAGGCAACAAAGCGACCACTTAGATTAAGAATATATGGTCAGTCTATGGTCTAGTGCTCTGGTCCAGACAGTGAAATGTCTTGAATGAATTTCAACTACATACAGCATGGAAATGTATGTCCCCCAAGATTGATTGTAAACACTTTGGTGATCCCTTAACTTTTCCTCACCATCACTAGTTCAGAATTTTAATTGTACAATACTTAAGTGATGAATGGCTACTTTACTGTAACAAGTAACACCGTCATCAGTTTCAGTTTGTTTCAGTTTTGTTTTTCTGTAAGGCTGCATGATACATATATTGTATGGGCAAGGAAGTTTGCTGAATACACAGCAGAGGAAGAACTGTGTCGTTCATCCTGAGTGCCACAATCATAACCATCTTTGCTCACATCCAGTGAGGCATGAGAAGGAAAAAATGGATTTTCCCCAGTGGGACATAATGACAGTCACTATACAGTATCACAGTGCTTAAAAAACAAAACAAAAACAGTATTGAAAGTACAGAATCAACATCTATCAGCCCTGTTTATTTCAAAATTATAGCTTGAATGTTCTGAGTCACTGTTGTATTACAACACTGTTGTATTACAACAGTGACTCATGGGAGTATCCATGTTGTGTTGTGTTGTGTTGTGTTGTGTTGTGTTGTGTTGTGTTGTGTGCTGGAAGGCTGGACTATGTCCAAGCTGCTTAGCCTGAAGACGGCCAGACTTTCTTTCTATCCCTGCTGCAGGCCAGGCTGAGAATATTGGCTGGCATTAGGCTGACAGAACAGTCCCTTTATGATCTTAGGCAACTTTACAGTGGCTGTATAAAATTTTTATTATATTGACCTTTTCATGTTTATATTTATTAGCCATGAAAGGTGCACCGAAGCTGCTGAGTTGAAATGAATAAATAACTAGCTGGCCATCTCTCTTTATGCACCATTTCAGTCACTGGTAAATTTTTATTTATAAAGCCGAAGACGGACTTCCCTCATATTTTCCCAAACTTATTTCACAGAGTTCATCTTCCAGTCATAATCTTAGATCACAGGACACATCTGCTGTCTGTCCCAAGCCTACAGAGAGAGGAGGGAAAGAAAGGATCTGTGTTTTCTGCTCTGACCGCTTGAATAGTTTGCAGAGGGATATTAAATGAAAGAATCTGGTATCTCAGAATGACTTCAAGGCTGTTGTTAATTGCATCATGAATAATTCATTTATTAATTATTTCTGTGTTTAACACTTTCATAATATTGACAGCTTCCTCTGTTCTTAGCTTATTTAAGCGCTCATTCATTTTTACCTGGTTTTTAGTGGTGTTGATTTGTGTGTAACTAGCTGCTAGTTACTTTTCAAACCAGACTAATAGAAAAAAACATATAATTATAAGACTTTATTAATCTCCTGAGGAAAATTAAGATACCACTCAGCAGCAATTGAAATTAAATGCCTATATAACTAACTCCCCCTTTACCAGCAGCAACATTAATTAAATGACGTACACAATAATGCATCACTAATTATAATCCAATAATAAGGTACACATTAATGTTAAATGTCACATTCTGCATTATGCATACTTTTATTTTTAGCACTTTGTATGTTTTGGTGCTAATACTTTTGTATTTAAGTGACATTTTGAGTGCAGGGCTTTTACTACTGTTACTTTTACTTAAGTCAGGGCTCTGAGTACTTCTTCCATCACTGTCAAGGTTAATTAAAATAAAAAATAACTGAGATATTTCACCAACTGACACTGTCACTTTAAAAACTCCTACAAAAAATTTAAATCACTCTCCCACAATCAGTGCAGAAGCATTCATAGCACCATTGATTACTTTTAATTTAAATCTGTTTGAGGGACTCAAGGCTTTCAGTTTTTTCTTCTGGTGTTTCAGTCCTTTGCTAAAGTCTGAGTAAATTTTGAGCAGCACAGTCTCACGGCAGGACAGTGATGGATTGGTGGGTTGATGGTAAGATTATGCAGGTGTGACAGCTCTGAGCCTGTAAACCCACACACATTTCAAGGAAACAATGGTATGGCTGTGCTCTGTTTTTTGGATTGTGTTGTGAAGAATTAGAAACTGGTATAATGACAGCTCCACAACAGAGAAAATAAGCAAACCCTGCTGGTATTTATGTTGTGCTCTTTTCTGTCCCGCTTGGCTTTGAAATAAATAAAAAAAAAATGCTCAAAAGAATGAAATCATACATTTAAAACATAGAAGACATTTTCCCTTCCTGCAAGCATGCTGAATCTCAGTGGGTCGGCTAGTGCATGCTAATTAACTGCCAGAAATTAATTTGAGTGAAAACTACCATATTCAGAAGGAAAATGCATAGGAGGAGACAGCCGCACAGTAGCTTTTTGTCACTGATTACTGGTGATTGCCGGTGGTGGTGCAGATTGCCTGCAGAGGGCTTTGCAAACAGCAGGAGAAAGCGAATGGAATGGTGCAAAGAATAAAAGGCACTGGTTCTTGGAAACCTTCACTCACGACTGTCTCGGGCATTGACCATTTGGGCTTGGGTGGGCAAAGTGAGTTGAGTCTGAACTAATCCTGAACTAAAAGAGCTGCTCCTCTGTATACCAGAGCACAGTAGTGTAGATGGGGGAGGTCTGGAATCAGTGCTTGTGATAGACAGCTTCATGGATTTGGTGTGCTCAGCTGTAAAAATCAAGTAGAGCGACACATAAAACCATGTAAAGCCCAGTGGTCTGTGAACACACTAAAAACAATTGCTTTCTTCCCATTGTTAAGGCATTTATTTGATGTGCTTCCTTGTTTGTGTTGGTTGGACTTTCTGAGTATTGGGATTTCAGCAAGTATATGGGATTTATTGGGCATGGCTGGGTGGGTTTCAGGGAATGTGCTGTGTGAATGAACTAATGTACCATATTTTTCACTAAATTACACACAGAATGGGAGTGAGCTCATTCAGAAGCAGTCCTCCTGTCCAGACCGCTCTCTCCTCACTTACCACCCAGTTCCTAGGTGCTGGTGACAAGCAACACTCTGGGCACACTGTTCAGGTGTAATACAGCACCAGCAAGTTAGTGTAACATTCAGTCATACCACACTGGCGAAGTCCCACTGGAATACAACAGTTAGTGCAAAATGTGCCCGGCTTTTGTTACTAATGTCGTGCATCTGGAGTCTGACCATACTGAGTCAGGAGACATCCTATAAAGTTTAAAGCTGCCCTAATCGATATTTTTATAAGAGTAATGGCTCAAATGACTTAGAATTATATGAAAGTGGTCACTTGTTGTGATATATCCACAGAGAATTATCACCAGACTTTGCAGTCCTGCTAAGCTTTATGAAGCATTTCAGCATCTCTCAGGTCATTGTTTTTGGTTTTACAGCCCACAACTTTACTGCTTTGATTATGTTTCAGCACTCTCATCAACCTTATTGCCAGCAGGCAAGATAGATATACTACATTTTGCCCAGCACAAAATAGCAGAGTTAACAACTAGCTGGTGAAAATAGTGGAACATTTAAGAGATCATTATTTCCCTCAAACCGGTGGAGAATTTAAAGGAAGGTGACTATTTCACCTGTATTTGTCAGATCTCCAGAAAATAAGGCTCTAGATGAATTCTAATGTTGTTCCCTGTAACCAGAATGACTAAAATAGGAAACTATTTGCTAACACACTCGAACTGATAAATGTAGTTTTCACATCACATCTGGATTCTGTTACCTCATGTGGTTCAGTGTCAGATTGGCTTCAACGTGAAATTTGGCCTGTTGTGTCCTTTTGAATCTTTATCGACTCACAGCAACATTTTCCATACATCCTACTTTAATACTGCTGTATTTTATTCAGGTTTGACAGTGATGGAAAGTGATCTTTACTTTTATGGTTAGATGAACAGATTGACCATTAACAAGCTCCAGTAAAAAGCAGACTATGCATAATTTTGAGAGCCTCTAAAGCTTCCAGTGTGTCTTCACTGTAGGCTGATGGGGTAATCCAATATAAACTCTGTCTCTACACAGTGAAACACTGGGGGGGGGAGTAAGGCAATGCGCCTCTGCTTCTGTCTCTAATGAGGAAAGAGAAAGGCGGATGCAAGGTCTCTGCTTCACAGACAGCACAAAAGGCAACCAGTTAACCCTCTTCTTTTTGCTCAGAGCTTGCTACCATCTCTGTTCTCTTTGCTCCATCTGTCTTCACAGTTCCAGGCTCAGTCCTCCACAGGAGAAAGACTTATTCCTGCAGACGGATCGTGCTTGCTTACACCTAATTTAGGGGGCTGCTGTGTGGAAGTTGCCCAGGCTACCCTCCTGCTTGTCTTAAAGCAAGTCAACTTCACTCACAGTGCATGCTCCTGCAGTTTCTGACTGCTGCAGCAACAGCCCTCAGGCCGGTCGGTATATGTGTTTTCAGTCAAGTGTATGAGACACAATCAAAAGCCTGTGGCTTTAATTACTGTACACTTGAGTATCATAAGCAACCAACCAACCACTAATTACCTCAAGTGCTGGTGCACTTTGCTCCTACTTATATGGCAGAATAAAGATCCAGCTGATGAAAACAGACCAAGAGCTGGACCCAGTGATGAGGAGATGCAGACAGGGAGTTTTCAACCCCAATCCCTAGGTGTAAATTATGTAATCATATAGTAAAATATTCATGACATGGCATGGGGATGGAATCCTGCCTGCTCCATGCGAAGACTGTGAGGAGCATAAGGAAAAGCCCAAAGTAAGGAGCTGATAAACAATTGCAAGCACGAAGCCCATTATAGATTACAGTACACTCAGAAAACCTCTGGCCTCATGAGGACGGCAAACAGTGTTAATAAAGTCAGCTCCAAAATCACACTGGTGGTATATTATGTTTAGGTTGCCTGCTTTCGTGTGCGTTTATTAAATCATTTAATAAATATGAAGGTTTGAAAAGCAACTCTGCCAAAACAAAAAACGGAAACAAGAAATTGGAGCCACAACAATCCAGTTGTTTTAAAGCCACGAACAGCTGAAACTGTACTATATATATATGTATATATAAAGAGACTCACTATCATCCATTTAGCTTCATCCCAAAGGCTCAGGTGAGGAAAAAGAAATAGGATGAAAGGCACCAAGCCCAACTTTTGAAGTCATTAGGGGAAAGTGGTGAGCAGTGAAACCCTCCCAGCCACTCAAGGGAGTCCTACTTATGGTTTTATGTGACTTTAATGATGCAGAAAAGAGCTGGAACTTGCTAAGCCACAACGTGTGAGAGTACAATGTTAGCCTAACTTATTAGTCAATACCCTTACAGCCAGCACAGAGGATTGCATTTAATTGCAGTAGAGCAATTTGTGATAGATCTGTTGGCTTTTGCACGCTGATATTCCAGCCTGTGAAATTCAAATGGTGTTTGTCCACCACTATAACCAGGCTCAAAGCTCATAGTAACGGCTGTTTGACGGGAATATCCACCCTACATTGTTAAGATGACATCAGTTGGTTTTCTCTGTCTCTTTTCTGTTTTCCATGAGTTATTTTTGGCCACACCCACTCACCCTCAACCTGATTCATCTTCTTCTACTTCACTTACTGATTACCTGCATTTCCCACAATGCCTTTGGACTGTAGCCATAGGATTAGCATAGTTTTGTGTAAGTCACCTTGTATTAAACTGAACTGAGAGAAAATGAAAACTAGAGACTCTAAATATCCTCTAATTGTCATATATATATATATAACCTGAATTACAATCAAGTTTGGTTTAATCACAATTGCCTCATTTTTCTAAAAATCAGCTTATTAAAAAATTCTAGGGTAATTAGAAGATTAGCTGATTAGCTTCCTAGTTGTCTGCAGTGCTTAATGCAAACATACAGAAAAAACTTTTCTAAAGAATGATGTTTGTAGAAAAGTTGCCACCACTGCTGAAACTAATTTTTCTCTTTCTGTTCTGGATTTGGTGTAACCAAAAAAAAAGACAAGCCAGGGGGACACTACAGCGGGTGTTACATGGAGTATATGATTTTCCATCCAGTGACAATGTGAGTGAAGTGTGTTCATTGATGAAGCATTTGTAAGGTTTTATCTGTTTGAACAGATTCACTGCCCCTATACCTGATTGGATGTGTTACCTAACCTCTTCTACAGTTGTCCCTCCTTCCATCTGAACCATATGTTTATGCAGAGAGACAGTCACCTGCAGCTCATGGTTATTCTACAGCAGTGCATTGTGGGCACTGTGATATACAGAACACGCTCAGCTAGCGGCCGCTCCCCGCTACCTGTCAGTGCTTGAATTGTCCGTGACAGACGGGAGATTCTAGAAATATATAGCTGGCAGTGATATAGGCTGTCCACTACTTCTGTGACAAGGTCAAGAAATAGACGCAAACAAATTCCAGTGTTCTGCTACTTCTACTACACTGCAAAAAGTCTAACTTAAGTTTGTTTGTTTGTTTGTTTTTGTCTGACCAGGCAGTTTTTGGTTAGAACATTTCACTTGTTTCAAGCTTTTTGTCCTTAAATATGTTAACTAGTTATTATAACCTAATACTGAAATTAGAATTAGCAGAATTATAAGGCTATCAGATAAATATAGTTGTTTTTAGTCTAGCTGCACTAGTTTTAAGATATCTATGGGTTCTTTTTACCTGTTTCTAAAATTCTTGGCAAGTGAATTTTTCTCTGTTCTGGTAATATTTATGTAATATTTCCCCCATTTTATTACTTTTTTTCTTTTCTTTGAGAGTTGAGTTTGTGCATTTTAGAGACTGGTTTGTCAGTCCCAAATATCAAAGTGTGTCTCAGCTACCGCTTGTCATGAGTGGCTTGTAGAGTGGTGCTTTTTAGCAACCATCTCTTGAACTATAGTGTTTCCTGTTTAAGTGAAGTGCCAGTATCCTGCAGAATTGTTCTCTGCCTTGGATTTGCCGGTTGGACTCAAGGCTCTGTCACAGAAGGTACTCAAGCCCCCCGGGCCAATACCTGCAAGGCCATTGTCCATTAAAAAAGGATTCCAGCTTACTTTGACCTCAGCCCAGAGGGTGAAGAATACGTGCACTCTTTCAATCCACCAAAGGCCTGTCAGAATCTGAGTAGCACCATACTTACGGAACACTAAATTCGCTGTTTTGCCCAAGAACACTGAGTCTT
Source organism: Monopterus albus (assembly GCF_001952655.1). NCBI lineage: Eukaryota > Metazoa > Chordata > Actinopteri > Synbranchiformes > Synbranchidae > Monopterus > Monopterus albus. Next base: position 2,316,514 of record NW_018127986.1, on the reverse strand, counting down.
GGATGGCACAGCTCAGTGCCTTTTAGACAAGAAAAAAAAGAAGAAATTTTTAAATAATTTGTTTTTACTGCAGCATTTGGCATGCTCTTTGGAACACACAACAACTCACTGGCAAAATCCTACTCGAACTGTGGCTTGCTATTTAACTGTGAAGGCTTCTCACACGCCTGTGAGTGGACAGACCCTCCTCTGGCAGTTCATGTGCCCTCCACAAGGGGTCTGGCAGCATTAACAGCATGGTTTGGTGGAACAGTTAGAGTTGGAGAGTAGTGGAACGGCATAAGGTATGGCAGTCATCCCAGGCTCTTAAGCCTGTCTGGACACATGCTTAGAAGTGTCATGAGGACTGTGTGTGGAATGCTTTTGCTGCAGCTGTTGCCTTCTTCATGAAGGTAAAGGCGCCGGGGCCGGGGTAGTTTATTTCTCACTTTTTGGTGATGTATTTATCTCTCTTTCTGCTTATATTCTGTGCTAGGAAGAGGCTCATAGGAGACTTTCTGAGCAGTGTAGCTGTCTCAGCCAACCTCTGCTTGAGCAGAAAGGCTGACTGTGGACTGATGTTCACTGATTGTCTGCTGTGGAAACATCTCCCACACACTGCATGCATAGCAGTAAGACAAAGACCTGCACAGGCTGAGAGGATGCTGGCCTGTGTCATAACATACTGGGGCAGAATAGTGACCAAGCTGTTTTTTGTAGACAGACCACTGCTGACTTCTACAGTGTTGTGCAATGAGACAGTTCCTGTGTCAAATATGTCACCAACCTCCTATTTGCTCAGTGGTCAGGAAGAATGCACATTCTCATGAAGGTGAGGTTTGTGCAACAGGACTGTGCACGAAACCAGAAAAAGACTTGTGACTATCGAGGCCTGGTGCTTGTGACGGCTGGATATTGGTGCTAGCCTAGAGTCAGAAGGTTCATCCAGCACATTGTATAGAAGCAGAAAGGATTTGGGAGTGGAGCATTAATTCTAGATCACTTGTAACTTGTCAGTCAGGCTTGTGATGTGACATGTTGTACTTTTCACCTTCTTTCCTCGAGCAGTTAGTTGGCCCTAGGATGGCAGCAGACAGGTGAGACACTGTTGAATTAATGTCACAACAGGCAACTCGGTCTTCATGTTCTTTAGGGCCCTTTTAAAAAACATGAATCCTAGGTGAATAAAGCACATGTTGTATTTGAATTCCACTATGCTCAGCCCCTTTAGGGTTAAATTAAATTGTAATTGTGTTCATAGAGCAAGGGTTACATAACTATCTTTCTTATTGCCGCTAGTCTGGCATAAATATTGGGATATTATGAGAAAAAGACAACCTGTTTTGACACTGTTCCTATGCTCTTTGGTTTGGTTGTGGCCTGTAGTTTGGGTTGACAGCATTAAGCTTGTATTGCAGAAGTCCCATCATACTGTATATTGTTTATGTTTTCCTCTCATTTTTCACATTATGTCTGCATCAGATAAGTCAACGCAATGCTGAGGCCCATTTTACACACTATATTCAATAGCAGTGCAGTCAGCTTATGGTCCCATGCATGGCTTCCCCTAATTAATTTGAGGAAGGTAACACTAAGGACTCTTGGCAAATTAATGTCATTAGTGAGGATAATTATTGTATAATGATGAGTGCCTAGTTTTCTAGACAGTGGGAAGAAATGTCTGAAATTACCATGATTTAAGCTTCTGAAAATGAAAAAGTCAAAAGGATAGTTGTGCGTTTGTGTATGTCGCTTCCAGTAAAATGAACTCTACACTCAGTATAGTGATATTGACAATGGAAAGATAAAATTTAACAGTTTTATCTTTGGTTATGTTGTTTTCAGCTGAAAGTCTCGCAAACATGTTATAGGAAATTGTATGAAAAACTGGTGCTCTTCAAGTGTGTTTAGAAACAGTAAAGAGTAAATGCTGTGGAAGAAACTGACCTTGAAGAGACGCAGAATGTTGGCCACCATGATTGACACGGAACTGGCAGATGCACCGATCACTCCCACCACTCTCTCAGGCTTAGTGATGATGGGCGGCCCTCCGCTGAGACACTTGACATCAGTTGAGTCTTTCTCAATCAGTGCCTGAACAAATGTCAGCGACTGTTCCAGAGCATGGGTATCCCGGGAGCAGGTATCCAGGATGCGTGCCCCCAGAGTGATATTAGGCAGCAGCTCATTGTCGTTATTGATACGATCCAGGGCAAATAACATGGCCTCCAGCCTGTGGATCCCTTTTTCCTTTTTCAGCTCCCCACAGGCTTTGCCGTCATTCCCTCTCGCGTGCACTGGGAAGAGCCCACCCAGAGATATGTCCCCATCAATGCGTATTGAATTGAGGTGTGTGTGGCCTGGCATTTTGGGTTTGGCTGCCAAGGTGATCAAAGAATAACAAGCCAGCAGCAACACCCAGCAGGCACCTATGCGGCAGCCAGTCCACCCTCTTTCAAAGCCTCCTCGCAGAGTCATAATGAAAGGCTAAATCCACATGCAAATACAAATTCAGGTCCTTTGAAAATAAGAGAGGGGTACACACATATAACCACACACACACATATACAAATGTCCGGAAGTTTTGCTTTAATATTTTTCAGAGCTCAGTCGTCTTCAAAAAGTCTCTTCTCATGGTTTCTAGCTCTGAAATAAACTCAGTAATAGTAATTATGCAGCCTCACTTTCTTTATCTCGAAGCCTTTCTTCTTTCCTCTTTGTTTCACTCTTTTCCTGCACCTGTGAGCAGTGGCTACATACAATATGATAAAGGGTGAGCTGAGGCAGAGACCATTCTCGTAAGACAAGAACAAAGATGAGAAGTTTGCCTCTCCTCTGCTCCACCAGAATCACTTGGGTGCATTTACTTTTTGTTCTCGGTCCTTGACCCAGTGGGCTCCACAGCAGGGCTCCTGCAAAGAGAGAGGAGAGCTGCGTGAGACACTGAAGAAACAGCAGGAAGAGCCTCTTCTGGAAAAAAACGGAAATTAAAGATGAAACTGAATCACATTAATCTGATTTCAGAAATAGCTGTTTTTAGGAGGGGGTGGGCTTTGTATTAGTCTCCAACACAGTTCAGGGTTTTGTCTCCTTTGTGGAATCTCACAGAACGTTCTAATTAAATCACTACATACACGACAAGATGCAATGTCATGCTCTCCATAATTTTAATTGAAATCATATTCAGATTCACTTAACACATTTGCATTGGGCAGTCAGAGGTCCAGTCTAAATTCTGGATCTTAAAATTCATGTAGAAATAATTCCTGGTCCCAGCAGTCTGCACAGGAAATCTGTTCTGTGTTGCACCCATGGCTCAACTGCTTTCAGAGCACTGCGATGAATTATTTCTATGTGCCTTGAACATAACTGATTCACTGCTGCTTGGCACTGCTCCATAGACTTCATAACCGCACACTATTTTACTCAAGTATAATGTCTCTTGGGCATTTCACCAAAAGATTTGGAAATATAGTTCTAAATTAAGAACACAGCATTCAAATAATCAAAGAAACAATATTCCTTTATTCATGAACATATCTGCTCTTTGCACATTTGACCCCTTGTGATCTCTCCCTTCGTACCAACAGCGGTGCCAGATACTGTGTGTGTGTGCCTTTGTATTACTTACATTATGGGGACCTGTTAACACACACATTGTGGGGACACAGTCACTGAATATTAGGGTGGCGACATGGGTTAAGTGTTAGGTGTTAGTCAAGTAGTGGTTATGGTTGAGGTTAGGATCAGTCTATAGGAAATGATTGTAAGTCAATGTAAAGTCCCCACAAGGAATGAAAACACAGCATGTGTGAGTGTGTGTGTGTGTGTGTGTGTGTGTGTGTGTGTTCTCTGAACAGTAGCCTGGGGCCTCCACAGGGCCACACTAATAGAGCGGTGGATCTGGGCACAGTGGGAGAGGCCTGCAGCTCTCTCTCTTGCTCTCTCTTTCAACTGACCATCTCACACACACACACACACACACACACACACACACACATCTGTGAGACTTTACTTCATGCTGATTTTGAATGCTAACATACATATAGAGGCCCGCTGTGCTGTAACAGAGGATACAAAGGGCAGAATTTTGTTCAGGATCAAAACATTGTACTACATTGTAGCAGCTGTCACACCCATCACTGTGCAGCGCTGATATTTTGCTATTATTTTAATAGTGGTGGAGGTGATGACTGGCAATAATGGCTCTTTTTGAATAAAATCCTTTTTTCTGTAACATTGAGTACATAGTTCAAGAACCATCTCATTGAGGTGTCAAGAGATTTGCCATGACTCATAAATTATAGACAGCTTAGCTGTCTGCTAGTCACGTGTGTCCTTGCCTTCTTTAACTTTTGACATCAAATCAAATAATAAAGATGCACTGCTCTAACACTACACAGTTGGCTGTCTTGTGCTGCTTCTCCCATCCTGCTGGGAACCAAAAGGAGATATTTATGTCATCCTGCACAGATCATCCCCCTAAAACACAGCATCCATAATGGATGAAGGCCAGCCAGTCATTGTGAAACGCCTCGTTCTAGGGAAAAAAGCCTAAAATAGAAGGAAGAGGAAAGGGTGACTCTGCAGACTTTGTTTTTTTTGCTTTAAAAAAAGACTTCAAAACAGGCAAACAGGTACACATGCTCAAAGGGGAGCCTGATTAATGATGATGGTGCAGTACCTGCTCTTTAACAAACATTTTTTTCACAAAAGCATCACAATAAAGAAAATGGTCCATGTTACAGGGACCATTACTTTAAGATTAAGCAGCATGAGTGGCTCAGAAATAGCTTTTTAATTTGATGATTGCATTTCCCTTTGTCAGCACTGGTAATAACGTAATGTCATTTTCCATGAGGTCATAATTTAGGCCTGAAAATTAAGAAGAAAAGCTGCAGGCAATGAATTTACTTCTTGTTTCTTATCAGCCCATCCTTCCTCGTTGTGATTACAAACTAATAAAGCTATCAGGATAATTACAGTGCACTGCTGATCTAAACAGCCAGATAAATGTCTTGAGTGCTGGACAACACTGATAATTGAGTCAAGTTTTAAGAATAAGACTTGACATTTCAGAGATGAAGTCCTAGCTGCCTTTTGAGATCTTTCTAGAATGGATGGACAGCAGTGGCCCTTCACTGTCATCACACTGTAAAATGCTGCATGCACAGTGGCAGCTTTACCAGATGTTTAGTCACAAGGCCCAGATGGGCAGAGCAGATAAACATCAGCTGTCTGCAGAGAGTGGGAGTTGGGGGACATTGTAGAATCCACACAGCAACCGTCTCCCCTCACTGTGACAAGGAGGAACTCCAGCTTCCTCTGCATTCAGCCACACACCCCTGCTGCTGTGTGCACAGCCTGACTGATGGCTGACAGAGCTAAAGGTTTCACCAACATGGAACACACGTTGCTATGAAATACACTTGTGAACACAATATTTACTAGAATTAATCTACAATTTGGGAGATGCCTTTTTTGCCAGCATTATTGTGCTTGTAGGGACTCGCTATTAAAATCTATTTGTTTACAGAGTACCGCAAATTAATCAGCTTTGTAAATAGGTGATAAATCCATCTCACTGGGTAGCATCTTACAATTGTTCAGTTATTAAATAAAAGGTTTTGGGGTGTGATGAGTAAGCAGTGATTACTTATCATTTTATTCTTCACATGTTCAGGTACTATTGAAAAGCCAATGGTAAAGCATTGCATTTTATAGATGCCATTAAATGGCAGTTATGATACTTTCTGATTTGGTTTTTTGAGTTTTAGACTCTGTTTACTAACTGTTTCCAGAGCAATTAGCTGCATGTATTTTTTTTAATAAGGGCTTTATTTCAGGAACACCACACACACTTTCTTCTGACATTTTAATTGAGTGCAATTTACTTAAATTTGTTACAAACATGGAAAAGTTTAATGCCCACTAGGGAGTTGCTCTTGGGGATTTAAGTATTGGAGAGCTGAAAAAAAGATTCATAAAAGTACAAAGCTTTTCTCTATCAAATGATCAATGCTTGCTGACAACAGTTCTAAATTTTGACTCAGCCATCGGCTTCTCACCAGCCAATGCTAAGCCAGGATGCAGGGCTCCAGACTAACATGTCATATTGGTGGCACTGGTGACACCAGTTCTCACAGATGGTAGCACCAGTGCCAGAAATGGTGGCACCCCCTCAATTTTACAGCATAATGTGAAAGAATCTGTATTTTCCACAAATGATTTTAAATACCTTTACCATCCAATGTGCATAGTCTACACTTATAATGAAATTCAGAGAGAGGGAGACTTAGGGAGCACAGTAAATGGGAAAATCACTACTGGAACAAGTTTCCACCTCTGTTTATGTAGTCACTTTAGTGCTCTGTAGTCTAGCAGTCAACATGATGATGACACTGATGATGATGACTAGGCTTGTAGTCTGTTTTTCTTCTGAGGAAGAATTTCTGCTCTTTGGCAATGTCTGTGTTGGACTTCATGCACAGTTCAGCTCTCTCACTTGCCTGGCTAAAGCTAAACTTCACATGCGCCAAAGGAAAACATAGACACAAAGTGTAAAAAAGGGGTCCAGGGAGGAGTTGTGTGTGTCAGCGTCAGTGTAGATCGACACATTTGATATGCTGAAAGTCTCTGCCTCGTGAGACGAGCAAGTGGCAGACCTGTTGCGATGACAGCATCACAGAGATTGTTACGTCTGTCCACTATTTCAACAGTTAAGAAGAGCCGTTGATGGATAACCTATTTATTTTTGTAGTCGCACCCACTGCCACCTCTGGAAAAAAAGTCAGCTTGGCTAATAATTTGCAGCTGCTTTGCTAGAAAAAGGTTTTTATTTTGTCTCAATTATAAGCCAAGTCTGATTTTAGTCTCACACTTGAGATTCACACTGTATCTTTACTGTAAGACATCACAGTGATTATAACAGACACATTAAACCACATCCTCTCACCCTGAACCTTCATCTGCAGTTAAAATTCTGCTCTCAGTTATGTAAATAGAATCTTAGCTAGTTTTTATAGCATCAAGGCCATTTTTAGTGTTGTGTTTACACATGCGACAAAAATAAATGGCTTGAATTGCTCAGTTAGTGTCACCTATTCAACAAGAATTTTAATGAATGCTAGAATATTCTGCTGGTGCGGCACCCACTAACATCTTACAGTGTGTACTGTAAATCCATGCAGCCAAACATGAATTAGTGTGAATATTTTCCTTCTATAAATACTATCTAATAATATACAGAAAATTCAGATGCTGCAAGTCTACCACTTTTTTACTATTTGTGTCATGTTTTGCTGTTTTATTCATTGTCTCTAAACTCAGAAAAGCGGCATAGAAATTCAGAAGGACACAGCCCTCAATTTTACATCCTGTCATCTTGGCACTGACATGTCCTGCTAATAGATCCTTCAGAGTGGAGCAGGATACTGTCTGACAGTGATGTCCTAATCCGACAGGGAACTACTGTTTTGGCTGTTATGCTTCAGCAGAGGAGATATAGTACTTTGGCCCAAAAGACCAATATGATCACAGCAGAGAATGGAAATAAAGTCCTCAGTACAAGGAGTATTAGACTGCCTGCATGTCTGCTGTAGAAATACTGTATGTGCATTTTTTTTCTTTTTTTATTTTGTAGCTTAGCTGTAGAAATACTGTATGTGCATTTTTATTTATTTTTTTGTAGCTTCAGATTTCTTGTTTAATTAAAGTTACACTATGCTCAGTGAGTACATTTTCACCATCGTGCATGGTTTTGTATATAAATTTACAATCATATGAAGAAAAGAGGCTGGAGAGAGCCAAAAAGGTTGCAATAGCTTCCTGTGAGTCTATGCACAGCTGTTTAAACGTCATAATACCATTGCTCTGTGAAATCCATCAGAGGAGAGAAATCTAATGATCAGTCCAGTGTGTGTTGTTTTCCTGTGACACTGACAGTTTCTCTGCCAGTTAGAAATGGGAGCATAATTATTATTGGCGTCAAAGTGATGATTGTGACTATTGTTTTTAGACAATAAAGGCATCGGGGGGAAACTGTCCTCATTGCCAAGGAGAGTAGTGACACATCCTCTAAAAGCAGTGACTCACTGGCTGTGAACAGTACAGTTTATTTACACCTCAGTATATATTGTAGGAGGAGAAAATGTAATGCTGTCTACAACATGTAAGAAATGTTCAGTCATCATGTGTAATTGACATTTTTTGGATTTACTGTACATGCTTTAGTTTTACAATACCTAGGATTTTCAAAATGTGACACCGTGGACGCCCATCAGACAAAGCTGAGACAACACCCTGTGTAATGATAAAAAAATACTGATAAAGCACTGTGGAAATAGTAAATATTTATGGTTTTTGTTACTCCTGTTAGTGTTTATCTGACTTCAGCTTGAAAGATAAGCGTGCTCTAAGTTTTGGAACTACAGCCTGTATCTGTTTACATTAGGACAGCATTACAAGTATGCACCATTAACAGTTGTAGTCAAGGATGTACAGACAAACCTGACTGGATTACTCTGATACTGAAAAGGAACTGAACACCTAATAATTCTCAGGCAAGTCTGGAATTCTGAGGAGTTGCTCTTTTATCTGATTTTTCCTCTAAGCAGGTTTTTTTTTTGCAATGGACACTGGGTATAATAATTGAAAATATGTGTAGCATGTCTGATTGCTCTGAGCTGATTTTGAGAACGGTGCAAATTTTGACACAAATTACAGTTTTAATACCTTAATTGCCTTTCATGTCACACAGTATCACCAGGACAGAGCAGGAGAGCACCTCCTTTAATAGACAAGGGGATGATCTGAGATGAAATATAGCTTTCTTTTAAGAGTACGACATAACCTAAGTGGCAAATGTTATTCAAATCACCACTGATGCATCACATTCTGAGTTAGTGTCACATTATTTCTGAGTGAAATGATCCTTGTGTGATGAGTCAGATTCAAGGTAGAGAAGAAGAAAATGTGCAAGGGTGCAGACGCATAGAAAGTTCTCGAAGGAAATGGGAAGCAGAGAGGAGTGTACACAATGCTTCATTATATGCGCTGTAACTCTATATACCAGGCTATCTGCATTCATCCAATCACCATAACACCCATGGATCAACCCAAAGCAAAATCTCCTTTTCATCAGTACCCTCTTCCCCCTCTCCAGGACACCGTCCATTAGTTCTCTCCACCACTAGAGCCGATTCATATCTGCTCATTAACACTTTCTTTATGCAAAATTCCATTCCAGATTCCATTAATGAACAGTCAGTGTTGCTGCCCTGGGATATCAGCGAAGGTGATTCTTCTCTATAAAGAGGTCACAGAGGCATAATAATGACATTAAACACCACAAGTCTGTTTCTTTTCATTTTATACTGTCCATCCCTAATCATATTGTGTCTTCTTAAATGGGAATGATTCATTTTTAAATTTACAGATCTATCAATACAAGTTGCATGCAGAGAGAAAACATAAAAGCTTCTTCTCTGCTGGAACCTTTTTATTGCAGTGTTGTAGCAGTTAGATGTCTCTGAACAGACTTTGTAGCACATCATGCAGCTTCCCCTGTATGCAGTTTTAAATCATGTCTCCTCCTCTACTGCATGGATGTACAATGCAAATTATTTGCACTGAGATCCTTTAAGGCTCTGCCAGCTCGTGCACAATTAATGACAGAAGGATAGTAAAGGTGGAGGAAAGATATGACTTTGTCCTGGTTTTTCTTCTCATTTCTAATTCAAGACTTTTTTCCAAGAAGAAAAGATAAGAGAAGTGTGTCTGAGAGGCAATGAAGCGATGATTCGGAGGCCCTATGTGTGTGTCCCACTTTGCTTGAACTAATTTACAACAGTTTACAACAGCAGCACACAAAAAACACCCAGTGAGTTTTGCTGTTGAGGAGCCAACTTTGTAAGGGCTTTAATCAGGATGTCCCGAATGTGCCAAATGAGACAGATTTAAGGAGTGGACAGTACAAAGATTCGACTCCTGTATATTCAAGTGAGAATGAAAACAAGTGAGCAAACCAGCTAGGTGATTCTGTGACACTTTCATCATTCAGATGTTGTGTCATCAATGGCAGGATAAATGATCAGAGAGCTATGAGTGATGTATGCTATATTATCAAAAGAGGAAGAAAGGAAGAGCTAAAATTTGAATTGATTTTTCCACAGTAAGGACTGAGTGGGTTTAAAACTATTTAGAAGTGAAATTAAACTTATACAACCATTCTTAGGTGGCACTTTGATCCTTTGGGTACATTTCAGCCTGCGTACTTCCTACACAACATGGACATTAAATTGCCACATCTGTAGAAACAACAGCAGAGCTAACTGGCAAATTTCTGCCAAGCTTGATCACAAGATTAAACCATTTCTGCTGTGTGCTGTACAAGAATCAAATGGAGGAGGAGTGTGCCAGCTGCCATGTAAAGCACTCTGAATCCAGTAAATCTCCAATCAAGAGAAACCCCTAATAGTGAAGTAATAGCTGGCTAACAGCGCAGAGCACAAAGTGTGCAGGAAAGATACTTTTGTCACAGAACATGGAGGTTCCAAGTGCACCTCCCTCCATGTTGACAGTAGGGGCGCAAAGACATATTTGTGAGGAATCACATATTTCAAATCATGCATTCAGCCTCTAAGTATAGCCTGGCTTTATCTGCACTCCTAGAGACAGACGCTATAAATACTGCATCCCTCCAGTTGCTCCCACCCTGTCAAAAAGGGTTTCAGTGTTGAGGCATGCTTGAATGGATAAAGTGTCATTTTTATCATGAGAACGCTGCCATTCACTTCTCTGTGCATTGCTATACATACAGATGTGGGATCCAGATGGAACTGGCTGTTCCTGAAGGACTGAAAGGAAAAATTATATTTGAAAAGATAAAGGAAGAATGAGAGCATTAGAGACTCCCAGATCTTTTCAAAAGACTGTAGACCAAAAAGTGATGCATGATTGTTTCCACCAGCCAAAGTCCCACTTTAAAATGAGGTCTTAATGTTCACCAGGGGAGTCACAAGCTGGAAGTAAGTTAGTTTACAGTGTCTGCGTTTCAGCTGGTAGAACTCAGTTGTTATTTCTACTTTATTCTTTGAACTAAAGATTTATTTCCTGGAAGTGGTGAAAACAGGCAAACTGAGTTCTATTGATTAAAAAAGGCACAGCTTTGTATAACTGCCACCATTTCACTGTTGAACACCTGGGCCTCATTTTCACTGTCACTGGTAGTGATAATCATACATCATTTTCTGAGATGCTGTGCTTTCAGGAAACATACAGTAGGGTGCGCATCAAACCTAGCCGGCATAATGCTGGTTTGTGCTAAGTGGGTGTGGTTTCCACACCATTTACATTTGGCACAAGCATGAAACAAGGGCAGTTCCACATCAGGCAAACCATGAGAAATACTGGAGAGTGGTAAACACATGCATTTCATCCATCTTCATCTGCTTTATCCGAGACTGGGTCGCGGGGGCAGTAGTCCGAGCAGAGCCCCCCAGGCTTCCCTCTCCCTCACACACCTCCTCTAGCTCCTCAGGAGGAACCCCAGGGTGTTCCCGGGCCAGCCGGGAGACATAGTCTCTCCAATGTGTCCTGGGTCTGCCTCGAGGCTTTCTGCTGGAGAGACATGTCCGGAATACCTCCCCAGGGAGGTGACCAGGGGGCATCCTAAACAGGTGCCCAAGCCACCTCAACTGGTTCCACATATACATTTCACACAGAAATAATTTTTCCCCCAACATATGCTAAGTGCCCAAACATAAAGTAGTTTGACATCAGTCACCTTTGCCTGTAGCCTTTTAGGTGCTACCACATTGTAAAATTATCTAATAATTATGGTATTTATCTATGTCAAGGTGCATTAACTAAAATTTTATACACTGCCTGATCAATCAAGTGAAAATGGGGCAGGATGGAGTGTCTTTAAGGAATCCTACCCACCTACAGTATTTGATAGTCTTCTATGTTCAGTCCTTCTCTTGTTATTCCAGCTTTTCTACCCTGTGTTGTCCAAATCAGGTCCCTACATTAACCCCGCCTGCCACCTACCAAAGGTTATAAGAAGTGTTTTTCAAACCACAAACTTTATGTAATGTTAGTGCTTTGTGACACATTAGCAGTAACCAAAACATCCTACTGGATTGTCAAAATTACTCGTTAGTCAGCTAACGCTAGCCTCAGACTGGAGGCTGCATTTTGTACAGTTTGTCGCAACCAGGCATACGTAGTTTACATCATTACTAGGAAACAGGACATGATGGGAGGGCAAAGAGTGGCTGAAAAGAAACTGGGCAAAGTAGCTTTGATACGACTTGTTTGCAACACAGTCTTCCCTCAGTTTCCCACACTACCTGTCACTGTTTAAACATTTTGTTTGAGTGTCAGCTAATAGGGATTCAGTATAATACCTGCTACTCTTTTTCTAAGTAGCTTTCCCCATCCCTCTCACTACACAGCATGTGGTACGCTGGCAAGGCCAAGTGGAGTGCCCCCCTGAGTGATCTGAATAAGTGTCATGAGGTCACAGTAACAAGGCCTTAATAACATATTTCTCTCCCAGTGCACAGGGCAAAGCAGTGATGCTCTTGTTTCATTTGTCCTTTGTACAAGAGCTCAGCTGAACTCAGGAATATTAATCTCCGTGTCCCTGCCATGTCATAGTCATTGTATATTATCCACGCAGCAATTACATTTTCTCTAAAATGTATAGTGTAGGCAAAACCATGTAACAGTACACAAATGTATTTTTTAGGAAACTCAGTTACAATAAAATACTTGTATATTTGTAAATCATCCCAAGAATAATGAAACCTGTATATCTCTTCCACAAAGTTTTTTCTTGCTCAGGCTTCCATGGACAAGATGTTATCATGGATTTCATTGTATTGTGGCACAGTAGTGCCACTGTGCGCTATGCTATGCAGGGATGTATTGATGCTGAGCTGCATCAGGCCACACACTCCTGAGATCATATCAGAGGTTCCTGTCAATATCACCACCAGCACCGTTACAGGCACACTCATTTCCTCGCACTCATCTTTCCTCTTTATTGGTATCATTACTAAAACACTAGAGAGTAGAGCCCAGCTTGCTTAATGCTATCTGCCAACACTGAAATCTCTCCTCCATTTTGCCATTCATCTCCTCTTAGAGGGATCTCTCCAGCTTCAAAGAGTAGCCAGTCAGACTTTGGTATGATGACATGGGTTTAATCCCCAGACTAAAGATTTTATAAAAGTGATTTTTTTGCCCTTCTTAAGCTTGTCAAATGTGCAGCTAGAGTGTGGCTGGAAGAGCATGTTATGAGTCTGCCAAGAAGAGTGGGATTCAGAGTTAAATTCAAGAATAGAAACAGTAAATCAAAGGGTATTAGGTTGTAAGCTTTGGATCACTGCTAATTGGGTTGCAAGTGCACTTTTTAAAAAATCTGACACTTTCTCTCCTTTTTTTTCCCTGTTCTTACCCATATCCTGTGAATCTTGGCAGAAAGTGTCTTGCAAACCATTAGAGAGGTACAGTCAATGTTACAGCAGCTTCAAAAAAGTATTTGTCTATCATCCAACCGAGCATAGAAGAGAAGCAAACCACAAAAACAATAAACGCTATCTTAAGAGTTTGTCAGCACTTAATCTGTGCTGGTATTCTCTTGGCATTCTCCTTCATGTAGCCTTTCCTTTACTATTCTCTGTCTGACTGATGTTTTCGTAGCAGTTATTTCCTACCCAGCTGACTGTTTGATGTTGGTGTGAAGAGGTTATCCTTCTCATTTACTGTTTTACAATCCTACTATTGTGAAGTCTTGCAAGGCTATAACTGTGAACGCAAAATTTGAGATTTGACCTCATGAGAGCTTTTCAGGAAGCACTGAAGTCAATCATGATACATACAGAGATCTCTCAGAGAAAGTCCAGCACATGACTTTGTGACTATAGCCTCAAGCGCAGCCACGGGGCCTGTACGCTGGGACATGGTTGCTATGAAAAGCCTCTGACCTGTTCTGCTACAGAGGCTTTTTTCAGGACTGAGAGGTAACTGCCTTCAGGCTTTATACAGCAAGGAGTCTCCTTTCAGAGAGCTTTGAATCAGTGATAGTGAGCTGCAGTGATTGAAAGTGTTAATTGCCTAATGAGAGGTGATGATGGCCTGTCCAGATGTCCGTCAATCCAAGCACAGATCAGTGCCCAAAGCCAGGTCACAATTCATATGCTGTGTTCTCAGAATAAGTCTGATCTAATGTAAGAATACATCTAATATCACTTTACACTGTTTTTGCCAATAAGAAACATCAAGTTTAACTATAACACAAACACAATAGGTTTATGAAAACTGTAACATAAATGCAAATTGGGGTCTTCTTTTCTCCAAAGCTGGTACTTTGTTGCAATATTTATTTACAACCAAAGCAATTAGTCAAATGTTTAGTCAGTTGAATGAAAATTATTATGCAGTTACCTGTTCAAGTTATTTCTTAAAAAACAAAAATGCCCAAAATTCTGCAGTTCCACCTTTTCAAAAGCAAACATTTGCTGTTTTTATGCTTTTATGTTAATTTAATACCTTTGGGTTTTGGACTGTTGAATGGATAAAACAAGCATTTTGAATATTTCATATTTATAATGTTTCACTATTGCCTGATGTTTTAATAGACCAAGAAAATCAGTCAAGAAACTCTTATTCTTTACATTAATTAATAATGAAAAGAATAATGTTGCAACCTTGCATAATTTTACATCTTAGTTAAGTTTATCTTGTAGAGATGCACCGACACTGCTTGTATTCAGAATGAGTACATGTACGAGTACTTATATTTGAGTACTCTCCAATACCGAGTACCAATACAAGTACTTAATAATAATACCTTGTTTCTACTATAAAAATTACAATTAACATAAAAGTGCACTAACTTTATAGACAGTTTTTGTTTCTATGAGATTTACTTTCTGATTGTGATTAAATAAAATAATAATAATAATCAGGATAATCACCTTTATTTGGCCAAGTATGTTACACACAAGGAATTTGTTTCCGGTATACAGAACCGATGGCAGCCATCTGCAGCACCAACTCACACCGATGGTTCTAAACATCGGGGGCAACTTGAGGGTTCAGTGTCTTGCCCAGGGACACTTCGACACGTGGACTGCAGGCACCAAGATTCGAATCTCGTGCAAATTTCAAACCTTTTGTGATAACAAACAGCACTGCCATCCTTTCAATGTGTGTAGCCTACTATGCAACATACTGTAATACAGTGGTTCTTAACCATTTTAGGAGTATGACCCTCTGTTGGAATAAAATGATTTCATGACCCCTGCCCAGAATGTTAAAGTTTAGGAATCCATAATATTACAGTTGGCAATAGAATTGTTTAATTTAACAAGGGTACATGTTCTTACTTTAAATTGGAGACTGTTTCTGGCACGATCCTTTCTTCTCTGCTGGACACACACATGCACTGCTGTACAGGAGCTGCTTGGTCTCAGCCTCCAAGAATTTAGCTCATTTTCATACACAAAGCTCATTAGACTCCACCATTAACTATGTAAAAGTTCACTACAGCCAGTAAGAAAAGCACCATGTGGGTTTAGTGGATGAACAGCATCGGGCATTTTGACAGCAGGGAGTGTGAAGGCATCGTATTTATGCAAGTTTGTTGTTGCCTTCTGCTTGTTCAACAAGTGTTTGATCAATTAGTCTCTCCATTACTGTTGGATTGTGTTGCACATATAGAGCGTACCCTCGTGTCTGCGTGGGATGTGGAGGAAGGGGTGCTCGCGAACACACACGGCAGAGGAGAAAACCAGAGCTCGCAGTTGGCTTTACTTTTGTCATTGTCACTTATCTTAAAATATTTTCAAGCCACTGAAATTTCTTCTGCACTGCATAATGACCTGCTCAACCAGTGTGAGGTTAATGTAATGTTGCTGTTAGGTGGTATTGGACAACTTTTACAAGTACAAGTACTAGAGGTTGGTATCAGACTGGATATTGACATCGGTATCAGTGCATCCCTATTATCTTGTATAAGTGAAAGACATAAATTCAGATTCAACTTTATACCAAGGAAAATTTAGATTAAACACACTTATCACAGGACTGCAGCAGCTGGTGTATTACACCAATAATTTATAGTTACAAACAACAGAGCTATACAGAATATAAGCATGTAAAGAAAGAAAATATGAAGACCTTTGAGGTCGAAATGACTCATTGCTCTCCCCCAGTGACTGCAGTAAAACAAAGTGTGTCTTCCATGTCAATACACAGTAACACTAGAAGCTGTGGACTTGGCCTTGTGCCGCCTTTGTAACTTTCAACAGGAAACATATTTGACTCGAGGATTCTTCCTGTATAGGTTCAGTGCTGTTAAATATGTCTGAACTTCAAGGTTCTTGTTTCACAAACATTATTTTTAGTGGCGATAAAACAAGGTACCTTAAATTTAGCACCCTGTGCCAAGCTTGGATTTTGAGATGCTATGATTCTCCTTGTCTCTGTCTCTCTCTGCATTATCTATATTTACAGGCCTGCTGTGTGCACCTTGGGTTTTTACAATTGAATACAATCCATTACTTATTCACTCCTCCCTACTTTATCACAGCCATTTTAGTTCCCTTCATCTCTCCCTCAGTCTCTTTTGTCAGATGCAGCAGACAGTGGGAGAATGCAAACCTTTCTTTGTAGCAAAGCTTAGCCTAACTCAAGCTAACGTTGTGCTTGGCAGTCCTTTAAGCATGGGACCTGATAACTGATCCTTTCATCTGTCTTGTTAATTCTTGGATCAGAGAAAATAAAGCAGAGCATGAAAGAGATGGACCTCATCTAAGAGTTGGACGGGTTAGCAGCCCCACAACACTGCCATCTGCGCTTCAAGATCAAGGCAAACATTTTTATAAAAACTGTCTCATGTCCCTCAACAAAACTCTCACCAATTGTCTCTGAAGATGCTAAAATAGTGTTTCAGCAAACCCCTAGGCCTTGCGTGCGCCTCTGCAGTCATCTTGCATAATGTAGCTGAATTAAAATTTTTTGTTCTAGTAATTGAGCTTAAAAATTAATGCAGGTTTTGAGAGCCAGTCTACTACTAACATTCATCATGTCCTGACAGGTTCCCCTAAAGATTAAGCACTCACCCTCAATGCCAGAGGAAAATAGGGAGGAGCCCGGATGAGAAACAGGGTCATTAACTTGAGACTCCTCAGCATAGACAGGTGTCTTATTGAGCAACTGGGATTTTCCAGGAAGAAAGGGATCATGTCAAAGATTTTTCTGAGCATCTTTGAAAATATGCTAGCACTGACACATCACTTGTCTCCTAGCGGCATGCTGATCTTTAGGTTCTAGATGAGAAAACTAAAGCCGATCCCTAAACCCATCTGGTGTTGTCTGTGTGCTAATCTAAGGCGCATTTGAATAAGCAGCTTATTGGTCTACCTTTGCATTCAAGTCAACTTATTTGGAGATTAGCTACGAAAAAGTGCAATGATGATACTTGAAACAAGTACTTTCCACTGTGGAAGACACAAGTCTTCAAATTGGTACAGAAGTTCAGAAGTGTTTTGCTTGAGTTTGCACTCAGACAGTTACCTTGTTTCTTTTTTATATATATATACAGTATGTAAATTGTGTTACTTTGCCTGAAACCTTTTACTTTGAGTCCCTTACCTACCAATATATGCACAAATGTGTTTTTGTGGATAAGAGTTTTAGTAATTTACAGTTAAATACTAGATAATATTTGGGAAATTCTAAATAAAGATTCCAGAAAATTAGATTAAAATAAAGTGTTGCCTTAAATAATGTTTACATGAGGAAAGAAATATACTGAGTACATTTGTCAGGCCTCAAGGACACAATGTAATATAATACATTGGATGGGAAACAAAACACAGTACCTTTAGAATAATAGTGGCCATATACAGAATACACATAGAGCAGAGAATTTAACCCTGCACAGGTTCACATTTTTATACCTATACACTATTTGTGGTCACTGTAAACATAGTGTTTTGCGTTCTTTCTTAATATACTATATTGTATATGAAGTGCATGTCTTGTTGCTAATAAAGCTCTTTCTATATTTGCATGGGGGCTGCTGTGGCGTACCGCTGCATAATTGTACAGGTCTCCCTCGTCAGCTCTCTAGAGCTCCCCTGGGCTTTGACACAACGCATCACAGCAAGAGAATGAGGGTCATAACCATTACATATATCATTAATCACAGAATCTGGAGGTTTTAGTCCTGGATTATCCATCACTAAAGAGTCTGAGTCAGTTATAGTGTCCCCTTTAGGTGCTGCAGCTTGCCTGGTGGTGCCTGATAGTCTTTGCCCTGGTTGAGGCAATCTGCAGAGAGTGTGAAAGAGCTGGAACATTGATTTTAGTTCAAGAATCAGGTGGGAGGAAAAGGGAATAGGAGTGAGCCAGAAAAGCCTTCAAACTAGCGGATCAGACCCCAGCTGGGGGAAATGTCGTCTTCTGCAGTCAAGATGATTCAGGTCACTTTCTCATCTCTTATGATTACTTGTAACCTTTCTTTCATTGGGTCACCTCATATTCTTAAATTAGGGGAAGCAGCAATAAAACATATTTAATATCCCCAGGAAAACCCTTTTTGGTGTAAAACTATTTCTGTAGACTTTTTAACCACACTGAAAATTTTTATCTTGTATTACAGCCTGTTGTGCAGTATATAAAATGTTCATTTTTATAAATGTAAGTGAAACAAAACTCAGGACAAGGATTATACAGATAAGCATATTCAGATAGAATTAAAGTCTTAACAGAACCAGCCAACAACCTTAACTAAAACCAGCAATGAATTGCCTCTACTCACATTTAATGTTTGTCAGTCTGTTAGTCATGGATTAGCGTATTCTTCTGTACCATAGATCTCCAAAATTACTAAAAACACCTCAGTGAAATATAGCGCTCTGCTGGTTGACATGTATCCTCATTACCAAACACCAGACTCTTGATTTTTTTTTTTATATGTTGCCCCAAAGGCTCCAAACAGCCATAATTTTTTACAGAGTCTGAAGTAAGCAAGAGTCAAGGGCCCATGTACGAGATTTCTGGATATTCTTAACAAATATTAGGGTCTTGTGTTTTGTAATAAGGAAGTGTCACCCAGTGCAGTGGTGTGTTTCCCTGATGTGTTTTTAATCAATTTAGAACAACAGTGGACGGCTATGGTTATTACTTAACCAAAGCAAGATTCAAATGGAAATAATGTGCCACTCGCATACACAGAAGGTGAGGATGCTGCAAGAAGTCTTGGTAAAATATTGTAGAACTATTTGAACATCTCTATTGTTAGGATGCATTTAGTTCCCTGTTGTATCACCCAGCACCCTCTCCAGGGCATTCCAGGTGGATTGAATGGGTGTCTTGGACAAGAAGAGCAAGTGGCAGCCCACCCCCTTTTAGAGGGGGGAGTCAACTGCCCCTATGGCTGTTGTCTTAACCTGTGTGATTAATGGTGCATTAACGAGATGGCAGGTCTTTGAGCACATCACGACTCTCACATCGCCTCTGCATTATTAATGTCAGCACAAAGAGCCTGTTTAATGAGCCAGAACTCTCTCAGTGGATGTTGATTAGGCATTCAATGGTTGTAACCACCCTTCTGAATGTATCTACGTTTCTGGGAATGAGATTTTTTTTTTTTTTTGGTCATTTTCATATTTATCAACTAAAGTTTTAGACAAGAAAGCCTGGGGGACAAACGGGGGTTGATGTAATAAATATCCTGGGGCAGATTAGTTGACTAAGGCCTCAGGAAGCACGAGACTGTCCTGTAAAACAGGCCTTTACGGCCAACAGCTATGTATTATAGTTTGAAGACGTCTAGCGAGTGTAGTGTTTATGACACGAGAAAAGGAGGCGACGTGGTATACTGTATGGAGCCACAAACAGGAGGAGGAGTTTGGGGTGGTTAACTGGTAAATGAAACACAGGACTTTCCCCTAGACAAGTGGTGTTCACTTTCAATGTGCATTGTGTTTTTCATGTAACCAAATAGGTTTTGCTCTTAAACCTAACCAAGTAGTGTGTGTCTGAATGTAATGAAACTGTGATGGTGTCACTGTTTATGACGACATTCATGACCACAGAGGTGTGATAAACTTATTATTAATGAAAGTCCATAAAGTTTGCCAGTGCAAAGTTATACAATTAATTATATGTAATATAAAATTGTGTGATGAAATATGCCTGTTGTTGTTCTTGATGACAAGATTGATGCTACTTTCTCATCCGTAAAGTAAATATGATGATATAGCCAGAAGCTTATCTTAGCATAAAGATTGGGGGGGCAGCTAGTGTAGATTAGTCCTGTCCAAAGGTATACCAGTAGCTCTAAAGTTTAGTTATTACCATGTTATATAATGCTTTTTAAGTCATAGCCAGTTTATTCTTTGACATCCATTATATCCATTTTCTGCGGAGAAAGCAAAATAATGTCAGAGAACAGATCAAATTCAAATTGCAATTTAGAACACTTGTGTTACTAGTTACTAGTTTTTCATTTCATTTGACCTGAAACTGTGATTGTGCTGCCCCATCACCTGTCATTACTCTACCCACTGGACTGATGACAGAAAAAGACACTGTTTTTTCAGAGGACCTCTTACACTACAACAAACTGTAAAGCTAATAGAATATGCTATGTTTGAAAGTTAGCACAATTAAGCAGTTAACTGGATTATGGTTGATATTTGGTGGTGCATGGTGATATAGAAAATTCGTTTTTCCAGTGTGGTTTGTGCTTTTGCTTACACAACATCTATTTAAAACTATTCTGACACTTTGGTTATCCCTTACTTATTAAACAACCTCATTTGTAGAGAAAAGTGCACATGAGCTTTTTTCAGAAAGACTGATGGGAAGTTAACAGCACTGTCTAAGAATACATGTTCACCAGATTTGTTGTAGATAATAGATATATTTGTGCATAGTTTGCATGTGAATGCGCCTGTATTTATAGCTTTTACCTCAACTGTGCATTCAGCAGAAATTCATTTTCCTTCTGATTAGATAGATTTTTTCCTCTGCTGTCACTAAGTCATGATGATGTATTTGTTGTCATATACATGGCCTAGAACAACATGGAAACAGAAAACAGACTCTTCTGATGGCACAGGACAAGCAAAACAACTAGGTGGTCTTTGCTTCGTTTATATCCCAAGCACAGCAAGGCCAAATAGCATGCGCTGTCTCATTATCTCTGCAGCTCTGACAGGAAGGGCGTGGGAGAGAGACCCACAGGCGTGGTAATCACTGGCATTGACCAGTTTATCAGTCTCACAGGCCAGGATGAAGGTCTCCACTTGCCTTTCACAAAGGAAGTAAAGCTATACTTACTACAGAACATCAGTGCATTATGATATTAATTATTTAATTGGACTAATTCACACATATGACCAGGAATCTTTTCCAGGTTTAAACTGTAATTTCTGAAATCCAAAATCCCAAAACTCAAAATTATGTCTTTCCTTCTTCTAGTCATCTAAACTTCTCACTAGAACATATTAGCATTTTTTTTGCTATGCAACATAATTTAGCAGCATCTGTGTAACAATTCAGCAGCTTTGGGTGCAGAACAATAGTTACTTTGTAGGGAGGACATTCCAGTACAATTCAGCAAATGAATTCATAAAGTAACAATTACTTTGACTGGCTGTTATTATCCTTTCAAAGAGAAGCAATGTTGCGACACAGGTAGCAATTACGAAACGTCCTTCTTAAAGATGAGGCTACACTTCTGAACAGCTCTAATTATTGCAGAGAATGAACCTGTTCTATCTGCAGCATTCCCATTAAAGGTCCATGCTGCTCTAACTGCTGTGAGGGCTAGGAAGGGTTCCTCTTTTACAGTAATCACTTTAATTTCCTCAAACAAGCATAATCAGAAATCTAGTTTTAGAGAAACAAGACTGAAGAAGAAGAGGATCTCTCCCTCTGTTGAGCAACACTTTCTCCTTGACACGATGCAGCATCAGCGCTTGATGATTGTAGATACAGCTGTATTAAAAATCTAAATTCATAGACAAAGGCAAAAACACCCCTCTCTGTAAAAATGTCTCTCCTTGCTTTGTTTTCCGGCCCTTTATTTACTGATAGTGCTGAAAGTCAAGACAGACTCAAGAGAAAGCTCTCCAAGCACCATTGTTCATCTTTTTGAAGAGAGGTTGCTTAGTGATTCTCCGCTCTTAATGGTTTCTCTGGTCCTTAGGCATATGGGACACAGTCATTTGTAACTATTTTGTCACTTCTCACTGGACACTGGAATCTCACCATCAATCCCAGTGACTGCAGCAGATGGATGGACCATCCTGTGGCAGACACAAACACACACTGACACTAAATGCTTGTACAGTCAACCAGCACACCTGATTAGGGCTGGCTATACTTCCAAAATTTCGGATACCGGTACCGATACAAATACCTTGACTTTAGTACTGGTTCCTAGAAAAATTCTTTTTTCAGCACCAATTTTAAGGAAAAAAATAAAAAGAAAAAATAAAACAGACATTTTGGTACAGATCATTAGTTTTATTTTTCAATTCTTTGGTATTTTTGTGCACTCAAAGCAGTTTCATAGCATAAAAACTAAAGCTATTTACCACAACCTTAGGTTCTGTTAACATTAACATCAATAAATAAAAATGTAGAAAAGCATTAAACGATACGCGACATTTTTTGATACTTCGATGTCATAAAAGTACTGACGTCCGATACCCAACACTACACCGGATAGAACTGCAGGTTTAGGAAACCATTTGCGTGTGTGTGTGTGTGTGTGTGTGTGTACACACAGATCACCAATTTTGGCAGTATCATATTTCAGAAATGACTGTCATTCACTAAACAGTTCTCCTGTGCTCATGGATGGATCGCAAGAGCACAGTTTGGTTTAAAACATGTCAAAATGAATACAAATGGAGATTATCTCATGGTGAAAATCACAGCTTGCATGTGGCAGTTTGGGGGAAACAGCACCCGTGTTGAAGATAGATAATGCAGTGTAAGTCTTTCAGGCATTTTGTTTCTGAAATTAATTTCAAAGTGGGAATTTTGCTGTGGTTTGTGTTTTGGAGAATTTAGGGAGCTAGCAGGAGACTGGTGGATTGTATCCACCAACACACACACACACACACACACACTTGAAGCACCAGTGTGGATAGAGAGAGAAAGTGTTACTTGGATCAGATCATTTTTTGCAGCCATATTGGTTTTCTGTTGAATTTCATGCGTAATTTGAGTCTGCTCTGTTGTTCTTTATTGATGTAGCTGAATCTCTGACTCTTGTATCGGTTTTCGTATGAGTTGAGATAACCTCTAGAGTATGTAGTACCTCTGACTGGGTAGGACTTGTGATTAATAGTGCAGGATTAGAGTCATACTGTAATGTTGTGCCTTCATGGTACAATGCAGTATTTTGACTCAAAGTTTCCACCAAATGGCTTATATTAAATTCTTCAGGTTTTTGATGCATTTACTTAAACATACAATGGTGAAATACTTTGCTTATGTGAGGAAATGTGTGTTTAAATATATTTTTCTCTCTGCGGTAACCTTGGCAGTTTTGGTGTCAGTTCATTACAATGAAAAGGGTTTGGAAATGTGATTTAAACCGTGTAACATGTATTTAGCATCTTCTTCCCCTTTGCAGAGATCAGAGACCCTCAGTGAAACTTTAATGTTTTATCCAATTGGATCTGCTTCAGCACATACTGGGAGAAACCAAATGTGCACAGGGATACTGTGTAGGACAGACGCTCGCTTTAAATGCTGCAGATCCACCAGGAGCAGAGCGTGGCAAGCTATAACATGTAGAACATTACTTTCTGATTATTAGCATGCTGACATTTGACAGTAGAAGTGAGAAGAGCAAAGAGCTCATGTGCTCACAGTGACATTTCCCTGTGGACCTGTCAGATGAACTCTCATAACTGCTTTAACTTTTCTCTTTTTTTAAGCGTGCTGCTGGAGTGAAGGTCAGGTCACTTGTTCCTTATCAGTCACAGCAGAGGATGGAAACTGACAAACAAGAGGAGCATTCTCTGGGTCTTTGCATTATGTTGTGTTCTTTGCTAGATGACTTTCAAAGCACAGGACAGCTGTGCTTTGTGTGCACAAAAAAGGTGTCAGCAAAAAAATATGATTTGATCAAGAACTTCTCTCTTGTCAACAAAATAAAAAACAGGGTGTTTGTTATAGTTTTTGTTTTTGTTTTTTTACTTAACCAAGTTTCACTAAGACTAGTAGTGTTGACCCAGAAAATGAAATCTCCATCCCCCCTGTGAAAGCACTGTCACTGTCTTTGGGTGATATCCCAGTTCACAGCAGGGGTGTCAAATCATGCGCTCTATACAGGAGTGTGCTGCTTTAATTTTAACCATCACTACACCAGCATCTGCATGCATGAAGCTTTCAAATAAAAAAAATCTTGCTAGTGGTGAAATTCAGAAGAAATCGCATTAAAATAAAAGCACATCCTTTTAAGACTGAAGGTATTATAAAGGTAATATTGGCTGGTCATAAGGTGAACCCTGTGTTAGAGGGATTGCTTTTCTTTGGATATTCTTACAGAAAGGGGCAACTAGCTGCAAAAGAATCTTCATTGGTTTGTGCATAGATGATATTTGTAATCTTCATCTTATTGGGGATGAGTGTGTATTTCTCACTCAATAAATCAATGCAATTACGCCACTGACACTCTACCACAGCTTCACTTAATTCCATTGCCATATGTGCATACCCTGCGAGCCAACAAAGCAGCTTTGATATCTATAACAGAGACTCTGGTGTTGCTGGAATCACTGAGGCACACATCTGCGTCATCAGATGATGAGTCACAATCAACATATTTATTTAGCCTGGCTCTGATACTTTAGGTGAAAAATCACACAGTGTCTTGTGTGCAAGCAAGCTTTAAATATTTATTTAAGAAGGTTTTCATTTTGACAGTATGTTATGTTGGCTTCCTTGTGCAGAAAATACATGATTTAAAAAGGATTTAATAAATACCAACCAAAGGGAATTAGCTTTAATGCTTAAACGGTTACATGTGAAGTTACACTTGACTCAAGTGTCCTACAGTATATCCAGATGTAATGAAGTACAAATATTTTGTTACTGAACTTAAGTAGATTTTTAGATATCTGTAGTCTACTTTTTACTTTTGCTCCCTATATTTTAAGACAAATATCAGTATTTTTATTGTTCTACCTTCCCAACTTCAAAACCGATTTCAACCTAAAATGGATGGATCAATAAGACATAGAAAAGACAATCCCTTGGTGTGTCCATGCATATCACACATGATGGATTTAAACAGATGTAAACAAACAAAAAGATGCAACAAGTTAGACACAAAAGGGAGAATCAACCACATACAAAGACATCTATTGAATCTGTAAAAGAAATCTACACGTTTTTTCATTGCAAGCTCTCTGTTTGCCTACAGGGTGCTAGCTCCTTGCACTTTGACAGAGATCTCACACGTAGACGGTCGAGTCTTGTTTTACTTCAGACGCTGTAAATACTTATGGTCATGTGAAACATGGGGCAACTTTTTTAACAAATGCTGAATACTGGTCTTGTGTTTCTTAATGAAGAACATTTATGCAGCGGTGTGTTTCACTTATGTATTTTAATTGTTTTTGAACAAGAGCAGAGGTCTGTGGCACAGACCAATAATCCAATCCAGGCTGGAGACTGGTAGACATTAACCATGCGTAGCGACAGTTCACTGTTGGTTTCAGTCTCTGCATAAGGCTTAATCAGACCTGAACTGTGTTCTTGTTAGTTAATGTAAATTATTTTTCATATATTTTATTACATTTGAAGTTGGAATGATTTACTATTCTTGGAAATATATTGATATGATGAAAGGTTCAGGGTTGCACAGAAACCGCATGTAAATCAGAAACAGCCCTCCTTTCAGCCTGGAGCTCTTTAGTTACTGCCAAAAATGCCCCCCAAAAAAGTAACTTCTACACTTAAGCAGTTTTCATGCATGTCTACAACAATAATACACTACCTTGCTAGTAACCACTCACAAACTAACAGAAATACATGGATAAATTGCATTTATGGATTACAAGTGAGACAAAGGTTCTGCCATCTCCACAGTTCTTGTAGTGGTTAGCAATAAACAAGGCTCCAGAGGTGATATGTAATAGAACAGTATGTAGTTCATATAGATATTATTTGTACTAGTTATGTAAGGGTGAGCTAAGTGTGTACGGAAGCTTGATCTGTTTCTGGCGCAGGCAAGAATATCTTGGGCTGTGTCCCCCTTGTTTAGCCTATGGGACAGCATCCTGAATGACTTCCTCCTCAGGCCTTATGTGAACTGTTCGTGTGCTCTGTTCAGGTTTAGAATAAGGAAATGTGCGCTAGGTCAATGTGACCTAGAAGGTCATGTACTGGACAGTTTAGACAATGCTCGGAAGAAGGTGTGTGTGGGTAGCCGGCATGGGACCGCAACTTCATGGCTCCGGCCATGGAGGGCTGTGTGAGTATGAGCAGATAAAAAGCTGGGTTAGAGCAGAAGAAGTAGGAGAGAGGATGACAATGCTACTGGGACAGTAAACCGTGTACTTTGTGGGGACGCTGACCCAGCCGGCTGGGGGGACGCTGAATCAAGACTGACAACTGACTGTGGGCTGACGAAGACTGACTGACTCTGTGACAACTCTCATGCAATACTGTATCTATTCCATTGCAGGAGGAGTGAATCTGTTCTCTGTTTCCCTAACTACAAGATTATCTGTTTAAATGCTACTCTATTCAGAATAATTGTAATATTAAATGATCCTCTAAATTGGGATGGTTTGTCTGAATTACTTTAGTCGGCATCACACTCTAGCCACGACATTCTCATTCACGTTGTGCCTGCTCCCGCACAAATCATTCAGTGGTTGAACTGATAAAGGATCAAATAGTGTTAATGCTTCAACAGCTTGGTACACATTATTCTGTGTGGCCAAATGTGTTAACATCACTAGAGCCACATTTTTATGTCACTTTAATGAGACAATGAGGAACATAGGCTGATTTTAGCATCATTTCACAACCATTATTACAAGTGGACATACACTGTGAGTAGCTACTTCCACAGGTCACCTGCTGAGGTAGTTATAGTTGGGAGGAGTAAACATTACATAAGTGCCTTGGATAAACAAATATGTATAGACCTTCTTAAAATCTGGCAACAGTGTCACCTTGGGAGGTGGCCTGACCAATCAGATTTCAGTCAGTCACTCCATTTGCTTTTTTCGATCCACCCAGGTCACATAAAGTGAAGAGTGATGAGAAGTATCAGTTGTGTATTTTAGTTTAAGTTAGCGCTGACCTCACACACCTTATGGTGATTTCTTATTCTCTATAAAAGAACATTGTGCTCTGGCTTGTCTGACATAGTACATCTGCACAAAAGCTGGAAAATTCTTGAGCTGCTTGGAAGCAACGTGCACAGGGGCTGGGGACAGGTGTTCGCTTGGCTGCTTCTTTGATACTTTTATAGATTTTGAGCTGTAATATTAACTTTTTTAATGTCTTGAACTCACCACAATCACCTATTTAGCTTGAATAAATATTGTGAGATCTGGGAGAGATCCACAAACATGTTTAGAACCATCTTCCATAGAACCATGATGGTCGTAGTATGGTGGATTTTGTGTGTTTCTGGAGTGTCACCGGCCCAGTTCATAAATTAGAAACAAACAACCTCCTCATTCCTCAAGTTCTTCTCTGCACTCTGAAAAATGTATTAAATCACCTCTAAACTGAAACTGCTCACTAAAAGTTTATATGTCAAAGAGTTCTCTGTATTTTCTCAGTGTGTGTGAACACAGCCCCAAATTACTTGACTAATTAATTCCTTTCTCCTCATCTCTTCATCCTCAGTGAAGTCACCAGGTGTATTCTTAAAACTCTCTGGCCTTCATGCGTGAGATTGGACATGTCTGGATGAGACTCTTTGTTATCCTGTTTCTGCTATAACTGCAGGAATGTTGATGTGCTCAAATACCAAACTGTTCAAAGTACTCTAAAGAGGATCCACTGGGAACGGCATTGGAACGGCACATCATGATATGCACTCTCATTGCATAGTGTGTGTCAGAGCGTGACTACTGAGGAGCTGTGTTACTTTAATATTTGAATTTTCCTATGGGATCCTCTTTGTGATGATCAAAGATGGAAACAACCTTGAAATGCCTCCTTCAATTTACATACAGTGGGTAACAATGAGAGAAAGTGGGCTGGAATGGGGGTGGGGGTGAAAGGAAGGATGTGGGAAGAGGATTCACCATTTCAGGTCCTATACTGACAAATAATTAGAGCTGTTAGGCCTTTATGTATCAGTCTATGTTGCTTCAATGGCAAGTACATAAAACTACATAGAGGAAGAGGATTGTTAAAACAATGAGAACAACTCGGTTCAGTCAGGTCAGTACTATTAACTGTGAAATAAAAGGTTTACGGCCTTTTAAGACACGGATGTGACTGTGTTTTGTCAATCATACTGACCTGTGACAAATGAAAAGAAAAACCAACACAAAGTGTCTCGGTAAGGTGTTGGGCCTCCACGTGCCACCAGAAAAGTTTGTGTTCCCTCTAGGGAAGGGATAGACACCATTCTTCCAAAAAATGGTCCCTCATTTGGTGTTTTGATGATGGTGGTATTGATGCTGTCTAACAGGTAGCTCCAACATCTCCCACAGGTACAGAAGAGGATTAGGGCCACTGTAAAAAATTTATTTGAGTTCTGACTTTATTCGGACTTTAATCTCAGAATTCTCAGATTAGGTATCAATCTGTCAATCCTTTCCATGCCCAGGCCAGATGAGGATTCCTGTGTTGTGTCAAGTTAAGCCACAGGCTCCACTCCTGGTGGTGCCCCTCCACTAGTTTCTTTAAGCTTCAGCTTTGCAACCGTTCTTCGACTCCAATCTGTCCAGAACTCAGTTTTAGCTTGTTTTAGCCTTTTTGCACTGGAACTGTTTGCTGGCATGCTAGTTTAAAAGTGTTTTGCTGTAAATTCAGTTATTCATCCGTGTAGCTGACATGAATGGAAATTAAAAATACAAGGAGGGAGACAGTTGGTCTGATTATTACTGAAGTTGTAAAAGGTTTTCTGTAACCTCTTTTGCTGAGGTTGCACTGAGGAAAAACATTTATAGACCAACTTGACATGAGAAGAACCATAATTAAACAAGATGATATTTACTATAAGTGAGAAGTATAACACTGATCTTAACCAGGCCAACACGACATGCACTCCATTTCTCTGTATTCTCAGACAGCTCTCAGTGTAGACTGGTGCCATGTTGCAAATGTTACAGTAATGATTCCAGATCCAGCCAAGAGAGGTTGCTGTCACAAATTTCACATAAAAATGAAAAATGCCACAACATTTTCATAATCAGATGTGTGTCTGGGGCTTTCCTTAACATTAAACCTTAACTCATAATAATTGTATCACTGTTGTTTTGTCCAACACTGTATTTCTGTGAAGCTTTTGCTGATTCCTGGCTTTCAACATTTTCTTTATGTTTGTCATTGTTCTTTGTAATTTGCCAGTGGAACTGCCTCCATGGTATGACTGCAGAGCTGTGTGTAGTGAGATGTTTGACCTTCCTTGAAGAAAGAAAGCCTCCAGCTGTTGCCAGGATGAAGGAGGTGAGTTTCTGCTTTACACTCTGCACTCAAGAACACCCCATAAAGGTTTCATGTGGTTATGTTTATGGCGTGCACAGAAGTGGTTTGAATTCATCCTGGTGTATGTGAAGGTACTGCAGTGTGATTGGTGACATTGCTGTTTTAGTGTCCAAAGTTAATCCCACAAACAGTCAGTCGCACTGAATGGCGACCATCATAGATCCCAGACTTTTTTTTTTTTTACATTAGCCAACATTTAGTACATGTGGGTTAAAAATCATCATTTGACTTTTTGTCATCTGAATCCCAGTAGTGCGTAGTGTCTCACTGTTTAATTATACAAATGTTGTGCATCATACGACGTGTTATTTATCCACACTGATTGGCTGTTGAGCAGTTTCCAAATGGCTGCCATTCTCAAAAAGCCAGATTGGTGAAGCTCATAACATGTCATTTATGTTTATAGCTGTTCAGATCCTGTTATTTAAGCCACAGTTTCATAAACTTTCCTGTTGCTTCAGCTTTAACTGAAAGCAACTCACTTCTTTTCAGTCAGGCAAAATTTGTTACTTTCTATTGCTACAGTCTTCGTTTTGATCACACCATCTGCAGTATCTGAATGTTTTTAAACTGAATAATTGATCCATAATAATCTGTTCAAATTAAAAATTCTGAGTGTATTATGGGTGCCTTGTGCTTCAAGGGTGAGGAAGCATTCTGGTTTTGACACCATAGATAGAAATCGTGGATAAATGTAAGGGTTTTTGCTGAGAAGCTGCCGACTTACAGCAAAGTTGCCTTGTCACCCAAATAAAGCAGCAAAGGTACAGTGAATGAACAGAACAACTTAATGAGCCACACACATTAGAATTAGGCTGCCTGGGTTAATTTGAATTAATTATTATTTTAGGTTGAATTAGCTCAAACCATATTTTAAAAAAGGTGACAGTCCTAATCTGCAAGTGACACATCAACCGTTTTGATTCTGCAGTTCAGTAATAGTAATAGTTAATAATGTATGTCTTTATTTGTCTAAATGTTTGTCTTTTTCATGAAATACACTGCTGAATGCCATTAGTGAGCAGTGAATGCTGGATAACCAGAGCTGAAAATTCTTATTCTATTAGAACTGTGTTTTAAAACACATAAATTGAAATCTAATAAACAAAATGCAGAAAGGTTAGATGTGCTAAGATATGCAGTATTGACTTCACGGTCACTGAGACTAACTAAATGTTGAAGTGATTGACAGCTACAGTATTTTCAGACTCCTTTTTTTGCTTGCAGTTACACCGTGAATAAATGAATGTATCGCCTCGCTAGAAATGGAGCAAACGGACAGCAGGAGCAAGAGAGAGAGAGAGACAGAGAGAGGAAACAGATTTTTCTTTTTCTTTTTTTTTTTTTGTCTTTTAACCAGCACAGCAAATAACTATGTCTCTGTGGCTCCTCTGGAAAGTCAGACTCAATTCATTAAAATGGCAGTTGTGTGAACTCTGTACAGCCCTCAGAGCTTCAAAGCAAAAGATAGATTGTGATGCTTCTTCGTGGCTCTGATCCCACTCCTTAAGTCAGGAGCTGCTGCGTATCCTACAAGACTTGTAATAAGGTGAAGATGCTGGATGTCCCACATACAAATCATACAAGGCCCTTAATTAATAAATGCTGGGGCTAACCAGATTAATATAATGAGCATGTAAAACAGTAGAGACCTAGCAAAGCACAGCTCAACAGAGGAACTTTGTTATTAAAGGATAATTGCACTACCAATCCCCTGGACAGGGATAATCACTTTGTTGGTGTCAAAACACTTGATGTTAATTTAAAACTCAGATTGGTGTAAAAAGTGTGAGAACAAGATAAAACTGCATGAGGTTCTCAAAGTTTATTTTTCTTAAAGCAACATCAGGGATCTGCCCAAAACAGAATATGACATGATACCCTGAAGAGCACTTGTGGTTGATGGTTTAACTGTACTGCCATTTTTAATCACTGGAGGCGTCCGGGTGGAGACAGGCGACAGGCTAGCCTGGGCTCATATTGCCCTGTCACCGCTCACAGCCAACCATTTCACGATAACAAGTGTTACTGTGCCGTGCTGGTACGTTTCCCTGAAACCACAGCTGGGCCGCCTGCAGGAAAGTGCTGAACTTTGGTCATTTCTGCAGGCTCTTTATTGTAAAGGTCAGTGGAGATGTAAGAATAGACAGGCACTTTATAGCACCCTAAGTACCTCTCAGACCTGTGGTGTGCTATGCTGCGGCTCTTTATCCAAATAAAAGTGTTGCAACTACTGTATCTCTTGCTGTTTTTAGGATGCTGTATTTATTCTTGATCATTCAGTCTTGAATAATGCTTTTAGAAAGCAGACATTTACACTCTGGGTCTTGTCCTTATAACCCTGGGGTGGTTTTTTTTCTTGGCACTTGCTCAAAAAAGAGAGTAGAGTCCCTTGTGTCGGCACAACCCCTGGCGACAAGCCTCATTACATAACCACTGGCATAAGAACTGAAATATGCAGCAAATCTACAACAGCAAATAAGCAGATAGCGCTGCAATGAAACATGGCCTGTGATATGCCAGGCCTGTAGAAATTACAGCATTTAGTGAGATATAGTTTGACTGCTAGAGATGCCTAAACAGTTGTTCTGTAGCTATCACAGCTGTTTCAATTATGCTGAATCCTGTGTGCTTTGATACTGTTGTTTCTGCTTTTTGTCTTGCATGTTTGTTTTATTTACTGCATAGCATCAGCCTGCAGAGTTTGGTGAAATCATACACATTTACACCACATTGTTAAATGCTGAACGGGCAAATATTGAAATAACGAAGAAAATTAAATAATCGTTAGCTTACAAATCATTAAGTTGTACATAACCATCAGGTTCCCCAAATATGCATAAGGAAATGACATTTTTTAAATCTCTCAGTAATGTACAATTTAGAATACATTTGGAATTAAAGAACAAAACAACCACAAATAACAATTAGTCCCAACAAAACTACTGTAGGAAATAATGCAACTCAGCAGAAAGTAACATCAGACAAATTTACAGATTTATCCTCTAAGTAACAATTTGCACTACCCACCTATAAAACCTTCTTATGTCTATATATCTAGCTTTGAGCTCCATCCTCTGCCGCATCAATAGAGTTATGAGTCACTCAGTCAATGTTGCTGCTGTAAATAATGTTCTCACTTTGGCTTGAAGTTCAACCTCGTTAGCTTCCCCTCTTGGTCCCTCCTCTAAATGTGATGAGCCATTAGGAGGCAAAACAAGTACCTCTTCTCTGCTTCTCTCCTCGGTAACTGAATAACTGATGATGTTGATAGAACTTCCTCTAAAAGATTCAGGCACTGTGATGAATACTTCTATGACAACAGTAGCTGAGCCAATTCTTTGTCAGTGCTCCCACTGATTGATTAATGCTTGTTGTCCCTTTTAAATGCATACAGTAGATTAAAACTGAGTAAAATTAAAGGTAGACTCACCCGTATCTGTTGCTCTATCTTGGTTGGTACTACTAAAATATGTGAGTAAAATTAAAGGTAGACTCACCCGTATATGTTGCTCTATCTTGGGTAGTACTACTGCATATGTGAAAAAAAATGATAGAACTTTGTTACTGCAAAGGCAGCTGCACACAGACTGATGCCTCGGGTGATGTCGCTTGCATTGTTTGGTGCTGAACAAGTTTAAAACCGAAAAAATATGGGGTTGAGGATTCAGAAAGACATGAGCTCACCTGACATATGTAGCCTGCTCCTCATCTCTGCTGCTCGAGGCTGTGTTAGCCTCTACTAGCATAACACACCCAACTCTCCTGCACAACTGTCAACAGTCAAGATGTATTGTGGGTAATGTACGAGCCAGGTTGTGACAAAGAAGAAGAATGTGTGGAATAAAGCATAAGATACCTCTGGTTGTGCTGTATCTATTTTCATCCTTTACTTACTGTCCATAGTGAGTCCAATAATGTTAAAGGATTGTGATGCTGTATCGACAGTGCTGATGGTGATTTTAAGACCCACAACCGTGACAAAGAATGAGTGGAACCTCTGTAGTCCAGATACACAATAGTCTGAGCTTTAGGCTATGATTTGAACAATTAGCGCTGTTTTCACTGGAGAGCAAGATGGAAATATTGGTTCCTTGTTTGTTAATTAGCACAGTTGCCTCAGAGGACAAGGGTTATTAAATCAAGTTAATTATCAGCCAGTGTCCCGTGATATAGAAGAATGACAAAAGAATAAGGAAGAATGGCCTCGACAATGGATGTAGGTACAGCTAAGTGTGGACCCAAAAGTGTTGTCTCTTCTGTTCCATGCATGTAAGGTAGCCTCAGCCTGAGCAGCCTGCCAGCACAGTGAAAAGCACTACTGTAGCTCAAAGACATATCTTGAGTAACTGAACTCTTACTGAGAAGGCCAGACAAACATAATAACCCATTCTCTTTTCAGGAAGCCATTTCTTTTCTATCTAGAACCCTTTTGGCTGCAGCAGATGAGTAACAGGAAAAGCAGTGTTCATAGTACATCCTGTGATAATGACATCTGACTCAAATACTGCGTGAGAGTCTGCAAAGCACTGACATGAACAGAAGGAAGATTTCTGCTACCAGCACTGCTGACTATAGCATATTCATGAGTCTAATGTGACAAGCACAAGAGAGCAAAACAGATAAGAAAAACATAACGCTAAAAATTTTCATTCACATGGATTATGACCTTTAAATTGAGTTTAAGTATTTTACATAAAAACGGCCTCAGATACTTTGAACTCTTCAGTTCCATTAAAATTGCAATTTTATTGTCTAACCGCGTTGGCAAGTTATGCATATGGTCCTCCGGGGGCTCACTCTGCTGCTGTTATCTTCCAAAGAACAGTAAGCATTATTATCTTTGCCAAGGAGACAAAAAAGGACCAGAATGTGGGAAAGACCTTTTGATAGTAAAAAACTGCAAGGAGAGGAGAGGAGAGACACAGCCGGGAACTCACAGAGGAAGTGTCAATCTGTCAGAGGCTGGATATAATCTTCTACAATGTGACGCATGGGGCGATCATGGTGCCCTGTCACCGGTAGTCCTTGTCGTTGATTAAGGCTTTTTATCCTCCACTGGGTTTAGCTTGGGGCCACCCACGCTTTGTCTTGTGACATGCGCAATTTCCTCCCCACAGTCTCCCCATCTTGATAGCGAGTTAATACATACTCTCTCCAGATCCGCTCCTAATGAAGACAGATTCCCAGATAGCCAAGCAGTCTCATTTATATCACCAGCCTGTCAATGTGTTTTAAGTAGATTAAGCATGTTCCATGTGACAAGCAAAGGGTGAAAGAGTTAAACACTTATTTACAAAGGGATTTTAAGAAGCATTATTTTCACTGAGGGCATATCGTCGCCCTGCTCAAAGTTCACTTGATCATCAGACAATGAGGCGATGAGAGGACTGTCAGCAGAGATTAAAAATGTGATCAGATTGTTGTAGATACTCACCGAGTGCTGCGGGTTGCCTGGCTGAGAAGATGGATTTCGGGCGGCTGAATAACTGAGTTAATGTTAGAGCTGCAACTAACAGTTATTTTTGTTATAGAGTCATCAGTTATAATCTTGTTGTATGTGCTGCAGTGGATGTCTGTGAATGATCTGAAAATAAAGAGCCTACATATACATGTAAAACAATGCTTTTCTTGGCTTTCATATGGGTTTATGTTGTAGTGTGCTGCAGAATTACAGAAATCCTTTTCAGCAAAAAAAGCAGGAGGAGGAACTGCTGATGTGAAGCATCGAATAGCAGAGACTGTCGAGTGTAGGTGGTCAATGTAACAATATATGAGACAAAATATAAAGAGAAAATTCTACAAGAGTTAGCCCTGAGCTTGGCATGTTGTCCCTTGAGGTTGCATGTTTTCATTACTTCAGCAGCTGACCGACCTCAACTAGACTGACATTAGCCTCTAATGATCCTACGCAGCCCACTCAGTAAGCTTGAGGGAGCAGACAAGTCTCTCCGGCAGAGCCTCTGGTTTATTGGTTTGATAACCAATATTATCATTAACAATTCAACTATACTCTGATAGGGAAATATGAAAAATATAGTACCATGTATTCACCGGTAATTTATTAAACATTTGTTCTTGTAATGTTGATGAAGGCCTCATATAGGTTATAAGAAACTGCAACACGATGTTGGTAATTTGTTGCGTAAAAATGAAATATATCTTCATAAATCTCAACCGATTCCTTATGATAACTAGGTTTACACATTTTTAAGTGTTTTGTTACAACTGCAACTAACAATTGCCTGCCCGTTATTTCCATTAAATTTACTATTTGTTTAGTGAGGGGAAAAATAGTCATCGCAATCTGTCAGAGTTAAAAGTTCTGTCTTCAAATAGCGCATTTAGTCAAACCAACCTGAAAACCAAAAAATTAATTCATTCAATACACAACAGAGACTGAAAGCAGAGAATTTTTGTTTCAAATTTGGTGTGATTGTCAAAATAGCAGATTCATTTTCTGCTGTTTGATGGATTATTCAACCAATCAGCTCTTTTCAACATTAGACATTTCTTCAGAAACCTACTGAGGGCAAAATAATAAACATCTACATGTTATGTACTTGTTAAACTGCAGTATAAGGCCTTTGCTCTCGGAGGTGCTTTAGTCCTCCTTGGATCGCTGTCAAATTGTGCTGAACTGTGTGCACTGGGATGGCAGACTAGCC
Organism: Monopterus albus; assembly: GCF_001952655.1. Lineage (NCBI taxonomy): Eukaryota > Metazoa > Chordata > Actinopteri > Synbranchiformes > Synbranchidae > Monopterus > Monopterus albus. Next base: position 2,280,131 of record NW_018127986.1, on the reverse strand, counting down.
TTTGAAAAAGAGAGCCTCCAGCTGTTTTTGATAAATGTTCAATGATCTGTGATTGAATAAAATGTGACTTCATTTAGACATTCATGCAGGCGCTTCAGTTTATTTAACTGGGCATATTTTGGCCTTATTATCTTGAGCACCGGAAGATTGTGATGTAAACAGTATACAGCAAAACATTCTCATTGTCTGTGATGATTCAATTACCAGAACAAATGACTCCCATGATGGGCTTTCCACATGATTTCATAAAGTGATTTAATATCACTATATATATATATATATGCTCTTGTCCATGAATGTCTTGTTCCAGTAGCCCACTTCTCATCAGGTTGTCCTGGTTTCTCAACACCTGATGCTGACCTTGTTGACCCGGGCGACGTCCAAGCGTACCATGAGGTAGGCAGGTAGCATTAAGCGCCTTGCCTGAGGGCCCAGGCTGGTTATTGACCACATCCTGACCAGGGTTTGACCCCTGACCTTTCAAACCAAGGTCAGTGGTGTTACCCACCAAGCTATCCAATCTGCTAATCCTGGCAGCACAGGAACAGGTTCTAAGTACAAGAGCAATAGAGGCCAGGGTCTACTATACCAGGGAGGACCCCAGGTGCAGGTTTGGCAAAAATGCCCCTGAGACAATCCAGCACATAACAGCAGGGCATACATGGAACACCATAACCAAGTGGCTGGCATAGTGTACAGAAACATCTGTGCCAAGTGCAGGCTGGAAGACCCAAAGTCAAAATGGGATACACCTCCAAAGGTGGTTGAGAATGACCAAGCTATGATCCTGTGGGACTTCCAGATACAAAGTGACAAACTGGTAATGTCCAACCAACTGGACATAGTAGTGGTGGACAAACAGAAGAAGAAGGCTGTAGTGATAGATGTAGCAATCCCAAGCGATAACATCAGGAAGAAGGAACACGAGAAGCTCGAGAAATATCAAGGGCTGAAAGAAGAGCTAAAAAAGATGTGGAAGATGAAGGCACAAGTGGTCCCTGTGGTAATAGGAACATTGGGGGCTGTGACCCCCAAACTGGGAGAGTGGTTCCAACAGATCCCAGGAACTATATAGGTTCAGGTTGGATTTGGCATCTTAATACATTTTGGCTACATATCATCTTATTTCAAAATAAAACATGATATCATTACAACATTATTTAGGTCTAGTTTGAATTTCATGTGCCCAGTAGTGGAAGAGGTGCTTAGATGATGATTCAGGTTATTCTCATGTTCTTGTAACACACAATGTCAATAAAAACATGAAACTACTCCTTTAAAAAAAGATGTTTTAGGTGCAGTAGGTAGGTAAAAGTACCTACTGTGTACTGGACTGGATAAAAATCTCAGTTTTCCAGTTAATTGAGATTCTCCATTTGAATGTAAATGTATATTTGTGCTAAATTGTATGTGTATACAGAGGTTACTTGTCATAAACTAAGTGGTTCAGTTTGGATTGCACAGTGTATAAAATGTCAACTTAGTAGTTGATAGAACATGCGCATAAAGATTATTTGAACTTTTAAAGTAATGTAGATGATAGCTGGCTGTAGTCACAAACAGTGGCGATGACTCAGAGAGCAGACTTTCACTTTCTGTCCTGTCTGTGCTCAAACTGATCATTTAATTGGTGTCTGGACATAGTAAAAGCATCTGCTACTGAATTTAGTTGTATGGCATAGTGTTTATTTTTCAAATTATATGTAATGATGATGCCCTTGTTAGTAGTGCAGGGCTTTTATTATTCCTGCTCCACTTCACATGTGAATAAAAATATAAATGTGTTGTGTTTTAGTTTTGCTTTTGCAAAGGAAAGTTAATCCTTGGTTTGAAATATTATAACCAGGAAATGTTTTTACACTTTGGTCTATAATGTGAACTTTACATAGTTTTATACTCAAAAAAGCAAAAGTGTAAATTATTTTACATTACATTATTAGATTGTCAATACTGATGCATCAATTTGTACCTAGAATTTTACTGTTGTTGTTGGACAAGGTGGAAATAGTTTTAACTTCAAAACCTCATATCATAGTAAGCTGAAGACGTTTCACCTCTCATCCTAGAGGCTTCATCAGTTCTGCCCATTTTTTCAGCTCTGAACACAAGAAAATTCTCTACTAAAGTACCTCAGAATTATATCTGAACACTTGAGTAGCTCTTTTTTGATTTCCACCACTGCAATTTCCAGATTTTATCAACTACGTTGCTGCCAAAGCATTCATGTGTGGAGACTTCCAATCATTAAAGCAACTAAATATTTATTAAATCCTATGTTGGCACTTGCAAGCTCTTATTTTTGGTTCCCCAAGTTGTTGCATTGGATGATTCAAGTAGCTGGAGAGTTGTAATTTATTTGGTACCTTGTGGGCAAATGAATTCCAGTAAACATCTATGCTCTGCCATTACATGCAGCGGCGCCACTCTGCTGGTGGAGATTAATCCAGAATTCAGACCCTGCGGTCATTTATGTAGAGTGAAACTTAAGAAGAAGTGTGTTGGACTTAGTGGGTGCTAAACCCTGCCAACACATTGGCATCAAAGAAAGCTAAACATTATGCATACATTGAACAACAGCTACTGATCTTTAGTTATCATTACTACCTCAGTTTGCAGAGAGGAAGGGCCACCTCGCAGGAGCTCAGGAAGTAATCTCAAACTACTTGGAAGAAAAATCCATAAAATGGAAAATCATGATACAGTGTCTTGATGAAGCTTCAGCAATGGCTCCACTCCTCCTCCTAATTGAAATAATGCTGCAGAATTGCAGACAACAGTGGCACATAATGCATAACAGCACAGGGAATGTATGAGATTTAATAGATGGTGAAAATGGCAGTCTGATACAGAGATGGAGCATTTCATTAGAAGGCCCGAATCGAGTCTGTACGGGTGGTTGCTGTTGCACTCTAATACACTGTGATGAAAGACTAGCTGTTGAAGTGCCCACACAGTACACCTGGACAGATGGCCTTTTGTTCACACCATACCTTTAATTAGAGCTTCTCAGAGCTAGTGCTATTTTGGGTCCAGTTTTAAGTTGATAAATACCTGGACTTTTTAGGCTCTGAGTCTTAAAAAATCTCTACTGGAATCTTCTTTCCTCTTGTATTTTATTAGTAAGGAAAGATGTACAAATCATCAAAGTAGTCATTCATCCAAATAGCTAATTGTCACAGCTCAGGAACAGGGCGACAGGGACTGGACCCAGACAGACGCTAAGGAAGATGAGGCTGAATTAAAGGAACTTTACTAGACTTGATGGTTGTTATTGCTGGCAACAAAAAGACAGAACAGTTAAACAAATCTCACAGAGTAAATGCGGCTCACAGGCTGTCAGCAGGTCTAAAACACAGGCAGCAGATAAAAGACTGATTTACAGGAGCAGGGAAGGAAGGGCGAGGATTAGAACAGGAAGACTTCAGCTTACTGAGGGAATGAGAAACAGGTGTATATGGAGGACATTGCAGATAAGTCTGTATCGGCTTATATGTCTGCCAGTAAGTACAACGACATTACAAGGATGCAGGAAAGATATTTCAGCCAAATGCTCAGATCAGAATTCTAATACGACCACAGTGCTCACAGCTGATGTCTAGCACGCAGTGGGTTGACCATATTTACCATCTTAGTTTAGCATGTTAGAATGCTAATTGGCACTAAATTGCCCTAAACCAAATTTGTGCTAGTTTTTTGTAGATGTTAGCATTTACTGGACAAATGAAAACTATGATCTGCTGGTGGTGCTAAGAGGAATAGTCAGGGGATCCCCAAAGTCCATGGTTCATCAGTGTCTGCACAAAATATCAGGGCAGTCCATCCAATAGTTGTTGAGATATTTCAGTCTGGACTAAAGTGGTGGACTGACGAACACTGTCATCCCTAGAGCCACATTAGATGGCTGTTAGGAGTAGTTCCTGTTCACATAGTTTAGAAAAAAATGACCTGACTTACTGTTGGTAGTGTTTTATTTTGTTTTTAGATCTGTTCAGAGTGCATTATCGTTAGCATCCAGAGAATGTGTTCATATTTGGTTACATCCTTATTATTAGGTTTGATGTAGGGTTCAAAATGTTATTAAGCCAGAATACATATGCCCTCAAAAGCAAGACTGCAGCAGCTGATGGTTTGACACTACAATGTTAAAGAAACTTAACAATTTACCTTTCATATAACATTTCTTTAAAAAGTCAAATATCATGTTTATAGTCTACAGTTTGTTGGTAGTACAAACAGACCTAAATCTGTCCCTTTATATAAAATGCAATTCATGCCATGTACTAATATTTCCCTAGATGGATAAGACATCTAGAGAAGAACAGCCTAAGGCGTTACAGCAGTGCTGCTGCTGTGTATGTGTGTGTGTGTGTGTGTGTGTTTGAGTGTGGTTCTCACTGCAAAGCTATGAAGCAGGCAGGGTCGAGAATACTGTTTGTATTGACTGAGGAAAACCTACGGAGCCCTCATTCACGTTGTAACCCAAGACAGGACACACTAAGTCACACGGGAAGTCCAGGGTATCTCGAATCATGAAGCAAATATGGCTCACAACAGCTCCTTGAAGACATTGTGAGCACCTGTCTCTGTTCACACAGCAGGTCTGTAAGAAATATCAGTCAATAATGGGTTCAATAAAGCAAAATTTAGACTGAAAGCTTTGTTTTTCTTTACATAATTAACACAAATTACTTGAGTTCTGTAGTTTCTACTTCAGAAAAAAATATTCAGGAGTTGGCACTTTTGATTAACATTTATTTTAATGTGTTCAAGAATATTCTCTGTAATAATCAACTACCTCCAAGAAATTACATTTATAAACTAATTTGCAGCAGCAATATGTTGTGGAATAAATATAATGCCATCTGACTGTAGCCTGATTTCCATCTAAATGTGAAGTGAATCTTTTCAAAGTTCACAAAAAAGAAAAGAAATAGGAATTTTGTGCGTTTCCATCAAGTGGCTGGAGAGGATAAACTATGTTTCATCACAAAATGGCGGTATAGGCAATGTACCACAACGTGGTTTGATTTTTTAAAAACGTATGAGGTGGAAGTTACAAAACCGGAAACAAAACAGAGAAAATGGAGAGAAGTCATGGTTAAGGTTACAGTAATATTTTTTCTGCATGTGCACATGAGTGTTTCCTTCACTACCCCCCACCTGCGCTCTTTTGCATTTTTGAGTTGAGCAAGTAAGAAGTACAACATGTTAATTAGCAAAGTTCAGAGGTGCTGATAAGTGGATTTTGATAACTTTGAACAGAGTCTGGCTAGCTACTTCACCAGCTGGTTGCTAACTCTGTCCGCTCTTAAGAGCTGAGCAGGTAATGAACAGTGGGTTTTTAGAGCTCGTTTGCTAAAAGCAGCTGCCTGCTGCTGCCATAAACAACATTATGAGTTGGAGTGAATCGGTAAATTTAGAGACTGAATCACTAAACAATGAGCTGGAACTCACTGTAAAGCACCATAAAGCTGAGGAGAGCTACTTATTTGGAGTGATATTTCTCTGTAGATTCATCATTATAAGGGCATCTTTCACATTGTTTTCACACTGTAAATTGATACATTGGTTTTGTAAAACGATTTATTATGGCTGCTTTAATCAAAGCTAACCACATGTGAGATGTGGGACATTAACCGTGGTCTCCAGCATCCACCCCAACCACCTCACCATGACCTCTGTGTGGTACGAGGAAGGAGCATTTCATGGATGTCAGTATATCTTGGCAGTGAATATAATCCACATAGCAAATACCTCTCTTTCAAAACATATTAGGCAAAACCTTTTAGTATGCGAACATTGTTTGTAGCACACAGGGGTGAAGTTGTATGATATTTTTATGTTGTTATTTCATCAATAACATTGTTCTTATCATTTTTACTGCAGGTTGTATATTTATATGTTGTTTATTTACTCCCTCCTTCCATTTGGTGTTTTTTTTTCTGTTTACAAGAGATAGTGGTTGCTGCTGGTGCATCCCACCACATCCAGCTCTGCAGGTCTGCATTTGAGGAACCATTTTTCATTCCCCACTTACAGGTGTCAGACATGAAAGCTGGGAGTGGTAGACATGGTATTTCATTTCCCTGCCTCTGCATTAGTAATCAGGCCTTGGTGTAAATACAGACATCTCATTACTGCTGAGCTGAAGTGTGGTACTGAAGAAGGGCAAGGGCAATGACAAGGATTCACTGAGTAATGGGCTCTAACAGATCAACACACCATTAAGTGGACCTGTGGTGAACATAGTAGCCCTACAGACCCATTACAAAGCAAAACAAAACCAAGTGAGACAAGTAAAGTCTCTAATGGCAGTCTCCCTTTAGAGTGTAATGTTGTTAAAACACAACTCTGTAGATGTTGTTAAAGAGTGGAGTATGATTGCCAGCCTGAGCTATTGACAAAAAGTGCAGGAGATGCTGAGTAAAACATTATCCTGCACATTTGTTTGTGTGTGTGTGTGTGTTTGATTGCATGTGTTGAGCTAATTTATGCCAGTTCAACAATGACCTGAGGTAACTCACATGCACTCCTGCAAAGTCAATATGTTAATGCATTTTGTTCAGAAACAGCGGCATTGTGCTTCCTCATATTTATCCTAAGCTTCCTCTCGCATTTCATTCATATTCGATTGTGGGGACTGAGAACTTGGGCAAAACAAGGAGAGCATGGGATTACAATTAATCATGTCCAGAGTCTGCCAGCAGTGATACTTATATTAGTCTTTGAACCAGTGTAGGTTATAGGATAAACATTTTTTGCGTCTATCCTCCTTTAAGGCACTGGCAGACTAATGAGAAAATCTGATCTGAATGGTGGATCTATAAGCATTCACTGTAGGGCAGAACAGGAGGAAATAAGATTACAGCTTGATTCAGAATGTGCAGGATTTGCAATGACTTGGTTTCCTTTTAAAATGTGTCACATCATAAACTGAACAATTTAGAATATTCTTTAAAAGCTGTCAAAGTAGAAGTTTTCAAATCGCTGCAAAATGCTCAACCATCCCATCCAACTGCACATATAATTGAATATTTTCATGTGGCCCCTTTTTTTGTCTTTTGGATCCAGCCACTGTGGCACACAAATTGTAATCAAGGCCAGGAATAGCGCACAAAGAACTGGGTGGCTGTTGACTGCAGGATTTAGGAACTCGGCTGTGCCTTCCCACTGCTGCTGGCAAGAGATTTCTGTCAGGCACTGGTGTGCAGAACAAGCACTAATCTGGAGTGGTCTGTTGCAGCTAAAAGGAATTGGCCCTGAAGTCATGCATTATGGAAAAAGTGTGGATAATTTCTCCCACTCATGTGTAAAATGTTCTGCTGTAGACTTATGTAGAACATTTATACTGAATAATGGATTTTATCAAAAGTAGTTTTTCATCACCTACCACCGCTTAATGTATCCCGTTCAGTCTGAATCTTAGCTGCTAATATTTACAAAGCCACAGCTTTATAGTACCATTACAATCAAAACTGTCCTTTTAAAATAGCAGTGAGCTGTATTTCTGTTTAGTTTTTATTGCACACAAACTTTAAACTTTGATTCTACAAATATTTTGTCTTTAAGATCTCTTTAGTCTGAAGAGGTGCTCATACGGATTCATGAGTAGTGGGCATGTGGTCCCATTTGTGAAACATGAACTGGTGTGTTTATTTTTTTAGAACAAAGACTGGGGAGGAGAGATAGTGAATGCTTCAAACCCAACCAAGACGGAGTCTATGGGTCAAATGTCTCTTAATGACTCACCCGGGAAGAACATGAAAGATAATGATATCCTGCCAAAGAAAGCTCACGTTCAGACCAACAGGTAACCAAAAGAAAAGTTTGCTTAATTCATGCAGAGTGCAGAACATAAATACAGGCATTAGAAACTGTCCCATTTAGTTATGGTACCTGCACCAAACAACACAAACAATTACAGAGGCTGCCCTTCTAAGAAAAATCACAGCAGCTGACGTCTCAGCAAATAACTCAGAAACAACCCGCTGTGCGAGGAAATAGTGTGACATTATTGTAGAGCCACAGTGTCCAGAGGGAGGAGGGTGGGACCACACAGCACTGATCTTTAATGCTGGAGATTACATTTTGTTTTCCACTTTTAGTGGCATTTAACATGGACTTCCTTTAACCTTTTCTAACCTTAACTAAGTGATTATTATTGCATCCATGATGATGAAGCCTGAACAAACTGCACTAGCACTAACTCACATGAAGTCTTTTTGCTTTTGTTTAATCTGGAACACTTGCTGGAATTACAGAATGATGATAAGATCAAAATTTTACTACATCTTTTTGTGACACCAACAACCGATAACATTAATGTCCACCCTAAGCTGCAGCTATAGCAATCAGAAAAGTGTGATGTTCTATTTAAATTTAACATATGCTGTCTCTGCAAATTACCATGGTCCGTAGCAAATGCTGTTAACCAGTCCCAGTTTGTTTTGTACTGGCTAAATACATACAAATATCCTTTTACACTGTTCTAGTAGGATATTTATGGTGCAAAATGCAGCAAAATCACAACCTTCCCCTGTGAAATTATACTTCAATCCAACACTAATCGACAAATCTGTCAGTTTCACAGCGAAACGGACACCCAAGGGAGAGCAGTATGCCATGTTTTGGAAACTTTCCCTATCTGTGACTAAACCATTCGCAACTGTTCAGAACTGAGACACTGATTCAGAAAAACTGAAGATGAGGAAATGAATGTAAAGCAAAGCGTTGTTGATTACATTTGTATCAGCTGATGGCAAAGCCCCCATCAAAATTAACATATACTTAGTTTAAAACAACACAGTTTGAAATTTCTGGTAGCTTAAAGAAGTGGTTAAACCATGTTGGGTGATTAAATGTGATCATCATACTTGTTCTTAATAACTGAAACTAGCATAAAAAGGAATTAGCTTACATTACGTTTTTGGAGAGAAAAGGTGCTTGTTCAGATCATTGCTAGTTCTTTCTCTCGCTTTTAAGTCAAAGTCTGAATTATAAGAGATGCATTCGTGATATGGGTCCATTACGCTCTTGAGTCACTTAAATGAATTCTGCCTATCAAGTGGGGCAAATTGTTTCAAATGTGAGTTGATGCCATTTTTTCTGAGAACAGCATGTGGCATTATAACCTTTGATATGAACAAGAGTTATCTGACACTTTGTCAAATGCATCTTCTTTATGAGGAACTCACTTGTGTGGATGGAGAGATTATTTGCTTCATTGTTTGTCTTGTAAATCTTGTAAATTAAGCAGAGTGTCAATGGATGCCATCTCTGATTAGTGTCAACAGGCCTCTAATGAAATTGTTCAACCTGTAGGCGTGTTCCAGCTCTCGTGCAATGACTGTGGTGACACAGTTTTCCTCATGGTATGGAGGTTTTACATGAGAACATCTGGACCAAAAAATTAAAACAAACCAACTTGGGGATAAAAACTTTCAAAGTCCAAATCCTACAAGAAACCTGTTTACCAAAAGGCACATATGGCAGAAATGACTAAGCCTTTAAAAAATGGAAAGCATGCTGAAGGATCACAGAGAAGAAGAAGAATCAGCAGTTTAGGAAATATGATTGTATGAGAATGTGATGAATGGATCTGCTGTAGTTCTGGAGACCATGGTCAGCACAGTGAGGCCACACAGACGCAGATGAACAGCCAGGAGTAGAAAGCAGAGGAGCTGATCCAGACTCTAGAGTCTTCGCGGTCATGATCCATGATAAGGAGCAACAGAGAAATGGATATCTGAAACCCTTCCAACACACCTGTCTGTCTGTCTGTCTCTCTCCCCGCTGCTGGATGCCTGTGACTTTCAGTGTTGACGTATGCTCTCGCTTTCAGCTTGGAGTGAAAGGAAAAGGAAGGGAAGCCGACAGAAGAGAATAATTTATCCCACCCTGCTCCTGTAATGTCACACTAACTCACAGCAGCATGGGAAATGAATTACAAGAGATGGAGGAAATGACAGAAAACATCCGGGATGATTTTCTGGGTATAAGGAGAACATTATCAGGTCTGGTACAGATTACAAGGAATCCTATTTAGATGTAAAGTTAAAAGTCCCAGGCTTTGTGCTGGCACTCAGTCTCTTGCTCTGGTTATTGGCATGTCTCCAAGCTTTGCAGCTTCATGAATCGGTTTTTGTTTTTGGGGAGAAAATTGTAAATGAGAGGGGGGAAAATACTGAATGCTGACTTTATGCCATTAGAGAATTACAGAATCCTGTAGGCACTAAATGTTCAGGTGGTGCCTTCAAGCAGTTTTTTTTTTTAAATGACGCATGTATTTTTTGGATCTGTCAGTAATATATTTTGCAATAATTGTTTCTTTTCCCTAGCTGGGTCTCCAGGGCTGACCATCCACTTAACCCTAATTTAAACTATGGCCCAAACCCTAACCTCAATAAGCAAGACCAAACACAGCCAGTGAATTGGTGGAACCTGCTGGGACTGGTACACAGCTCTGGGTAAAAAGGTGGTCTCTGCAAATTTTGCTGTATTAGAAAAAAGAGCATGTGCTTAAAACACCTGGATCACAGTGGGATAGTAAAGTACAAACAGTGTTGGAGGAACTAATTTGAAAGCAGAGGCTTGCAAGCTACCCATTACTGCACACTGGAAGACACTGAACTACAGTGAAGTTACCCCTAGGGAGAAATCTAGTTTGGTTAAATAAAGCTTTATAGAAAAAGCAGTTCAAGCTACTTTGTAAAAAATAAAAAATCTAATTCTAATTCTCAGGGTGCGAGTGATACAGAATTATAGCAAAGCTGAGTTTATTCCCTGAGACCTAAACCTGTCCTAAATAGAAGAATCCCATCTGGGCTTTTCACAAGGACAACATTGCAAGAAATTTGATATTTTGTTGTGAACAAATCAGCATTTACTACAACTAAAACAATTAAAAAAAAGTTATTTAGCTTCTACCTTTAGGCCATTTGACCAACTTGAGCGCAGGTCTTCATAATGAGACTGTTGTCTTACTTGTCAGTTTTGTAACATTTGACTTGAACAGTCTTAACAAATAAAACTTGTCTTCAACTTGTACTTTTTTAGACAGTATGAATAGATTGAGCGCTGGTCTAAATAATGGGCCTATCTTTGTACTTGTCAGAGCAGAATCTCTTGTTTATATGACACATGAGCAGTTTCACACAGTTCTTATCCAGCAGGCGGTTCTGTTTGGCACTGAAAATGTCTGTCAACACTGAAAAGCTGCTGACATGCAGTGTGGTAAAATAAAACTCTTTCCTTTCTTTTTATGTCCCAAAATTGTCATTTTACTACATAAAAATGGCCAAAAAAAAACTAGCCTACTACTATCACCATGCACTATTGTAAAAAAGGCCCAAAGTTTCCTCGCTCACAACTATACTATACACACTATACTAGTTTATTTACATGTACAAATACACTCTGATGAAGGCTATGAAGTAAAAATGTGACAGTAAGAAAAGTCAAAAGAGTTTGTTTCCAGATTTGGATGAGAGTGAGTGTACTGTAACTTATCATGCTTTTAGATTAGCCAGTAAAGAAAAGTGCTGTCTGACAAACACCACAGGCTCTTTGAAACACTAGTTGCTTGCGCTGCCAGTAAACTGATTATTCTCACTGTTAATATGATAAGAAATCTACTATTCATATGACATATTACCAGAATTGATTTGCCCGTGGTGGCACATCACATAATGACGTATGGCGACGGCTGAGACAACATTTTTGTTTTCTCCTAGAATAATCATTACACTGGTGGAGACTTGCACTCCAGACCTTGAGATAATATGCTCCGAGTATGGGACTGTCTGACAGGCTGGGTCGAGATGTATTACAGCAAAGATTCAATAAATCTGTTTCTTACTATGGAGATGAACATATGACTGATTAAAGGAAAAGAAACATTTTACTGGAGTGAAGGGTTCACATTGGTATTTCAAAGCACTGGTTTCCTTCAAAAGATCATTTTGCCTTGTTTTTCAAAATACATAGCGGTTCAAATACATTTTTAATAGCTCTGTGTGTGACATTTGTGTGTGATTACAGCTGTTTTCAAAGAGTGTTGAGGCAGAATCAGACTGGGCAGGGAAAGGCTATTCCTTCTATGGTGGGTTGTCATTCCCTGCTACTGGGGGTTCGTTTCTGTTGTTTTTGCATCAAATGAAGTTTGGAATTTGAAGTGTATCACCTCTTATTAAATATTTTTCACAGACTGAAAGCCAGTGAGCCATTTGAGGTAGATATGGATGTTGGACTCAGGAGAAATTTAGTGTGTTATAGAATGGAACTTAGCAAACCTCCAGAAAAACACAAACTGCCTTAAAATTAAATGAAATCTTTAAATAGAGAAAATCCTTTGCATCTCAGTCTGCCACAAAAATCCTAAAATAATATCCCTAATAACCTCCAGGACAGATGGTGTGTGCAAACACATTTGTTGTCTTTCCCTCCAAAGAAAAAATACATGCACAGTTTCATGACATCATTTGAAACGAAATGAACGTATTCTTTGAAGGGTTCAACAAGCACATTCAACAGCATTACAAGCAGCAGAAATACTCTATGAGCAGCAATGAATGCATTCTCTGACAATGATGCATAATCAAGTGAGGCGTCACCAAACCATATGACCCACCAGGGCGTCATGTCTCACTTGAAAATGATTAAATGCAAAGATGGATTCCCAGCGTTTCATTCAAACAAGCCGGTAAAAGCGCACACACATCTCACTGCGTCTTGAGAATGGCACCGACATCCTGCATCCACTGTTTGACTGCAATCATATTAGTTTACAATGACCGTTTGTTTTCATCCATGCATTTATTAGACCTATAGACTCCTCGCTTTCGCGTTTGTGTGGAACAACAGTAAGCCAAGTGGAGCGGAAATGAGAGAGGGGTTTGCATAGGGGCTCCCGTACACAGAGCTAATGAAGGGGTTCATTGTGTTGTCAAGTCTCCCCCCCCCATCAGTTCCACGGGAAACGCCAGCCTCATCCCTGCTCCCAAAGCCTCTCAACAAAGGTGATTCATCTGTTGAGTCTGTGATCAGAGAGGGACCACTGCCCCCTAAAAAAAAAGGATAAACATTTCAACGCGCATACACACCAGCATTCACAAGGAGAGGGTTTGGAAAGTCTTTGTCTGTGATTGAGCTCAGACGAAAATGTCTCGATAAGACACAGGTATCGTTAAGTGTTCATACTTTCCATATATGATGACAACAGACGTTTCCAGCACACCAACATGCCTCCAAACACTGTCATATCTGTGCGGCATACTCTCACAAACAGAAGCCACAACACAGCTGCGTAACTCTGTGATGCATGGCTGTCATACGGCTCCTGATGTTAATGTGACAGTGGAAAAGACAAGGAAGCACTCTTACCCTGTAATCTTCCTGATATAAGTGAGCCCAAAGTGGTGAAAACGAACTTCTGCGCTATCTGATGCGGTCCTGTTCCTTTTCTCCCTCTTCCTCCGTCTTTGTTTGGCAGCGCCGGCTCGTGTCAGCTCTGGACCCGCCTGCTGTTTGAACGCTGCTCGCCAAACCCGAGCAGATTCACAACGAAAAAGAAGAAGAAGACAAGTGCGGGAAGTCAAAATACCAGTGAGTTTAGTTTTTAAGTTGTGGGGAAATCAAGCCCTCTTTAATGGTATTCCCAGACTCGATGCTTGAACAAATCTCCCGTCTCTCGATCAACTCCGCTGCTCAGACGCTGTCCAGTAGCGAGTGGTGCTGAATGATGAGACTCCAGGGGTTGCAGAGATTTCCTACTTTTCGTCTCCTTCTTCTCTTGCCTCTTCTGTTTGACTGCACAAATCTTCCCTCCCACCGGCGCAAGACTGGGAAGTATCCCGCCTTTTCCTTTTTTAAGTGCCTACAGATGAGATCTCCGCCAAAGCAAAGCTCTGTCTCGCACTAACACTGCTGGTAGCGCATTCCACAACAAAAAGGGACAAGACCTGACTGCGTAAAATCGATGCTTGAGAAATTACAATGAAATCAGCTGCATTTAAAAACAGATCAATAAGTTAACACATAATGAATCTAATGAATATTAATTAGACAAAACAAATTTGGTTTTCACGTTTAGAGACAGTCTGTAAAAACGTGGATTTATGTGGAAATTGGTTTTAAACAGCTGACAACTCATTTCAAAGAGTTTTGTTATTTGACACATGCAGCCACGAGGATGAGACATTTGTCAGAAATGTAAAGATGTCCCGCAGTCTGCGGCTGTTAAGACGTAATAGTAAACCTGCGCTATGTTTTGGGGCCCTGCGGGTGTTCTGTCGAGTTGTTCTGTCGGTCCAGTTGTGCTGCTGAGTGGTTCTGCGTATGCGCAAACCCGCAATCTGGTTGTTGGCAAATCGAAAGACTGCTGCTCAGGCAGCATGTCTCCACAAGGTAGCACAGCTCCACAGAACACCGGCTCTCACTGCTCCCAATATCTTAGTATGAGTAGGAAATCATTTGCAGTAACGCGCCGAGCATCTCTGCCTCACCGACAAACGGTGTGCGTGTGTGTGTTTACACAGCCACATTGTGGGGACTCCACGTCCTTATGTCCCCAAAACGTAAATCATTACGGCTTGGTTTAAGATTAGGTTAGGGTTCGTCTCCAGGAAATGAATGTACAGTAAGTCAGTGTAATACCCCCTGAAGTGATGGAAATACAATATGTGTGTATGTATTAAACACCACTGTGCCTGTGTATGATCCCGCATGTTTTAGTCTCTTCAACCGTGCTTGTGTTGTGTTGAGATGTTCTCCCATCGAGATGTTTCCCCTAAACTGATCCCTAACCTTATCCTAACCATAATCACAGAGGGGGGCGCATCCTGATGGGGGAACATATTTCTACACAAGACCGGAAATGTTAATTCCCCGTTTTAGGTCACTCAGTCTTGAGTCCAGATTCACTGAACAGCACTCAGATACAGAATTGAATTGTTAAGGGGCCGACTGGTGCATCTTCACGTCCACTGCTTCTCGCTGCTGTCTTTCTGCCTTTATCAATACTTAAGGAGTCTTAGGTTTTGCAGCTGAAACGGGTCCCCACTACTCACGCACGTTTCCAACTCTCTCACGCTCGCGCGTGCACGCGCTCCCGCAGGTCTTACTCTCGACGTTTATGCACTGTTCGCTGTGCAGTGATTACCTCGGATCATCCCTCGGGTAATTTCGACTTGTTCGTTGGAATCGCTTTTCTTTATATGTTTATCATTACTGTGCTGATTGCAGTTATTGATTCATCAGTGTAATCAGCTGCAAAGCACTCTTCCAGTAATGAATGAACAGAGCTGATCCAGCTGCTTCCATCTCAAGCTGCACTTTAATCTGGGCTCGTTTGTTGCGCCTCTCAGAGCAACACGCACAAACAGCAGAAAGTCTTCAGAGCTGAAAACACTGCTACAAGAGCAGTTTATGGATTTGTACATACATTTTTGCATTTGTAAACATACCTGCAGCAGGTTCTGATAAGTCACAGGGGAGTTAATGAACTCTAACTAATGGCTTAATAAAAGCAGAATAAATCATTTAATAATGTTTTATAGCTCAGTTAAAAGTCATTAATAAGAACACCTTTGGAGTTGACAGACTGTGAAATATCTTCCTTCCAGCATGACACAAGGCAGGCAACTCAAAAGTTGTTTTAATAAATGTAGCCATTTATAAAGTCATTAATATCTGCTCATAAAACTTTGATAACGTGCCTTACTGTGGGGTTATTCTGGGTCAGTATTTGGACGCTTTGTGTTTATCTTCACCAGCATCTTGCAAAAAAAGCACTGACACTGCTGCTGCTTGTCAGTTTGTAACAGTGAGCCAGTATGAGAGTTCAGACAAGTGCAGGTGGCTGAAAGTGAATGTCTTTTATTTAAACGTGCCCCATCTAACACGTGTGGAAGACTGCTTAACACAAATTGCACTCCTCCTTTGTTTTCATGCAGACTGTGGAGTCTGTGAATTATTGCCTTATGTATGAGGTGAATGTAGTTGGCAGTTTGATTCCTGCTTCTCCCGTCCACATGCTGAAGTGTCCTTGAGCAAGACAGTGAACCCCAAGTTGCTCCCGGTGGCTGAGCGTGCGTGTGCTTGGAAAGGCGAATGGTCAAAATAGCATGAAAGTGCTTTGAGTGTGTTTCAGTGCAGAGAACAGTGCTATAAAAGTATAAGTCCATTTACCTTTTAATAAATAAACTATTTTGAAAAATAAGTTAGGCAGTAAAAGACAGTTTGCTTGTCCACACAGCCTATTCTAACGAAGCCGCCAAGGCACAAACATCCCATTATCTAAAACATCTAGTTACCGTATTCTGGTATTCTTGTGGCCACAGTGAAAAAACACTGTGATAAACAGCTATGGATGGCCTCGTGTTTTTTCCTTTGCTTGTTAGTGAAAAAATTCATGAGAAACTGTCAAATATGAAAGGTTTTTCAGCAGTTATTCTCCTAAACCATCTAAACAGCTTTCCTGTGTTGTTTACATGGTAGTACAGTTATGCAGTGACTATATATATATATATGCTCTGATTCTACAATTCATTTTCACTTTTTTGAGTCATCTAATAAAACTGATTTCTACTCTCAGAGATAAAATCACAAATCCACAGCTCAGTTTCAAAATGCTGAAAGAATAAATGGTTAGATTTGTAATTATGTAGATGCCATATTTGAGTTTCAGCTACACATATTTCTCTCACTTTTTGATGGCTGAAGCCATGGGCTAAATGTATTCCTCACTCTCACTTTGAGCCCTAATGAATAATACGATGAGAAACAGAGACTGGAAGGCTTAACAGAGTTTATTAGAATAATATTATATGAATTTTAAAATATCAAATGTAAAACTATTGTTAATGCTCCATTGTCTTAATAATTGAATAGATGAGAGCAAAGGCAGGATTAATAAATAATCTGGGCTGCAATAAAAGTCTACCTGTTTTCACATTGGACAGTCACATGAGCCTTGGGGGGGTCCATAAATTATTCTGTTTCTGTCTAACTGTGATCCATCTAAATTGGGTGGGCAGCAGGATTTCATTAGCTTTCCTCTAGTTCTGCAGTGACAGACTGGAGATACTGATTCACTCTTGGTAAATGCAGAGGCACACCTTTGCTTAAAAGCCAAATAACAAGTCATATCAAAATGAATTGTGCTCCAGTATGTCTCTGGAATAAAACTGATGATAATTAGCTGGTGTGGTATTGTGTTGTTCACAGTAGCTAGACATTCTCACAGAGCAGATGAGCTGCTGTTATTTGTGGACATTCATATATTCCTGCTCATATTTATGGCCGTCGCCTGCCAAGATAGTGATGCAGTGCATGCTGAGGGAACCAGGCTAACAGGGTGCCCATAATGAAAACACTGAGAGAACTGCAAGTCAGCATAGCACAATAAATGTGACTTCAACACAGGGTCTTCAGTGTTCCATAAATTTGACCAGCATTACAAGGTGCTCGGAGTGTGGGTTTGGTGAGGTTCTTGAGTAATTCATACATTCAAAGCACGGGTCAAAGATTTAGATGTTTACAAACAGATGAAAACCTAGAACAGGCATCACAACATGTTTTATATGATTAATAAATCAGAAAGAGCTACTCATCATATTTTGATGTTTAGTTGTACATTTGGGCTTTTCATTATACATGCTGCTATGAGTCTAACCACACCAGTATATACAGACTATGATCCAGTTATCCTAAATCGAAGTTTGTGCTTTTCAAATGATAAATGAGCAGTTTGTTTGACCATCAATATTTTCTGTACATTTCGGTTAAAAGAACTAACTGTTGGCTTGTTTATTTAACACATCCTACATATATACAGATGTACATGTCTGTGCTCTATACTATCTTCAAAAGTGTGTTCACACTTAGTGTACTGTCCATGCACAGAAGGGTGAAAGTGACACATTTAAGACTGAAAAAAACACCTTAAATCCACTTAATGACTTCGTAAACAAAGCCGGCGGTTGGACATCACTGTGCAAACAACAGATGAAAGTATCCATCTGTGATTGCACCTTAGTGTAATCACAGATGGATCAGTTAAGTGTGCTGCATATTACATAACCAGGAGATGTCACGTAATGAAATATTAAAAACAACTGTGTTGGAGTGTATCTGTCTATGTATCACACTCGTATGCACGCATGGTCGTCCATACCGCGGCGGTAGAGGTTACGTTAGCAGCAGGTTGGGAAAGGCAGTTTGAGCCCCAGGATCGGGCAGCACAAGTTCTGGGCGCTGGGCCATGGATGTGTCTGGCTCCCTGTCTTGCCTGGCAACACGGCAGCTCTCCACACATTTAAATGTAACTGCAGGTGGCTTTCACAGCACTAAGCTTTGTTTAACAATACAGTAACCTCTCCGGACTTTTATTAGGGCTTATTAGGTGCTGATGGGTGTGTTGACTGGTTTGGATATTTTATTCTGCCACCGTGCTTTTTAAATGTTTATTATGTTCATTTTTGCTGCGAACTTATGTTGTTGCTCTCCTCATAAACTCTCATTCATTTTGGGTTGTTTTGTAGCCCATTTCTGCACATGCATCTCACTGATGACTTTGCCTGGAAACCCTTCAATTAGCAGTCGTAGTCCCAACTCAAACCACCTGCTGGTAGCAGAATAAATAATGCTGATATAGTGCAGCCTGCAGGTGATGAGGCATAAAATCTAAGCAACAGTGACCCAAGTCAAATGTTTTATCCCTTTTAACGCAGATATGAGGCTAAAGTGCAGTAATGAATAATGGATAATTAACACAGAGAAGCTGTTGCACTTAAAATTATCCATTAAGGTAATTTTGACATCTGTGTAAGCCTAAACAGGCATTTCTCACACGTCCGTCTCTTCAGTTATGCAAATAAAAAAATTTGTTTTAATGCATTATCATTTATTAATATAGCTACTTGGCCTCCTGAAAATAAAATAATGATGAACCTTGGCTGAAATAATTAACTTGTTACATTCAGGCCTGTGCATCTTCCAAAACAAACCAGCGACCTTGGTAAAGCACTGATGAGCAGCGTGGCAACCAGTTAAGTCAATGAATAAGGGCAGTGGTTGAATGAAAATGTTGAAGGAAAGGTTTTACTCAAGATTATTTTCAGAGGTACCCAGTGACTACTGGGATCGAAACGTGTTATTATTTGGGTTTCTCTTCCGTTAAAAAAGTTTTTAAATTGTTTTATAAAGAAATATTTTGATATTAAGGGAAGTGTGCTTATTTGCTTTCTTCTCACTATCTCATATCAGTATGCCAGCAGCCTGTTTGCCTACCCTAGCATAGCATAAAGGCAGTTAACAAGAGGAAATAGCTAGCACAGATCTGTCTTATGGTACCAACATCTGCCTATATCCAAAGCTCACTGAGTGACACATTATGTCATGCAAAACCTGAAGTGTGAAAGGGATTCCCTAGTGTTATACTAAGCTAAGCTAACTAGATGCTGGATGCTTCATATTCAACCGATAAAAATGACAGAAAGAAAGCAAAGATCAAAATAAGCACATTTCTCCAACCATCAAACCATTCTTACGCATTGCACCCTCAAAAACAACGAGCTTGTGAATTTCCCGATATATTTTACAACGATCCCTCCTGCTCTCACATATGTGCTTTTTTTCTGTCCTCTCCTTTATTCATTGCCACAGTTTATCTAGGATGAGAATGTTGCCTACCATACATTGTGTCAAGGTAATCCAATTCAGTGAAATGTTAGCAGCTGCAGCCAAGAGTCATTGTTATACACTGAGACACCCCATCTCAAAAAAGCCTCCAAACCTCCTTTACCATCACAGCATGCAGGGTAAGTTGTGTTGGGTTTTTAATCCTCAAAAGCAGCTGCAGTCAGAGCACAACTACAATACATTTTATAGCAGATGAACCTGTGATGTGTGGGACAGAACGCTGCCTAAGATGAACTCACTAAAACATTTATACGGAAATTATGTTTCATAACCATTCAAAGGGATTATCAATGGCCAAAAAGCCTCTTGAGGTTATATGAGCAAAATATACAAAGATTAACTGCTGCCAGAATGTCAATGTATGAGCAATAGCATTTGCAAGCAGCATACCATAATCATGTAAAGACGTACCTTCTTGGACACAAAGAAAATTTTTAAATAGGGTTATAGCTTGGTCTGAGCACACAAAAAGCACATAGAGAATTCCATCTTATCTTAATTGCTTCTCGTTGTGATATTCCTGAGCAGTCCATCAAAACTAAATCACCTTTACTGTTGCAGTGTTGGGGATAGATGAGTTTGTGTTGCTGCTTTTAGGAGGATTAACAACAGCTAAAACGTGACAGAAGAAATAAACCTCAAAGATACTGTATCTACCCATGAAAATATTTATTCATCAAGATTAATAACCAGCAGGATCAGAAAAAAAGGTCTAGTCCTTGGCTTTTGTCCCCCACGGGATGTAGCAGGAGCTCTGAATGGCTACTACCTGAACTTACTACAAGTAAACATCCATGTGTATATGTTTAAAGGTGACCGTTTTAATGTGATGTGTGGGCCTATTTCTGCTGATGTTCTATGGTAACTGTTTTATTTTAAAACCACACTGTCAGTCCTCCAACTTATATGACTCTTATGGTCGTTTGTCCCTTTCCTATCATACGACCCATAGGGGCGCCTCGTTATATGGAGCTAATACAGCCACAGGAGGAATTGGAACAATTCTGCTAGCATTAACAACAGTGTACATCACACTACCAAAGATTATGGATCCTTGTCATCATGGAAACAGCTGTAAACACCATGGCTAGCTGGCAGCAAGCTAATGGAACTCTGGCATCTTGGAAATTGATGTAACATGATGTAAATATGATTATAAAACTAACTGTTTCATTACATTTTGCCACACAAACTACTTGGTTAGATTTAGACACAAAAAGTACTTGTTAGGTTTAGGAAAAACAGTACTTGATTACTTGCATAAATAGAAGCTGGGATATACTGCTGAATAAATATATTCTCTTTTAAACTTCATTATGATTTTAGCATTTGTGCTCATGTTCTGTTGGTTTGTTGTTACTTGCCACGTGTTCTGTGGTGCAGAAAAGCTGACATATATTTGTTTGGTTGTAATGAAAAGTCCGACTTATGGGAGGCACTTCCAGACGCTTCATTTCTCTAATAACTACAGAGATCATTCACACACTTTAACTTTGAAACTGGATATAACCTTTAAACTGGTGTTGGTTGGAAATGTGATATCCGCTTACTTTCTGCCGTTGTAATGAAACAGCCACACATGCAGGAAATAGAAAGAACACGTTGGTGATCTTCTGCACATCAACATCTTGAACAAAGTTTGGTAGTGTAAACAGTGGCAGGGCAGTCTTTCTCCACTTGACCAAACCCTTCTCCAATTACTTCTTTGTCTCTGCTTGCCTCTGTTCTGATGTGTTACATCCTCTGTGACCTTTCTGTTGAATGTGGCAGCAATCAAACGTCAGTGTGTGAGCAGATCGTTGATAGAAGGATGGAGGTCATTACCAGGAGTTGTGTTTGAGAGGGCCCCAGAAAGGTAAGGCCACAGTCCGGCCACTGAACCTGACTTGATTACTGACCAGAGCTAATTGCCTCCTTGTATGGGCTGTGATGCAAGCAGGATGTGACACATAAGGCCAGACTTCTTCTGCTGTCTGCCCTTTGTGTCAGTCCCATTAACCTTTCCCTTCCACCTTCTCCTCTGCCTTTTTCTGTTCAATTATAGGCACTATTCAAATGAGCTTGAGTAGTAAGTCTAAACGCTTTGTCGTGGCTCCATGTAAAAGAAAATAATTGCACTCAAAATTACTATTCCAAGTAGACCTGACATATGAGAGGTGAAAATCTTCCATGTTTAATTGTATTTACTTAGTCAATGTTTAGCTTTGAAACCGTGCTACGTGATTTATGTGCATGAATTGCTTTCTTATTTGTGAGTGTGTGAGAGAGTTTCTACCACTTTCACATGTGGAACATGCATTGGATATAGACATAATTTGTTACTGTATGTCAGCAAAATGGTAGAAACTTTCAATAAAAATAGTGTCCATTGAAAAGGAACAATACAGTAAAATCAGCAGTGTAACGCCATACTTGGTGTTTGTCCTTTGGGATCTGGGGTGCTTTTGTGTGTATTGTCTGTACTGTGTAATTAATCAAACCACCTAACTGCATTCACAGGGTACCTTTTGTTTAATTGGAGTGAAGCTGCAGAATGGACTAAGCGATTATTTATTCAGCAGGCAGGTGGAGCGCCACTCTGCATCCCCTCCTCCCAGGTACCAAGGATGGATGGCTCACTCCTGCACCCAGCTACTCCCTGTGCTCCTCCATCCCTCAGGTCAGTCAACTGTGAGGGCATATTTACAAGGCAAGCTCCAGGGTGACAAAATGAAAGGTACAGCAGAATCAATTTTCCCTCTTTATATTCAAGACTTATACTGGTAAGAGCAGGGGGACTGATAAAGCTATTGACCATCTGTACAAAGTTTAACAAGTGAACTTCTTCACAGTGCCTGTTAGCAAGTACAAACAAACACTAGATTCAGCCACAGGTTAGGTTCCTTAAATATTTGCGGCCCTCCTCACTTTCTGGGTCTTTGTTTCATTTACCGACTGTGTTGTGAGACACTACTGTGTGGTAAACTACATCATTTCAGGCTTGTTATCTGAAGTTAGGATTATATTGTGTGTGGGGTTAGGACAAAGAAGGCCTGTACAGGTGGAGTAACCAAATGTGACAAGTCTTAATTGATTCATTTAGTAAACCAAATGCAGTAGCCAATAGCACTTGACATTAAGGTTTAAACTCAGACTCGTTTTAAATCCAATTTAGAGTAGCATTCCCATAGATGAGAGTATAATTATTGTCCCTGTTGTATTAGGTATAAATCATATAGTGTAGTGTGATGAACATACTGTACATTGGTTTAATGGAGGATTACGTTGTTTTTGTTTATTTCTCTGTTTGACCATATGACATTTCACAGATAATCCATCAGATCAGAGAATGGGCCCTGTATTCTACAGAAGCTCTTCCCTATACTTCAACATTAAAATTAAACCTTCTCTTGCTATATAGGTTGTTTTGGTGCTGCTGGCATAGCATTACCCTGAGATAACCACACTTTAATAGTTAATGCAGCTGTGGGCACCCTCTGCCTTACAAATGGGCCCATCCATCTCACCTAGACCCCCGCGGGTGGCAGCACTACAGTCCATCTTCAGCAACTCTAATCGTTCATCAATAGGCAGCTATCTGACACTCGCTTACATAGGATACCAAACACTGTGATGTGGTCAAGGCCAGAGACGGACATCCTGGTGTCAGTAAGGGGATCTGTCAACTGATATTACTCCAGACACCACTACAGGACTTCCCAATACAGCTGTCACAGCTGGATTGAGCCTCCAAGTACCCTGTGCATAAACGCCCTCCCCTTTTTTAACCCATACACTGAACAAGGACAAAGAAGTTGATGTGTTATTTATCAGATAGAATATTTGAGAGATTAAGATGTATCACAGTTCTTAAAGTTGGCACTGACTGATGTAACATTAGTTCACAGGGACAGTTTGAACATGAGTTTAGGTCATCTTAATGGTTGTAGGTTAGTGCTTGACAACAGTGGTGTCTTTCACAAGGCCCAGCAGATTTAGAATGGCATGGCCTGATTCCACTGTGTGACCAGTGACGTTGTTTAACATGAATACTGAGCTTCCATAGGAATCCTCACTTAACCTTTAGCACATTTAACTATGTATTGATAACTGTCAGTTGAAAATAAAACAAAAAGGGGGTGGGGAGTTAGAAAGAAGTGGGGTTACCAGATATCTGTAGGCTAGCAAATTGAGGCTACGTTAACTACTACTATCATAACATACCCAGATATTTAAGTGAACTGTCAGTGGTGGAAATGCATCGTGGGTAATGTAGGTGCCAGGTTTTGACAAGGAAGAAGTATGCGACTATATCAGCGTTGAAGCTTTTTAGAAACTGTCCACCATGAGTCAGACACTCTTACTGGAGTGTTAGGCTAAATCTTACTTTGAACTAAATAAGTCAAAAGTCCCAAGTCAAAAGATAAATAACAACAGCTGTGGTAATTTCAGTGAACAACACCACTGAGTTGCATTAAGGGAAGTGTAGGATGGTTTTTGTTCTTGACCCTTTCTCTCTGCTGCTTTGATTTTGACCATTTAAAAAAAATCAGTCCCTTGTGTGTCCCCAGATTAAATTGCTGGAGCACTTCTGTAAATGTAGTTGTAGTGAACAGACTGTATAAAAAAACAATTTAAGCCGAACTTATTTCTTTTCTCTAGGTTTTTTTGTGATTCTTAAACTGTCACTGTCTAGCCAGTATTTATTCATACAGATTGTGTATATTCTGGCCCAGAAGAAAGAGTG
>NW_018127986.1:2247118-2255687 GCF_001952655.1 Monopterus albus | reverse complement strand
AAATGCAATAAATAACAAACGTTAAAGTGAATTATCTCTGCAGGTGAGCCTGGCACCTGTTTTGTAGTTTTAAAACCTTTAACCCAAACTGTAAAACAGCTTCTTGCTTATTGTTGTGGTCAACACATCAGCACTCCGCCAAGAGAATCTGCTCTCTGTTCCCACTGGAAATTAAAAACAATGATAAAACTGGGGACAGGTCGCCTCTATAAGTAACCAGCACAGATGTAGCCCAGGCCAGCCACTTTCTACCGGGACTAGCTGCAGCAAGGGGATGTGACAGGCCGGGAATGGCCAGGCAGGCCCCTTCCATTTTGATCAATCAGAGAAGACAGAGAGCGGGGGTGTGAATTCTAAAACTCCAGATGCACCGTCACCAAGGTGACTCTCATCCATTACCTCTCCCAGCTGCTCTGAGCATACGCTCATCTGTTAGGGTGACAGAGCTCCTTTGCTTTCACTACTTTAGTTGGATTTAGACCCGACGAAGGTCAGAGGAATTAAGTAATAACTTAATTCACGTGCCTCTGAATGTGGAGAACTGATGTGTACTCTGCTCCTTTATTTAATGAAAATAAATGAAGAAAGGTGAATACCTACAAAACTGTGTCCCTTGGAATAGTTTGAAATGTATATTAACATGTTTCAAAATCCACAGCAAATTCCCGCAGTTGTTAATCATTTGTTCTGAATGGATGGACTGTCTGGGAAACATGTAAAATTGATCTAAATGACCACATTACTGATGCATCTTTACTGCACTGTCTTTGTTTCTTTGTGGCAAACCTGCCAAACCTCAGATTCAGGTGAGGAATCAGTGCTGAACAGATTTCCTCAGGGTAAGACTACCCTCTGCTGGATTTGATCACTATGTGCTTGGGTGCCAAAAGACATCTTAACAGCAAGAGCTGAGAAATCTTTTGGGTGAGAATGAAATGAGGGAAAAGGGTTCTACTTCTTCTACTTGTTTTTTTGTTTTCCACTGATGCTTAAATAAGAAGTAAATAATGTTTTAAAGAAAACAGTTTTTTCCCCCACCCAGTTCACATTCAGTGTTCATATACAAGTACATCCACAAGGTGGTGTCATTTCTCAAACATGTCTCATGGCTTTATTTTCAAATCTAATCTCTGTGTGCCACCTGTTGGTGAACAACTGCCATGTATGGACCTCAGTTCAAAATACAAGTACATACATATACTGTATTATCTTTAGGGCATGAAGCTTCTAAAACAAATAGATTTATTATGATGACTACACACAGTAAAACGAAACAGGGCAGTGAATGGTCCATATTTAAAACCACATGGATATTCAATAATTTATATAGCTGTTCCAACTAAAATTAGTTTGAAGAGTGCACTGTAACTGATGCAGACCTCTGACTTCTGTGGAGAGGTGCCAAGAAATGAGTTTTTGTCTTCAGGGATAAAATGATATTATGCGAACCTTAAGCTGAAGTTCGATTAGAATATTTTGTAATGCAAAAGCTTCACTGTATGCATGATTCTTGGCAATTATACAGTATAGTGTTATTGAGTGAATGTGATGAAAATTTGTTATTGAATCAGAAGAAAATGAAAAGAAGTATTTTCAAAATCTATCCAAAATTGTCATGAAAAAATAACAACATAAAAACAGAAAGTTGCTGGCATGTTGAGGTTGTTATTGCCAAAGGAAGTTTTCAAAATATGGCACTGTTTTCACCCTTAGAGATTTCATAAGCTTGAGTCACAGTATGACTGATGCACCTGCTGGTTCTCTGTCTACAAATTTCAGGATGTGGATATGAAACTATTTGAAAGGGAAAGTGGAGTGTTGACTCAGTGACCAACGTACGGAGATGAAATTGGATAGTATACGACTCATATTATTCCCTGCATATAGGAGTATCGCATAAATACAGTGTTGTGTTCACCAAACAAGCAGCACGCGCTACTTCCTGTGTTTGTGTGAGTCAGATACTACTCAGCAGACTGAATCAGCCAGGCCCCGTCCTCCGCCCACTAAACTCCATCCGCCCCCTCGCAGAAGTATAAAAGACACCCACGCACATATTCCCATCTCCGCCCACCTTGCCTTTCAACTGCTCCCACACTTTTCCTCTCCCCTCCCAATGGATTTTCTCTCTGTCCCTCTCTCCTGGTCCTCCTTTCTTCATTTTTTTTTCTTCTGTGGAGGACAAGAGGGAGGATATGAGTGGTGTGTGTGAATGGGTGTTAGTCATGTTCAGGCTCGTTCAGGGCCAACAGCAGCACAAGCAGGGGGAAACCCAGGCAGAGGCAGGAATAGGATGTTTTGTCCACATCTGTTAGCTGGTTTGGCTGCAGCAATCTTGTGGTTTACACAGCACCTAAAAATGGATTGCTAGAATGAGCCTGAGTGTGTGCTGGAGGGGAAGACAAATGAGTATATAGGGGGAGGGAAAAAATAAGGGCAGGAGGACATATATATATGGGGGGAGGGGGGAGCGTGCCAAAGTGGGCTAAGGCCACCCCAATGGTTAATAGGATTCTGTCTGCCCTGAGCGGTATAGAAAGCCAAAAAGGCCAAAAATGCGTGAAATTTACACCTGCAGTCGCATTGTTTGTGTGTTGTTAATGTGTCGTCAGCGTGTTGTTTCCGCATTGTCTGTGCATTGTTAATGGTTGAAAATTTGACACATTGTTAATGTGTAAACTCTACGTTAACAATGCATAAACACTGTGTTGACAACACATTCAAATTTGATCACAGCCGTTCTGAACAGCCCGTTGCCCGCTGGCCGTGGACGAGTCAGGTTGAGTTTGAATTATGGTTCTGCATTGAACCTAGGTAGAGCCAACGCCGTAGACTACATAAATGGCCTACATTGTTATGAGCTTGTATACGTGCGCTGTGTTACACCGCCAAAATACTAGTTGGCAGCAGGGTTTCTACATTTGAAGTCAGAACTTTACATACACTTTAGCCAAAAACATTTAAACTCAGTTTTTCACAACACCTGACATTTAATGATATAAGCATTGTCTTCTCTGGCTCTGACAGAGCTTTCTCAAGTCAAATAAATAAAAACAATCATGGTAATTCTATCAGTGAACAACACCACTGAGTTGCATTAAGGGGAGTGTAGGATGGTTTTGGTGTTTGACCTTTTCTCTCTGGTAGTTTTGACCAATAAAAGAAAAAGGTCTCTTGTGAGCCCCCAGAATAAATCGCTGGAGCACTCCTGTAAATGTAATTGTAGTGATCAAACTGTGTCGAAAACATAGTAAATCAACTTGTTTCTTTTCTCTAGTTTTTGTGATTCTTAAACTGTCACTGTCTGACCAATACTTGTTCATACAAATTGTGTATATTGCAATCAGTAGCAGTGTTCCACAGTTCCTGGCATTTAATCCTTCAAACATTCCCTGTCTTAGGGCAGTTAGTGTCACTACTTTATTTTAAGAATGTGAAATGTCAGAATAATAGTAGAGAAAAGGATTTATTTTAGTTTTATTTATTTTATCCTATTCCCAGTGGGTCAGACGTTTACATACACTCGGTTAGTATTTGGTAGCATTGTCTTTAAATTGGTTAACTTGGGTCAGATGTTTTGGGATGCCTTCCACAAGCTGCTTACAATAGGTTTCTGGAATTTTAGCCCGTTCCTCCAGACAGAACTGGCAGAACCGGGTCAGGTTTGGAGGCTTCCTTGCTTGCACATGCTTTTTCAATTCTGCCCACAATTTTCTGTTGGATTGAGGTCAGGGTTTTGTGATGGTCACTCCTACACCTTGACTTTGTTGTCCTTAAGCCATTTTGCCATGACTTTTGAGGTCTGCTTGGGCTCACTGTCCGTTTGGAAAACTCATTTGTGACCAGGCTTTAACTTCCTGGCTGATGTTTTGAGATGTTGTTTCAGTATATCCACATAATATTGCTTTCTTGTGATGCCATCTATTTTGTGAAGTGCCCCAGTCCCTCCTGCAGCAAAACACCCCCACAACGAGATGCTGCCACCGCTGTGCTTCACGGTTCGGATGGTGTTCTTCAGTTTGCAAGCCTCCCCCTTTGTCCTCCAGACATAACGATAGTCATTATGGCCAAACAACTCGATTTTTGTTTCATCAGACCAGAGGAAATTTCTCCAAAAAGTAAGATCTTTGTCCCCATGTGCAGCTGCAAACTGTGGTCTGCCTTTTTTATGGTGGTTTTGGAGCAGTGGCTTCATTGGCTTGTTTTGGGAATGATTAGTACTGTCCAGGGAAGGTTTGTATTCCAGCTGCTTACATGAATGTGCCCTTTATCTGTATTTACCTGTATAGTCATAATAGCAGCATTGTTTCCTCATTGGGATTCATCAGAATTAAACTAATGTCTCAAATTTCGAGAACCTGTCCTAAATAAAGCAATCCCATCTAGGACAGGACAACATTGCAAGGACTTTTATATTTTTGTTGTGAACATTGTATAATCTGTCTACAACTAAAACAGTAAAGAAAAAATATTCAATTTGCACCTTTTAAACCATTTGACCGACTTCTTTCCCCTCTGGTACGTCATATTTGGCATCACCCCGTTGGAGATGTTGTAAACACAGTTGTAAACAAAGCATCATGGGAGCTAGTGAGACGGTCAGCATCATTTCTTCTTGTTTACTTATGTTCATCTTCTAAAGTATAGAAAATTGGTGCATGTTAAAGCCTTGAGTGAACAAAGACTGATGGAAGTTATGGCCAAGATGCTGGTGATGACGACGTGCACATCATTGCATACGTTCGTGGGTTTAGCAAAGTTTGGCTTTCCCGCTGTTTTCAAGCTGAGGAAAAGCGGATAACAACCCATGTCGAGTCATTAGTCCCGGGTCATTTGTCCCAGTAGTTTCATTCCCACTGCCGTCAAAAGCCGAGGTGTGACAAGTTTACTTCACCTTCATGAAGGAGGATTTACTGAAGGAATTAGTTTTAAACTGCACTAGTTTTAGCTTGATGATAATGAACTGGCAACTGAGTGTATCTGACAGGATAAAACATCACTGTTATTAGCTTGTAGTATCTTTATTGATTTGACTGTGTTTGTATGCAGCTGTCTGATTTCACAGTTAAATGCAAAATGCTAACATTTGTTTGGCATCGTCACTGATCAGTCACATTACCCAGTCCCCTCATCAGTCTCCAGGTGGAGCCAGTGGTTGAGAAGCACAACATTCCTCAGGCATGCACACACAAACACACACACATACAGAGTGTCTCCATCCACATACTGAGGGGCTGGGTATGGCAAAGATGTGTGAGGGTGTGGGGGATGGGGCTAGCTGTGGAAGATAGTGGAGGAAGGAAGTGAATAGAGTGAAAAATGGGGAGGGAAGGGGGTGGCATGCAAGGCAAGCACATGCTGAGCAGAACATTGGACTCATTGAGAAAAGCGCTCTCTCCATTCATGCCCCATCCAATCCCCTTTTCACTAAACTCCCACTCTTCTCATAATGTACATACAGGATATTGATATCTGCAGTTGACAAAGGTTTCAGGATGACAAAGTCATAAAATGTGTTTTTCTATATAGTTATTTGCGACCTGCCCTAACAAATCAGAGGTGAAAAACACACAGACGGCAGCAGACTGTTCTAACCGCTCTACGTTCTGAGTTTTCAATTGCATAGTAGAGGACCCATCAA
Source organism: Monopterus albus (assembly GCF_001952655.1). Lineage (NCBI taxonomy): Eukaryota > Metazoa > Chordata > Actinopteri > Synbranchiformes > Synbranchidae > Monopterus > Monopterus albus. Next base: position 2,250,046 of record NW_018127986.1, on the reverse strand, counting down.
CTCCAGATGGGCAGTTCATTTACATCAGAAACCCCTGTGTGAAAGTACCAGTCAGTGTGATTAGAACACAGTGTGGAGTACCTCTGCACCACCTTACCTTGTCTCCTCTGTATCCACCACGCCTACACAATAGATAGCAAATATACTGTTCTGTTTTAGATCCATTTTACATGCAGATATTGTCACAAAACCCCTTGATGGGAGCAACCTGGAGGGCTCCCCTATGTCTATATAAATTAAAGAGGCAGCAGTACTCCTATTACTTATTAAATGACCCAGAGCCATGATCATGAATAAATTATGTACTCTAAATTATGTACATAAACACACTAGCACTCAAGGGTAGAAATAACTTTATTTGTACACAAAAAAGTTATGTTGGGGTAATTAAGTGGCAATGTTGTGAAAATAAATGAGCTTACTGAAATAATGTGTACCTCTGCAGCTGAAATTACATCTATTACCGACTACATGTTATGTTATTGTGTGTTCTCCAGAGGCACCAGATATTAAACAACGGTGCACCCATTTCATGCAAAGAGCACAAGAGTTATCTGGGTTTACTTTACTGCCATTTATTGTGTGTAATTTTAATTCTTTTCTGAAACTATTTGAACGCTGTCCTCTCCTCTCCACCTTTTTCAGAATTATATACATAATATATGTCTTGGAAAGCCACATTAAGTCAGTTTATTTGAAGATTCACATAATATACCACAAATCAGAATAAAATATAAATGTAAAAAAATCATTAATTATGTTTAGAAAAGATTTCGTCCTAGAAACAACGCTTACATAACACCTTAAAATTACACAAGAGCTGTCTAAAACTAGGGAAAAAAAGCAATTAATGAATCAAATTAACACAACAAGAGTTTTAGACACTGGTTCACAAAGTGGGGGGGGGTCAGGACCCCACCAAGGTAAGATATAAGGGCATGTGAGACAATTGATCGACAGACATGTGGAAAAATTAGACATTTTCCGCTAAAGATTCATGTTTGCTACATTTTTCTAATTTCTGCTTTTTTATCAGTACATATTTGCTCCATAGCCTCTAAAATATCAAAATAAGCCCCTTTTTTTGAATGATTTTGTTATAACTCAGACATACTGATGATGAGATGCTAGTAGCTGCTGATTCATTTTAAGGGTTTGTTAGGTATTTTTAGTCAGATAGATATTGGATAGATACTTTATGTATTAGAAATGTTTAGTGGAGATAGGATGTCTAGTTAGACTGTTAAATGCTTAGTCATGCTTATGAGTTTCTACAGGGTACATCTGGTCAAGGATAACTAGAGAGAAGAGTTGATGACTGTCAGCAGACAGGATGTTTAATATTATTATTATGACGTGTAGAACTGTAGCCTTAGCCATAATATGTTCTTATGTTTAAGTCACAACATGTACTAGAAGTCTGTGAGAATGTTTTTAGTTACACACCACTTAATCAACAGACACACACACATGCACATTGATTTGCTTCATGTTTTGACTACTACTATGACCAGCTGCAAAGCTAGTAACAGAGACATCTCGGTTGACGTTTCTGTGTAGTATGGGGCTAGTCCAACCGAGGGGATATAATGTATACCTGAGCATGTAATGTTAATTTTACCTGTGATCCTTAGAATAAATCAGCACTGTTTTGAAGTTACTTGGACTGTCTTGTCTCTCAGAGTTAGCAATGGTAACACGAACCATAGTCCTACAGGTTTCTAAGACAAAAACATTGAAAACCACTGATAGATCACCCTAAAATATCAGGTCAGAAGACAGAGCTGCAGCATTAAAAAGTGTAGGTGGTGAAGGCTAATTCTCAGTTCTTTTGACCAGGAACTCAGAGAGACGAAGCGGACCACTTGGATATATAAAAAATAACCGTGCTGGTTTATTCAAATAATCACAGGTAAAATTAACATTACACGTCCAGGTATCTTCCACCTCCAATGCTGCGCGCAGGCAGACGAAGAATGAAATACCCTGAACCACAACAGGCCTATACATTTATCACTTCGGTTGGGCTAGCCCCATACTACACAGGTACGTCAACCGCGATGTCTCTGGTGCCAGCCCTGCAGCTGGTCATAGCAGTAGTTAAAACATGAAGAAAATCAATGTGTGTGTGTGTTGATTTCGTGGTGTGTATCTAAGAACATTCTGACATGACATCTAGTGACATGTCATGACATTACACATAAGAAAATATTATGATTACAATTACGGTTAAACATATCATAATAATAACAATAATCATCCTGCCTGCTGACAATCAAACTTTTCTATCTAGTTATCCTTGACCATATGCACCCTGCTAAAAACCCATGAGAATGACTAAGCATTTAACAGCCTGAGCTAGACATCCTGTCTCCATTAAACATTTCTAATACAACAAGTATCTAACCAATTTCTATCTGACTAAAAAAAATACCTAACAATTGTCAAATAAATTTACAAAAATAGGGCAGCTGTAAGGCAAAAAATCAGAATAAGCTTTCTACATACATAATTTTACATAATTTTAAAATAAATGAAATAAAGTAAAATGCCAGTAAAGCAGTTCTTCTTGACTAAGACACTGTAGAAGTGTTTACAGGACCACACCTATTCATGTTTTACTCATGTTTTATTTGCACACTAGTGTTTACTTTCAAGGTCTGCATTCATCACACATATTCCAATCACACCACTACACACACACACACACACACACAGTGAAACAATTGCATAGGCCTATAGATGATCTGTGGAGGAATTTAACATTTACTCAAGTACATCTTGGAGATACTTGCACTGTACTTGAGTAGTGTTTCATTTCCTTACTTTTGTTCCACTACATTTCAAAATGAAGGGTACTTTTTATTCTACTATGTTTAGCAGAATCAGAATCAGCTTTATTGGCCAGGTGTGCTGACACAGCAGGAA
>NW_018127986.1:2229802-2247068 GCF_001952655.1 Monopterus albus | reverse complement strand
ATGACAACTTTATAAAATATGATGCTCTATCAATTCACCCAATGACATGGGGTCTATAAATATGTCTATACAACAGGAAAATTAACTCCACAACATCCGAAATCCTAGATATAGTCATATTATAATACTATAATGTAGCCTACTAACAATACTGGCCAGTTGTTCTGTTATGTGCACTAATTTTGGTACTTTAATGACATTTTGCTGACTAGTGAAGAATGTTTACAGTATTATATTGTTGCTTTTACTTCTCCCGCCACTAGTGAAGATCATATTTTTATGGCACAAGTAACAAGAATGCCTTTCACAGCTTAGGCTGGTTTGTGTTTACACTGTGGGAGGTTCGACTGCAGAACTCGTGTTCATGTTCTGTGTGATCAAACCAGAGGAATAAAATAAAAGGCATCCATAGGGAGGTGTGTGGTGGGAGGGGGGGTCCTGTGGTTCTGTTGGTGGCCCGTTTATCTCCGCCCTCCAGTGTCCGGCTCCCGTGAGGGCGGCTCTTTAAATTGCTCCCAAACTCCTCCTGGCTGGCGCCTTTTTCCCTTTATCTGCACGAGACGGGACGCACGTGCCTTCTACAGGACGCCGTTGGCATACACTCTTCAACCTGCTGGTAAATAAAAACAACAGTGTTTTGTTTTTAAAACCCTCTTCCTTTAATAATTTATAACTGTTTTTATTTATTTATTTATTTATTTTATTTATTTTTTTTTACCGCGGCATGAGCTGGGGTTTTAAAGGGGCGGGCTGTGTGTAGTCTGACGAATAAATGCTGTAGCCTATAGTTCGGTGCAAGCCTTTTAAACCGGGTACAACCAGCCAGGCTTAAAGGAAACATTTCGTCTTGAATTTAGAGCAGAGGTTATAGCGAGCGATAACGGTGAGTGCACGATAACGCGCCGGCGAAACTTTGCATGCAGACTCGATTGTAATGCGTTTTACAGAGCTGCAGCTCCGGCATGAGGAGGCTGCATGCTTTAAAATGTGAAGCAGTCTTTTGTTGCTTTCGCCTCTGCAAACGTGCTACCATTAAACCGTGTCGCTCGCTTTCATTTTCGGCGCTTTGTAAAGGGGCGAGCGGCCATGGAGGCGAGGGTTTTAGTCCTCAACCACGACCGAGCACACACCAGCCATTGCGTGTGTGGGTAGATAGTTCTCCGTGGGCCCGGCGTGCACACATGCTGTGAGATAGTTTCATACGCAGGCCCGATTGTTGGCCACAACTAGTACAGCAGCGGGCCCCTTAACATGGTTGCTACGGGAAGGGAGCATCGGGTTCGGTAGTCTTCTGCAGATTTGTGCGGCCTACGGAGTCCCAGCAGGGACGCTATCATGCGCGCTGATCTTATATCAATCGCTTGGTTGTGTGGCACCGTTCGCCTGTGTAACACAGCGCAGATGAGACAGAAATAGACGTTGAAATAAACACAGATTACGTGTGTCAAACGTGCTGCCGGTGTGTGGTTCGCCCGCTCCTTCGTGGTCTTGTTGTAGCGGGGGTCAACGAGTTTACTAGCCCGAGTGTTTTCTGTGCTGCATGTGCGCGAACTCGCCGACTCCTCTTGCAGCAAGTCTAACCCACTGTGATTTATTTGCTAGGTCTGGAAAGCTAAGCTAACATGAGCGACAAGGGGACAGTCTCACCGAAAGAGAAGGAGGCAACGGAGAAGAGGGGGCGTGGAAGACCCCGCAAGCAGCCCCTAGTAAAAACCTCTGATGTAAGTAGTGCCAGTTTTGTTTTGTTTTACCCTTGTTAGGACAAATGTGCCATGCGTGTTTATGGAAATATCACTAACTGAAAATGCCAAGAATAAGCCTGTGTTAAGGAAATACTTGGGACTAACAAAACAAACCTTTGGCTCACATCTGTTCGGTTGATGCTCGGGTAGATATTATTGCAGGTAAGGTTGTCCATGCATATCCATGTCATAAGCTCCTGCTATTCTACCGGAGCCTCTGTGAAATGAAGAATCGAGATATGACTGCAGCAGGCCCCTCTGACCATTTGCTGACCCCTTATCAGTGTAAGCGTAGACATCTACAAACCACTTCCTGTGTGTCTCACCAGGTTTGTCAACCCGTCACGTAATGGATGACATAGCCCAGTGGAAGCACAGAATGGCTCATATCGCTATCACTCAGCACAGTGTGTTTTTAGTATTGAATTGCTTGGTTGCTATGAGCTCCTGTTGTAAACATGCTAGAAATGCAACAGGAGATGAGTCTTACACGACGTAGCTCCTGACCACAAATTACCACATGAATAAGGTATGGTACTGAAGGTACCTTGCATTTTGGAGTTGAGGGTAATACCCCTAATGAATGCTAAGGCAGATATTCCCCTTTACACCCCGTGCAGCTGCTTGAAATGTTGTAAGGAATTCCTGTGGGAGAGGGTTTTGTCTTTATGGACATCTCCATTGTGAGTTTGAGACGGTTTCCATGGCACCCTGTGGCTCTGACCACCTGTCGGCCTTTGACGTACGAGACAGTCGCACTGACCTTGAAAAGTGAACATTGGTGTTTGAGAGCTTTGCCAGTGAAAGTTGATGAATGCTCATTTTATTTTGAGAGAAACTATGATTGTTAAAAATACTGTGCTCATATTAAATGTAAGTATTATTGCCATTTTTGTGGTAGCCTGCATTAACTTGATCTCAACTTCCTTGATTGTCAGGAACCAAGTGGGTCCCCTACCCCAAAGAGGCCCAGAGGGCGACCGAAGGGCAGCAAAAACAAAACCACTGGCAAGGGCAAAGTAAGTCAGCGCTGGTTGCAAGTTGTTACACGGTGATTCAAATATAATTTCAGCAACAGCTAACATGCATACTGAGCCGGAATGACTCCAAGAAAAAGACGCAGCTTCGTAATGACTCTGCACGTGGCATTCGTCGTCTCATCTTGTCTTACAAGCATTTCCTCTTTCTAACCTCCGAGTCTTTCTGGCTGATAGCATTTTAACGGTAGCTAACCTCATCCTCTTAAAAGGATGTCCTGCTGTTACTTGTGATGTATTGGTTGGCTGCAATTTGGCTCCTTCCCTCCTGGTGTCAGAAATAGCCTGGCTAGGGTTTCCCATTGTAAAGACCTTGGTTTACTGGCTTTTCTTTTTTTTTTTTTGAGTGATGCTCACTCTGTACTTCCTGTCCTCAGTTTCCTGCAGCTTGCCATGCACAGTGTGGTGCAGGTGCAGAGGCCGCAAGACTGTTTCCAAGCTGACACTAAGCACCCCTCCACCCCCACCCAGCACACAGCCCTAGTTCTTCTCTGCCTGTCGTCTCCATAGCAACAACTGATTTTTCTCCCTCGCCCCAACCCTCCGGCTCCCCCTTGTGCGCTGTCTTCACTGCTATGTATGGGAAAAGGAGAGGGAGGGAGAGGGTGTGTAACCGCACATACATGTATGATATAGGTTTAGCATAACGGGCTGAGCTGCAGAGGGTTTGTGTCTCTGCTCAGTTCCACCAGCTGTCTCTGATCCTCAGACCAGGTGGCCAGCGAACTGGAGTGCCCTGTGTGCAGTTCCTGTTGGCCTTCCAGATAATAGCTAATGAACTCAATGCCCCTTTTCCATCTGTCTAATTGTTTAGCTGCTGCTGCCATCTGCAGGCAGTTAGGAGAGGAGCTCTGTGTATGGTTTTGTGCTGAAAAGTCTTTACTTTGACTGAGCAGATCAGTACACCTGTAGTCCTGTTAACCATGTACCCTTTTCTCTTGCAGAAGACAACAGCAGCCCCATCTGCAGGAGGAAAACGCAGGGGGAGACCTAAGAAGGAGGTAGAGTCCTTGGACAAACAGTGGAACATGAATGCACACATTTTAAACCATTCCTCTCCTAATTGAGTTATGACTGCTATGGCTGTCTGCAGGGTGAAACTGCTTTTTCCTAATTCCCCTGCCTGCCTCCTTCCTCTCAGATGAGTCATTTTTACTCATCACAGCTATTTTGGTGCTGGTGTGTTCATTTAGCTTCTTGGTCGCACAAGATCTCTGGTTGTGCTGAAAGGCAAATTTGGGCCTGCTCAACCGTTTTCTCCCCAGAGGGTTCCTAATCCAGATGTTGTGTAACTGACAGTGGGTTTTTTTTTTCCTCTCTCTCTGTTTTGGAACTGTGTAAAATAGCCAGACCACATTCAGCTGCTCAAAAAAAAAAAAAATGTTGAATGTAGGAAGACTCTGTGGTCTTGTAGTAACATTGTCATGAGCATGAGTGGTTAGGGCGTACTCTGGAAGAAGTCTGGATCGCATTAGTCATAGAAAGGAATGACCCAGAGTTACCCTCCTAACTAGCACTCATTTTTATGAATGAACATCTTGGACAGCGGTAGCGAGTGTGGAGTAAAGGAAGCAGGATGCCTCACTGTGACTCACCACTCTTATGAATCACTTTTCACTACAGATGGCTCACCCTTCCCCTGGGTGTTCTTCATGCCACAGTGGTTTATCAAAGATGTTTTTAATAACATTTATGTTTTCCATGTTGGTGCATGGGGTTGTTAAAAGTAAAAACAGTTGAGACATGAATCACAGAGGCGGCTTTTGTTGCTGAATATTGATGGTACTTAAGGGGCATTTTCCTAGTGGGCGTAGCTGAGGCTTGACTTTTTTTATGTTGCAGGAGAAGGAAGAAAAGACATCCCAGGAATCATCGGAGGAGGAGGAGGAGGAGGAGGAAGAAGAAGAGGATCAGTAATTCCCAACGCATGCTACCTCAGTCAACCTGACTTACTGTTAACCAGAACTGGGCTGTGTCTGCAACACCAGTGCCACCACATGACCACTGTTCACGACAGAGCCCTCTTGGCTTAAACGAGGGTTAACATAATACATATATCATGCAGCAGCACTGGATAGAACGATGGACCTTTTGCTCAAGCATAGATCTAAGAATTACATGAAAGGTAACAGCCCTGCTCTCCACATGTCATGTCTTACACAGGTCTTTTCTACTGGACAAAGCAAGGAGCCTGAATGTTTGTTTTCCCCCCAAAAGATGGTTTGTAGGACACTTAATGCTTAATATTATTTGTTGTACCCGCATCTGAGATGGTAGGGCGTATAGAGGTTTCTCCCTGTTTTGTACTGGACAACGGTGAATCTTGCGTGTGTGTGTGTGTGTGTGTGTGTGCTCACGCGTGTGTGCATTCATGTGAAGTGGTTAACCTTTCCCTTAGGATGAGAGAAGGTAACTTAAGGTAGGTTTTTTGGGGGGGTGGCGGTGTTTGGTGTTCCCCCTTCTCTTTGGCTAGCTGGCATAAATGAGTTTACCCAATCTCACCAGCATCAACAAATATTCCACCTTCTATAGAACCGCTTAAATTCGCTTTTCAGTCCTCGGTGTGTAGTAGATAATGTCAGAAATCAGACTAGTCTGATTAGTCGTACTGTTTTGTTCCTTTCAGTAAATACCATTTCGTAAAAAAACCCTGTGCTGCTTTTCATGTAAAAATAAAACGGATCTTTTTGTTCGTGGTGTTAAGGATAGGGTTGGCAGGATCTTAGACTGAGAGCATCAGTGTAGTTTCTTCAGGGAGCTTATACAAATGCTGTTACATTGGCGTCTTGTCTTCACACGGTCCTCCGTTTCCAAGCACTCGCTCAGTCACTTGTGAGACAAACTGCAGTTTGTCAAACAAGACGTTTGATTGTAGTAGTTAAGAGTTGGTGGCACTGCTGTCCAACAGGGCTGTGCATGTTTCCCCCCTCATTCCATCTAGTTCTCACTGCTTCATCTTCCTCTGTCCTTCTCTCTTTACTTAGTACAGTTGTATCCCTTTGGTCTTTAAGATGCTGAATAATGTCTTCTACAGGAAAACAAGATGCATCAGGGAACCTGCATTCACAGTCCACTTAACTGGTTTTTTTTTTTTTTTTTTTTCCGTCCACACACCTAAGCTGCTACAACCTCAGTTACGGAACCCGGAAAACTGCAAACAGGCCATACAGGGCCTGGAATCATACCTCATCAACAGCCTACTTTACCATATATATATATATACGTTTAACTGGTTTTCTGATTTGAAATGGAGGAGTTGGAAAGACGCGAGTACACTACTTTTTAATCCGACTGTATTAAAGTAATGTGTGCTTGTGTGCGATTGCAACACGTCTTGGCTTGTTCATAAGAGCTTGCAGACAGGTTGTCTTTTAAATGTGTGAAGCCAGTCAGGGAGACCTGTCAGCTTGACAACTGTGTTCGCTGACTGTGGTAGATTAGCATGTTTTATCTTATCATTTTAAACTTCTTCTGGTGCACTGAAATGTTGGTTCAAATTTTTATGGACAAATGTACGTTTGTGTGTGTGTGTGTGTGTGTGTATGTGTGTTTGATAGACTGTTCTGTTAGCCGCTGTGTGTTGGCCACAGCCACCCTCACCATACCCATAAAATAGACACTTTATCTTTTTTCCAACATCCTCCAGCTGCTCTTGACAATATTGGTGTCATTCTCCATACCAACTTCTTACATCCATTGATTTATAAACCATACTCAATAGGGCGGGATCATTCTTTTTAATGCCGTATATAAATGTACAATGTCTATATTTCTATGGTGCCCTACAACCATTTGTATCAGAAATGGTGAATAAAGAGAATTTTCTGTCGCTTTTGTATAGTGTATATGTATTTGTTTTTTCCAGAGGCTCGAGAGAACACAGGTTACGATGCATTATAATTTCACTTGTATTAACTTGGCTGAAGCAAATGACAATGGGCCTCCTTAACTCATTTGTGCATAGAAATGTTCTTACTTTGCAGACAAACTACCGCCAGATTCATGAAGTGTTCACACAAGTCAGTTTTGTATACCACCATGCGCGTGGGTGAATCTGAATTGTTTGAGGAAAAACAGGTGTGTGGCTGCAATGCACAATTAGCCTAGGGCCACGCACACATTTCTCTATATAATAACTGTTCTAGAGGTGGGTGGTGGAGAAAGCAATGCAGTCACAAGAGAAAGGCAGGATTTGAACTTGCTATCGGGTGAGTCCTCTGTGTCCAGTGACTAAGATGCAGCGGTTCCAGGGAATTACATAGCTAAACTTGTTTTTGCAGGCAGAAACAGCATACAAGTCATTCGTCACTCTTAAAACACAAACTGTATCAGAAGATGTGCTTTCTCCTGTAGGAACGTGCTGCAACATGTTCCAGCAGGGCTTTAATACTTGCTTGGAAGTAGATTAGAATCACCTAATCACCTATATATCCTTCATACCTTTTAACAGATTGCAAACTAACCCGGTTGGTTACCAGTTAACACTGGCTACATGTGCATAATTTCATACAACTTGAAATTTGTGGGCCAAGACAATAAAAACAATGAAAACCAGAATTTACATTTTAATATAAACTGCATACTTTAATATACTTGCAGGACAGACACTGGGATTGTTGAATATTTTTTATTATGACAGCAAGTGATGAGCATGACAGGACATTAATTTCATTATTTAATCTACATTTGGCCAGTGCATTAGTAAATTAATGGATAATGCCTTGTTATTAAACAGGTAACCGCATTAACTATTAAAGTCTTAACAGGCCATGCATTTAGTTAAAAGGTGTTTGTACATTTTTCTAAGACAGATGAGCCTTCATAGTATGTGCATGGTCTGAGGCAGTTCTAAATTTGTTTGCAGGGTACAAGGAAATTTAGCTAAGAAAACCGATAAATCCAAGATTTGTTTGTGTACATTTTCCATACACTTTAAATGCAGCCCATTGCACAAAGTTACAACTTCCAGCTTTGCTTCAGTCAACAGCTTTATCAACCTTTCCTCAAAACAGTAAAATTTCCTCACATTTACATCAGTAGTCTTCCACAGGTTCACCAGTGTAAATGTCACATGATGAAACATTAGTAAAGTTTTGTGAATGTCCCATTTCAGTAGTTTTCACAAATTAAAAATATCTAAATGATGCATAAGAAAAATAAGCAAGGAGATGCAAGAATGGCCGGGGAGCAGCTAGGAGCATGTTGTGGGATCAAGATGTTTTTGGGTCCTGGCCACAGAAACATCACCTATGTACAAACTCTTTCTGAAGCACCACCAGCTGTCACACCTGATCATATCACAAGTTATAATACATGAATCACTGGACTGAGTGCTGATTCATCAAGGAAAAAAAACGAGGTTTCCTGAGTGCGTGATACAGTCAGACCTATGGCATTCATGACAAGATTCTTCAGCTGGATGTAAATGAGTGCTGGTGCCATGCCGTGTTGACAGGACATATTTAGGACACTAGTCACCACTCATTTTGTGGATGAGAGGAGGCCGGTGTTATTTAACTCCATATCAGGCTTCTCATGCCATTGATAAGAGTCAGAGGATTTGGCTAAACCACAGAAAAGATCCGGCCGCGTTTGTGAGTAAATTAAAACCAAAGAGGGAATGTTCAACCTTTCGACTCAGAATGAAACTGAAATCAAAGTTATCATACCCAACCTAACTTTAACAGCCAATTCTAACATTATCAATACAAGTCTGGAAGTGGTACTGCAGTAGCTCAAACATTGCATCAAAGAAACCATATTTGTTTTTAATACACTGCACCCTTCCTCTATACACCAGCCAGTCCAGGCCATGCGCACAAACCCTGTCACAGCAGGACTGATGATATTTAAATTGTGCAGAACGTTCATGCTCTTACCACAGCCCCTAAATTACAGTTATGCCTACTGCCTACTGCAACCCACAGGAACATAACTGCCTGCCACATGGTGCCCGCAACATTATAAACAACAGAGTAAACCTGCAAGAGTCTGTATCTGAAGTTTACATTGCACCTTTCTTTACTTTGAGTCATAACAACACTGAATACCACAGTAAAAAAAACAAAGTTTGAATAAATAATTTCAAATAAATATGTTTAAGGTAATCTAGCGCATGGGACTGGCATCAGAACCTTGCAAATGAACAGTCATTCTGTATGTAAAACAGGAAAAGAGGGAAATCTTGAGGTTCTCAAACATAATTGCAAACAGTAGCAATGAAAACAAAAAGTCATATGCATGTCTTCAAACTAGATGGATCTCAGCCTTGGTTTAGTATCATCATGCATTGACATCTTTGGACAGAAGAGGGCGTTGCTGTTGATAACCTCCCGCCCAACCTGGCACAATCTGAGGACATAAAATACAAGTGTTAGGAGAGTTTAGTACAGTAATCTTTACAGCCATGACATGAGTGTAATATGGTTTCCATTAATCATGTGTAAAGCAACATAGGAACAACTTTCCACCAAAGAAATAGTCTCAGTATTCTCAATATCAGGGACACTGTTTCTGAGTCTAAGCACCACAAATTAAATTCACGTAATTTCCTCTGTATGGATTAATAGCAGAAGCCTCAGTGGCAGATATCACAGAACCGCAAACGTATTGGTAGAGCTGACCCTTTAATGATAGCCTCTTAAACAATTTAAAACTTGAGGTGAGGCAAAGTTGTCACCATTTCACATTTCCTCAAATGTGTAGTCAAACTTACTGAGCAACTGTTCCTATGGCCATTACTGCCACCTAGTGTTTCTCATGGCTCACTACACGTTTTCTGACTGGATTCAATTAGGTCAATAATTTCTGTTGTGTGTTTCTAACCATAATCCTCTATTTCTGTTACAGACATTTCTAAACCAGGGGTATCAGAGGAGCTTCAGAGGCAGGTAAGAAATTGGTGGTTTAACCATTATATAACATAAAAAGTTCTATTTAAAAGACATTTGAATATTGATGACATCTTGAAACTAGCCACTAACTGATCTGAAGCTTGCACATACAACAAGTGGTGCAACCATTCTATTGTACAACAACGACTATGTCTACTGCACTTATTGCAGTTATGTTTCTAAGTGGGAGAGGAAGTGACTAACCAAGTGAGGAACTGCCTTTCTGTTCAGAGTGAAGGGCACAACCAACTACCAACTAAGCCACAGAGTAAAACAAAATACACAGGGCAACAGCAGAGAGTGTCCTCATGCTGTTCCTTGTATGAAATGTGGTCAGTGGTATTAAGATTTGGTCTTGCTAAACCCAGCCCTCTACAATTAGACACATCACATATTATAATACTTTTTTTCATATTAAACCTGATTTAGAACAAAACACTTTTTAACCTATGATCCTACTATTGCCTTACTGAATTCATAACATTTGCCATCTGCATGTAAAAACGTCCCAGAGCACAAAACCCCAAAAATGTGAAAACCAACGGTGCATCATACCCTCATGTCATCTTCTCTCCACAACATTTCCTGTTCGACATCAGTAAGCTCCTCAGAAGGATCGTATGTGTAAACAGGTAACAGCTGATGACGTAGCCTCTCGATTCTGAAGGACAGAAGAAAAGAAACAATTTCACTAATCACATTGAGACACAGAAGTGAAGCAGAAGTGCATTGTAACAGGAAATGTCACATGTAGACTAAAAGTCTTACCTCTTTTTCTTACGGATATACATGACCTGAAACAGAAGAAACAAAGATTTTAATGTATACTCTGCATAAGTTGGTCTGTTAATTCTGACTTATCTCAGTGCTTTTTAATTCTGCCATACATTAACTTTATTATTTACACTGAACATTAGAATTCTTCAACACACTATATGTTTATGAGAAAGTCAACTTTGTGCAAGTTGTCCAACCCAACTAACCACAGCTGCAGCTATTCCAATGACGGTGATGAGGAGAAATGGCACCAACACATAGCTGACTGCCACATCTCCATTTGGGATGGCAGGGGACTGAGTAGTGCTGTTCATTGCAAAGAGAGATGCAGGTGGCTGCTTGTGCAGGGCCTTTACAAGCAGCAGACCCCCTCCCTATGCAAGACACTGTGCAGCAGGCTGTCTCCTCAGACGGTCCCCTTGTTGTTTATACCTCATCCTTGTCGTTCATGTGACTTCCGCATGGTATCACCGCCCTCCCCAATCAGTGAGGAAACTATGAGAACACGGAATGAAAAGAATTAGCAGAATTATACGCACATAGCTGCAAATAGGTTGCTTGGGGAACCATCTAAGTTGCTTATGTTGCAAACGCCCAAAAGATACAGTTGGTCTTGTTAGCAAGTAACAGTTACCTTACAGGCCACTTTCCTCGCTGCAGTCTGCCGATATTTTCCCGCGTGCCGGAAACAGACAGTCCTTCCTAACTGCGTTAGGCACCTACACTAAATCTAAAATCACCACTGCTGTTCAAAAGCTTTGCTATTTAAAAAGTCCACACATACCTCGCGGCTATGACTTAGACCCGTTAGCCAGCGCTACCAGCAACACAGCTACCGTTAGCAGGCGCTAGTATAAGTTGTACTGTCGCACAGACAAGTTGAAACAAGCCCTAAAGTATCAATGCTAGATCGATTTCTAACGAGCTAAAAGAGACCTGTTTTTAAATTTGGACAAATTCAAATACATTCTCAGTCACTGTGCGACACCTCAATTTAGATAACGTTAAACTGTTGCTGCTCACAAGTATAACACCTGCATTTTTATCAAAAGCAGCGTCGTCTTCTTCTTCTTCCTCCTCTTCTCCTTTTTTCCCCCCTTCAAACTCTTCTTCCCTTGATTTTTTTATAATAGTTGGCAAACAGCGTTCAGGTGTCACCCACACTGCCACCTATTGGACTGCAGTGTGAATCAAAATGGCTGTTATGTATTGTTCTTTCTCTTGCTTGTTTGTTTTTGCTTTATTATCAGCGATTTCTAATGAGCATTGAAATGCACTACTCAAAGAAAAAGATCTGTTAGGCAGCGTTACCACCAATAAGATAAAGTCATCTCATACTCTTCACTGTGTTGGAGGCAGGTTCATTTCCAGTTTTTGCACTGTCAATCTATTGGCACTAGATGTCACTGAAAACCTGTGAATTAACAAGAAGAAAGAATTGTTATGGTTCGAATTGGTCATTTCCTATGCACACTTACACTGTATGTTTAGCTGATATACTACAGTATGCTACTAAGGTGAATCAGCAGAACAGAATGATTGCAGTGTTATGCTCTTCCTTAATTCTTTAGTTGTGAATTCGATAAGCACTGGTAAATCTCTATAATTGCTTCCATAGAGATAAAAATTTACCTCAACAGTAGCATAACACAACTGAAAGGCATGTAAGCTTTCTGTTTATTAGTCTTGGATAGGAACTGTTGGTGTTAAGGGCTGAACTTTTCATTTCATCATTAGCATAAAGTTATTACTCTTCAGAGTCAGAACATCCTGTTAATCAGCTTTAAAGGCATGTGTTCTTCCAGGAACCTCGTCTCTTCTTCCTGTTTGCATTGCCTAACTTTAATGTTTTCTTTTCATTTCTTCTGTAGAAAATTGCATGGCTCATTACTACCTCTGTTGGACTGCAGACAGATTAAATTTCACAAGGGTTTATTATCACACCAATCCATACAGACTGAAGGCAGGGGATGCATATTACCTTTTATTATACCTGTTTACACAGGTTTTATATCGTCAGATCGTTAGGTTGGTACAAAATGTATGAAGTGTGCCCGACTAAACCAGCAGGTGGACAGTTCTTCCTTATGTACCTGAAAGAGGATGGCTATTAAAAATGTCTGCCAAGTAATCAAAAGACAAAAACACCACAAACAGACCACATATGGCGGCATCCCTCCCCTGCAGTGTAATGCAATGTGGGCGTGAATGACAAGACAGGAGGTGACGCCTCCTCTTACCATCTGCTCTCTTTATTGGTTGGAAAGTGGAAGTACATTTAGGGCTCGCCCCCTATAGAAACGCCCATATTATATGTATATTATAAATGGTGAATTACGTATAGTAAAAGATATTTATTTCTCTCTCAGATATGACCCACACAAAACTTTAATCCTGATAAAACCTTAAAACTGCAAATGACCCATCCCCACATGCACCTGCTGACACATCTAGCACAGAACCCTTAAGCTCAGGGGACTAATGCTGTGGGAGTCATTTAAAATGTTGTGTTTCCAGCTTGCAGTGGTGGAAAGTAACGGATTACATTTACTCGCGTTACTGTAATTGAGTAGTTTTTTGTGTACTTATACTTTTTAAAGTAGTTTTTAAAATCTGTAATTTTACTTTTACTTAAGTATGTTTTGTTTGAAGCATTGTACTTCGCTACATTTTAAATCATATTTGTTACTGAGTAAAAAATAAATTAATTCAAAAAATAAAAGTAACGGGGAAGGAAAAATGATCGCGCCCCGGAAGCACTGCACTGATTGATTGATTGATTGATGGGCGGGGTGAACAAGCGCGTTAAACTCAGATGGACGAAGGAGGCGCCAGTGATGGAGCCACAGCTGAAAGCGAAATGCCATCAAGTTCCTCATATAAAGCAAACCCCTGGCCGTATTTAAGCGACTACTTTCATTTTAACAGCTTTATTATGCAGTGTAAGATGTGTTTGCCAAAGTCGACTGAACTGGCAGCTTATAAAAACTCGACATCAAACCTGCGCAAGCATGTTGAGGTAAGTTTAACTTACTAAGTTAATGTATTTATAGTTTTCATAATTGTACTGTTGCGTTGCCTCAGTGTGTGACATTGTCAATGTTGTTAGCATGAGGGCTAGTAATTAACAGGGACAACGCATAATTGAGCAGTGTCACGACTGTCATACGAAATGAATGAAATGTGCTACATGTTGGAGTAGATCTGCTGATGTTGCAAAAGATTTAAGCATTACTGTAACATTAGTCAGTGTTACTCATAGGCACATGAGTTGTGTTGCTGTCCCATGAGCACATGGGACAGCAACACAACAAAAATACTACTTTTAGGATGATAAAGGTTCCACAGCCAGGACTAGGTCTTCGTTAAATCAGGATATTTAAGTAACTTTTGTTTTTTTTTTTAAATGTCTTAGGAAAAATAATGCTCTGGCATATTTTAAGATATGTTAGTGCAAATTATTTTCTTTTGTAACAGCTTAAACATTCTTTTTAGTCTGGGACTGGCCTTAGGCCTGGTCTGTGAAACCAAAACAGGTGCACAAAATAACGAAGCAGGTGAAACTAATGTGAGTGATGAACGTAAAGAAAAGACCAGAACTAAGGTGAAACAAAACAGGAAATGGTTTCAAAATAAAAGCCAGACAGGAAGCAGTGGAACCGAATCATGACAGTCTGAGATTTATATCCCCTTGTCTTTTTTGAACTACACTAAAATCCCTGCTGTTTAAAAAAGTAACTCAGTTACTTTTACTCAGTAAGTTTTTAATGAGTTACTTTTACTTGAGTAGATTTTTAGCCTGGTAACTTTACTTGTACTTCAGTAAAATTCCATTGAAGTAACAGTACGTTTACTTGAGTACAAAATGTTATTACTCTTTCCAGCTCTGCCAGCTTGCATTAGCTCACTCTTTTACCTGCAGCCTATTTCTGCCATCCATTGAAAGAAAATCGCTGGGCCATCCCCCCCGACGCGCGCCCGCGCTGTGGAGCTCCCCCTTGCTGCTCGCATCGTGATCTAGTGGATGCAGAGCCTTGCAGAGAGCGCAGGGTCACCGTCTGTCATTGCAAGGGGAAATACTGAATTATTTGCAGCATAGGCTATCGGGTAGTAGTCCGTCTCAGCAGCAGCGGCAGCATCTCTGGTAAGTCATTGCTGCACTGGGAAAAGAAGCTGAGCATCCTTTTATTAAAGGTTGACGCAGGGATAAAGGAATCTCGCATCATTTCCCATCGTTTGGATAATGTTCCAACCGCTCTCTGCTGTAATAGCGACCAATTATTACAGATTCATTAGCAATAGCCTACTATAGCTATAGCCATTTTGAATTATGCATGCGTCATTTTATATGGTGTTCTGTTGTTTGTATACGACACAAGTGAGGGGAGCCACCTTGGATCATCTTGGATTGTTGCAGGCTTTGCCTGCAAGCATGCATGACCATACATTATGGAGCCGTTTAGTTTTTCTCAGTCTGCCCAATGGTCTTAGTCTCTTGAAAATCATAGGACGATACAGGGGATTGTTTTAGTTATGCAGCTCTTTCTTTTGCCAGGATGAGCAAATTTGACTTTTTGTCCAAATTGTATTAGCAGTGCACCATGTTTAAATAGCTGTTCTCAGCACGGAAAATGTCCATAAGATATCAAAGACTGTTTCCTGTAAACTATAATATATGGAGATGGTGGTCAGGGCTGAGAAATAATTGTCATTTTATGTTCGTTTCCATGCGCTAGATGGGTAAACAAGACTGGGAACATGAACAGCGTCGACCAAAGACGTAGCAGTGATCACTATTTTATTTAGCGCAATGCATTTTATCGGTGGAAATACAAACGAGAGGGGTCAGGAATAGCCTTGTTCTCTATTTGAAGATTTCATGGTGAAATGGACGCGAATGAGAGCACTCCGTACTGACGTTATGTAATTGGTTGTCACAGCGCAGCGAGGAGCGTCTTTTTCACTAAGCAGCACCACAGAGGAGGAGCATCCTGCTTTCTACATGGGAGTAGGTGCATGTGGCCTTTTAATCATTCATCAGATCTGCATCCAGGCTTACAGCTGACTAAAGTATCCCATAACCACGTTTATGCCTTTAGCAGCAGAGATCTTATCATAAGCTACAATGATACTGATGCTGTGTTTTAGGGGCTGGTTAGTGGTAACTGGGGCGGCACATTTCCAAACCCTGCGGCTCAAATCCTCTACCAAAACATCCTGTCATTGCTGATTAAAGGGAAGTTACGAGTTGTGTGTAAGATATTAAACTCTTTTTACGGTGGCCGACACGGTCACAACACATGCAAGACACAAACGCGGTTTTGAACAAAACTCATGCAAATGGAAAATGCTGCATTAACCAAAAACACTTTTAACTGAAAACACATGCAAGAGAGAAAACGGAAATAGGGGGAGCCCGATCGCAATGATGGGTTCATCCCAACATTAAGGAAGTAGAAGAAGAATAAGTAGTGAATACTACCGCGAAAATTAAGAAGAAGAATAATACGGCAAAAGAACTAGCTAAGCTAATTTAAGTTATAAGAAGAACAAGAAGAAGACCACGGGGCATTTTCAAGGTTACAGAAACTGTACGTTTTTCATAAAGTTCCTTTTTAAATAATTGCCCGTCATCTCTTACGGTACTATACGGATTTTTTAGAAATACATCCACACGCTGCTTCAAAGGCTGAAAAGAGCGGAACCGTTCATCTCTGGCCTCAAGAGACAGAAATGACTAACTGCTGAATGATCACATCAGCTAGGATATTGACAGAGAAATTAAGGTAATTAATAGATCATTTAAATTCAGTAGTCACCCATTTGACAATATATATATCACAGCATCATAGAGCTGTTCTCATCTCACTGTTGAGAGGAGAATGCAGAAAACCCACCTTGCTAATGAGACTTCTTACACATGACTTTAATCAGTCTGAATAACCTATGCACTTTAACTGTCCCTGTACAATATTTTCTTACCAGCTGGGATGCCACCTGCCAGCTGCTTGCCCTGGTGGAATGTTTGCACTATGCTCTTCATCTGTCAGATGCACCAATCAGCAACCTGCCTGACCACTGGGAATTTCAGGAGGCTTTTCTCCTGTAGCTTCATAACCACCTTAACCAGGCCCTGCAAACATTCTTGCCTGAAGATGAGCACAGAAAGCTCACCAACCTTGTGTGCATCTCTGGGGGAAAAAAATTGTGGAGGGTGTGAAGTCCACAGCTTCCAACAGTGACAACCTGAGCACCTCCGTAGAGCTCTGCATGCTCTTTCTGGAGAAGATCCACCAACTTGAAATTCACACTGGGGCCATCCATGCCAACTGATAGTAGTTCCCTCATATTCAGTTGTGTAACACATTCCTGTGAATCAACAAAGGAGAAAGTCTGTTAAAAATAATCATTCAGATACAGTAAAATAGATCTCATCATTCACAAAGCTCGGCACTTGGGGCAAAGGAGAAGCATTACTGCATACACATTTGATTTCAAGCATTAGTTGGTATTTTAGCAATGAAATTGTGTTTTTTCCAACAGCAAAACTTGGGCCAAATATTACATTTCTATAACTATAAGGTTATTGAACTTAACAAAACACTAAAAACGTTTTTTTCCTTGTACTTTGGAGCTATACCCCACAGATGAATAAAAGCAGATAGGCCTACAGCTTTCATTCAAGTGACTGCAGGCCTTTGGCCAATTTAATCCCTTTGTGTGGCTAACAATAAGTTTGCCAAACATTGTCCTATAACACATAAAATCTTTGTGAATAAATAATTCTTGAAATAAGTGACCACAGGACACCGCCTAT
>NW_018127986.1:2228132-2229569 GCF_001952655.1 Monopterus albus | reverse complement strand
TGGTGCAGCAGCACAGAAAGTTGAGAGTAGAGTTAATTGCTCTCGCCTACCGCGCATTCCATTTTTATGTTTAGTTGATTGCATATGCGACCGAAGTGCGCTAGCTCCCATCCAGTTGACATTGATGTTTTTTTTTTTTTTTTACAAACCGAACAATAAGCCTGCCGGTTATTCCCTACTGCAGGCCTGAGCCAGTCCTTAAATGCTGGGTCTTCCATCCAGCTGTCAGAAAACTTGCATTTGCCCATGACGACGACGATGGTTGTCTGGACTAGTCAACAATGTAAGCTAGCCAAGTATTTGAGATGTCGAACGACCACTGAATATGACGTCGGAATCAAACACAAAGTTGAGACTACACGAGGATCTTTGATTATGTGCCCCGATATGCTAAAGCCCGCATTTAAACGAACTACTGCAAACTTTAGCAGATAGCATTTCAATCAGAATAGGACACCACAGTCTGAAAAAATACCTATTTAAAAAAATAATACCTCTAAACCAAATTAAACACCTTTTAATGGCCTTAAACTTGTCGATTTTGATTAATCACTTTTTAAAACGTTGCGGACACCCTGATTAAGATGGAAGATGTTTACTTACAACTGTTTGCAAAGTCCTCAGCACTGCAAATGTACAACGTTATTCTTTGGTAGGACTTTCCAATAGCCTCCTTGTATTTCTGTACTGTGAAAGGGGTGTCCGTTCCTGGGATGCTTGTAACTTCCTTAGCATCAGGATATAATAAAACATGAGTACAATCTTCCATATCCTGGTTGAAATCTTTTTGCTTCTTTACAGCAGCAGCCAGCAATTGTTACGATGAGTACTGTGGTTGAATATCAACAGGAAGTGACTTCCCTCTCACAGGTTTAAGGGAGTCACCTTGCATCCTCATAACTCCAACATTAATCTTAAGGAAGAGAAGTAAATGAAATTAAAATTTTATTATTTGATCTGCACTGGTGACTGTATGTGAGCATACCTTTACTGGTTTATGTTCCATAGAGTTCTTGTTTTTAGAGTTCTGTGTTTTCCGAAAGAATGTCTTTCTTTCCCTCTCCTTTATTGCCCTAAATGTCATAAAGGACTGTACATGTAATGATGAACCTGATGAAAATAAAGTTAAAATATGGGAATTAGACATTACTTTTATTATTAAGCTCACTATTATTATTATTATGATTAGTCTTTTCTGCATGATATTTTAGAACAGATTTGCCGAGATGTCATGAATACAAGAATACAACTTTCTGTTCACCTGTACTAGTGCTAGGCTGTGGATCAGGAGGTGCAATAGGAGGGACATCAGGAGGGACATTGTTTGGCAGATCATTTAAAAAAACTGATGTTTCTGCCACACAGACAACAAAATGCAGGAGACGCCATCAGTGCAGAGCCGCAGAATGGACAATACATCTGTGGTGGTGGGGAAGA
>NW_018127986.1:2206697-2224709 GCF_001952655.1 Monopterus albus | reverse complement strand
TATATATAGATATATATAGTACATGTAATGATGAACCTGATGAAAATAAAGTTAAAATATGGGAATTAGACATTACTTTTATTAAAGCTCACTATTATTATAATGATTAGTCTTTTCTGCCTGATATTTTAGAACAGATTTGCCGAGATGTCATGAATACAACTTTCTGTTCACCTGTACTAGTGCTAGGCTGTGGATCAGGAGGTGCAATGGGAGGGACATCAGGAGGGACTTTGTTTGGCAGATCATTTAAAAAACTGATGTTTCTGCCACACAGACAACAAAATGCAGGAGACGCTATCAGTGCAGATCCGCAGAATGGACAATACATCTGTGGTGGTGGGGAAGAAGAGGAGAGTTACTAAAATTGGAAAGGTCCAATATAAGGAGATTGTACAGTATATGAGAGAAAACTAAAGTTAACGTTGAAATTGCACACCTGATTTGCACAAAATCTGTTATATACTTTATATATATTGACAATAAAAGTTATTTCACT
Source organism: Monopterus albus (assembly GCF_001952655.1). Taxonomy (NCBI): domain Eukaryota; kingdom Metazoa; phylum Chordata; class Actinopteri; order Synbranchiformes; family Synbranchidae; genus Monopterus; species Monopterus albus. Next base: position 2,224,210 of record NW_018127986.1, on the reverse strand, counting down.
GCACCTTTTTATCCATTTTATCTACGCTGCTTACCATACAGAAACACTAGTTAGCTAACGCTATTATCCCGAGTTACTAGGTTTAACGTGAGCTAATAAGAGTTAAACACAGTCTGTGGCACACTATCCTTAGCTAGGTACATTTGTTGCTCTTTTATAGTACCGTAAGAGATGTTTTTTTTTTTTTTTTTTTTTTTTTGGTTAATGCAGCATTTTCCATTTGCATGTGTTTTGTTCAATACCGCGTTTGTGTCTTTTGCATGTGTTGTGACCGTTTCGGCCACCGTAAACTCTGTTTTCCGGCAGTGACGTGGCAGGTGACGGACAGGTCGCTCGTGTCCGCCTCGGCTCGTTTTGGAGCTGTCCGAGGTGCTGAAGTCGCTGTCAGTTGGAGTGCGCGTCTGTCAGCAGCCGAGGTGCCCCAGGACAGCCTGACACGGGGCTGCAGAGGAGAGATGATGATGCTGTCAGGGGGAGGCTAATCTAATTCTGTTGCGCAAAAGAGTTAAAAAGAGCTCCACATCTTGGAGCCAAGTTAACCAAGGAGATATTTTATCAAAGGCAGAATATTTTTACTACACATATCTAGCTACTTAGCAAGCAGTGGTTTCTAACGTTTTGGCTTGTGACTCCAGAAAATGTGTGGTTATGTAGCTGTGACGCTTCCTGGCAGGTTATGGCCTTATTGTGGACAAGACATGAAGAGGTAAACACATTCACAACACTACACAAAGTTTAGAGAGAGGTAGAATACAGTTTGGCCTACAGAACATCCATTACATTTTGATGGTGATCCAGATCATTACTGAGCTGCCTCGGTGGAAGTTTGGTCTCTGAGTGCTGTCTAGCTGGTCATGTGTCAGTAACGCCAAATATCAAAAACTCGGGGCTGTACCGGAAGCCAGCAAAGAAAGTTTGGAATCTGCACTTTTGAACATTTACTCGGTGATTACATTGTTTGTTTGGCTTCTTCTATTAAAAACTTTGTACAAGATGTTTGTAAAAGATATGTCTATAGTGCTCAAAGTTAGGTATTGAAATGTGTCCTTCTGCTATCAGTTGTACTGTCACTGGTATCAGTATCTTTCAGTGGGTAGGCCTGGCAGGACCTGTCACAAAGCTGATTCTCTTTAAACAAGAGGCATCACTGTATATTTCTGATTATAGACCTGTATGTGAATCTGTATATGCCTGAGTATTAGTGTGTGCTCATCTGAGTCCCTGAGAGGCAGTGAGCTATTAATTAAGTCGCCAACAATTTTCCCTTTCCCCTTTGAGGCTGGGTGTTTAATTTCTAAAGTATGTCCTCTCTGACTTGTTGTGGCACCATTCATTTTGAGTTGTCATGCTTGACTTGTTTTGTTGTTGACTGTGGTGAGGTGACATCTTCCTCCTTGGGAGGGTATTTGCTAGATTTTAATCATGATTTGCACTCGTCTGTCTTTATTTAGGGGCTGCAGTGATGGCGTGTGGCAAGCTTAACCCAGGAAGTGAAATTTGTGGGATCTGTGGGAAGCACTGCAGTTCAAGCTATTGTGATTTGGCTGTTCTTTTTTTATTTAACGTGAGAAACCTAAAATAATTTTTTATCCATTCGCAGTAAATAAAGACCATACCATACCAACTTTATTTATAAAGCACTAAAACAACCAAGGTGGACCAAAGTGCTGCACATTACAATAAATCAAAGACACATGCACAAATAAGATCAACACCAAGACAAATTTAGGAATCATAGAAAAACAGATGTGGAATACTGGTGGTGTTTAGATCTGGTTCTGTCACATCTTTATCAATACGTGTCACAAGGAGGAACATAGGGTGTTTGCTCATGTTGGTGACCTGTGTGTTGCTGTTAGTTTTTGGTGTCTGTGGATGGTCCCGAGTCACCATGTGTGAGGGAGAGATGACAATGTGTGAAATTGTCGAGCTGTTTTTTTGAAACCTTCTTTAATGCGTCAGCCAATGAAAGGGTTAAAGGCTGTTGTTCATCCCTTAAAAGAAGACATAGTGGTGTCAGACAAGGCGTGAAAGGTCTGAACGGCAACCGGAGTGTCTCATTTCTCTCAATGCAGAGGAGACGTACACTCGTGTGGAGAAGACTATCCTCGGTGTAAGATTTGTGACATTGGTTGATCAAAAACATCCACAGCGTCTTTCAAACCACAAACATCTCATTTTGTTTTTCTGTTGTATCTGGTTCCATGACAATTTTAAGCTAAAAGCCAGAGAGATAAACAAAGATGCAGTTTAGCTTTTGATATACTTATGGAATAAGTATATCGTTGACTAGATGTGATAAGAAACATCTTTTTAGGGGCAGTTCTGCAGTTTCCTTCTCATATACCAACATACATGTTTCTCATTAGTTTCTCTTTGTGGAAATGCATGACTGAGGTTGTTACCTGGTGCCTTTCATGGAGTGTCACCACAACATGTCAGTGTTTGCCTACTCTGAGTCACCACCGTGTAGGGTTCAGCCTGAGGCCCAGCACTGAGTCACGCTGTGTCATGGTCTTTGGGGTGATTCAAATGGAGTCCCAGTGTGCCAGCCAAGGGTATGCATCATGCACTTGGATCAGTACTGGTGTGAATGGCTAAACATCAACATCGATGGGTTTTGGTTTTGCATTCTTTAGGGACAGCTGAATTTACCTGTGACTGCAGCAGTTTCAGGCCATTGCCTTGAACACTAGAGGGTGTGTTTCTCATGGACATATTCAGACAGAGGGAGAGAAACCTACTGGTATTTTACTGACTGCTTACAATAATTGAATGGCATGTCTGTAGTAAAGCAGTGCATGAATTATGAAATGTGTATGTGTGTTTTAGTTGGGCTGCAGCTAACCACTATTTTTATTAATGTTAAACTGTAAATTATTATTTAATTGCTTGGTCTTTTTGTCAGAAAATCATTCCTCTCAGTTTTACAGATACCAGAGTGAAATGATGTGGTGTTTTGTCTAAAAGTAAAAAATATACTGTATATATATTTACTATACTAAACTACTAAAATATGTAAATATTCACATTTGAGAAGTAATTTTGAGAAATATTAACATTGTTTATTAAAACAGCTAATCAGTTTTCATCTTCATATTAGAAACTGCACTGAGACTTCTTTAGAAATATGAACCATCATAGATGAAAAGTGACAGTGGCATAAAATGACCATGATTCAGCATTTTAACGTGAATTTGTGCCAGACTCAGTTGGATGTGGCTGTCGTCAGACTGTGCCCACATCTCAGCTTTCCTCGTTTGATGGGTGGGCTGCCTCATCATGATTCTGCATGAAATTCAGCCCATCCATCCATTATATCAGCTGCTTATTCTGTGCCTAAGGTGCCATCCTAGCACACGCCCTGGATGAGACAAGGGGCTCACAGGAAAAAGGATTCAGTCACACTATGTAAATGACTAAAAAGACACTTTTGAGGACAGATTAAGCTGAACTGAACTCATACAGACTTGTCAACCTTCAGCACTCAGTCTAAAGTATTAAAGATGAGACAAGATGGCCGTATGATGATATGAGCATCTTGATGCGACACCTTCAAACTGCTCGTTATTTATTACAATCTAAAGCCCAAAGATATTCCTTTTACAAGGATAGAAAGCAGAGAAAAGCAGACAAATGTCACATTTTACTGATAAAATGATAGTGTCCAAAAGGTTTATCTGTTTTTGCAGAAGATGAAGTTACAGTTCATGTATTTCAAGGTTTTCTTTATGTTTAATTTAACATTTAAAACCACCAAGCAGCAATGGAATTATTTATCCAGAAAAAGAGCACTATGACCCCAGGTGAATGTACTAGTAAGCGTGTCTGAAACAATCGTATATCAGGAGATTTCTCAGTGGATTTAAATCCAGTAAGCCTAAATTATATGGTGTTTTAACTTGTGCATATACTTAAAACAAAAGTTTAATGATGGAATTGTTTTCTCAGACCAATTTTCAGCAGAATGTTAAACTCATCTGAAGATTCACAAAATAAATAAATGTCTATGATCACAAACAGTAAAATTTGGTCATGTTTTTTGTCTTGGACAAAATAATACAACAAATGGGCTGCTACCATTCTGAGGCTTATTATGGGTCATTTTGATGAAATGGAAACAGAGTTGTTAGTTTAATGGTTGTGATGCTGTTGCACTGTAGTATTTATTCTCTAACATACCTCCCCTTTACTAATATTGGCTCTGTTGCTTTTAGAAGTTTAGTTTTGTAGTGTGGGCGTTCAGCATGTTTTGAATTTGTGCTCTGTGTGGGCTGTGGACCGTTAAAACATGGTACGTGTTAGTGATGGAAAAATGGTTGCACTTTTTAAAATTTGTGTGCATAATCGCTGTCCTGCTGCTCGTCTTCTATTCTTCTGATATGTGTTCTGCTACAGCATATTGCTTAGCAATCCCCTGATTACTGGAGAATTTGCACCAAAAATCCATTTAGATCAGGCTGTATTTCAACAACACATGTAATCAAGTTCATAGTTTGGTCCTTGTTTATTTTCACACTGACTGGTTTATAATTCATTCTGGTCATTAATTTTGCACGACAGATGGCGCCTTAGTGTGTTACTGGATGTAATTATAAAGAATCTTTTAAATATTCCACTTCTCACGGCATCAAAGTTAACTCATCTCTAACTAATAGTTTAAAATGAAATGTGCCTCATTTCTTAACATCCTTGCCTTTGGAAAGATAATCGGTGTTTTGGCACATTGCTTCAACTGTGCTGAGCTGATGCAGCACTGACTCATAACAGGTGTTTTTCTTTCCACAGGTGATCTCCTGCAGGGGACCGGTAGTGCTCTCAAAGGTTTATGGAAACCTGACCTCCCATTGGTGGAGAAGGTGAGTTGTCCCTGTTGGTGCTGTTTGTCCTCCCAAAAGTCTTTCTTTTTTCTTCATTTAGTCTGAAGTTGCACAGGTATTGCAGAAGGACAAGACAAGATTTTAACACACCTACATGCTTTTTAATGCCTGTATAATGCTAAACACACCACTCCAGGGAATTAATAGCTCTTTGTCAGTGCTTTAAATATCTTATGAGGGTGTCCCAGTCTGTCAATGGGCTGACTGGAGGAGGGGTCAAGCTTGTTGCTTATTTGGGACCTTTGTATTGGATTGTTTTTATGTGGTCTACTTTGTGCATGAGCGTGTACTGCATGATTAACATTACATATAGGATTACAGTGCTACTATAAGGTTGCATTTCTGCTTTTTAACTTCTCCAGCTGATCATAGCCACAGATCTGTGGTCTCCCAGGTGGTGAAAGTGTTCAAATTGTCAGGCTTTTTATTTTAGAGGAGATCTCAAACTGCTTCTATTATCTCGCTAAGAGTAGCTCTCACCGTCTCAGAGGGAAGAATGATGCAGTCAGGGGTATTATTGATTTCCTTGTTTGATCTCTTTGTTCTGTGCGCACTACGACAGAATCTGGCAGCAGCACAGGCGTCAAGCAGCTGTTTAATGGGCACAGACTGGTGTTTGTATAGTCAAGAAGGCCTATCAGGACATGATGATCCTGCGCAGTAAGGCTTCTCCAGGGATCCTGGCAGTTTGGTCAAGCAGAGAAAACAAGGTCACAAGACTGTGGTCTTTTTGTTGGTGGACAGTGTACTCAGAAGTTTAGCAGGAATTTAAGACCCCACAAAGAAAAGGTCACTATTAGTAGGTAGAATATCTTTTGTGCTCTGCTCTCTGGCTTCTAAACCACATCACCTTTTTCAACAAATAATCATGTTGCATCTTCATTTTGTTCTTTACATAACCACCAGATACGAACATGGATCATCAAGTCAGAGTAATTTGGGTTTATTTAACTGGGATACAAAATGTACTCATTCATTTTCACATTGTCATCATGTTGCCAATATGATATTAATTCATAATTTAAAAAACATCACTTCCGTTTTTCTGAGTGACCTACAACTCGTAACACTCTGGACACAGCTGTCTTCGATGTTTTAGAGCAAATCAAAGTCAAGTTTCATTTGAAGGTCCCTATTCATTTACCATCATGATGCACTGTTTGAGCGAAAAGGATCCCTATTCATTTACCATCATGATGCACAGTTACTCTGTGCACTGTTTGAGCGAAAAGGTTCTGTATTAATTTGCAGTATTTGCAAAATTATATAAATGTTTACTGATTGCAAGGAGGGAGACTGTGTTAGAACAAGTTGTTGCTGCAGCAAAACATTACTAAAAATGTGCAAAATTAGGATTTCTCCTTTTAGTTATTTCTGCAATACTCATTTTATTATGTTCATTTTCTATCTGAACTCAGCCACACTCGGCTGTATGACCTATAAAAATGTGGAAAGTAGGATAGTGATATTCTAATTTCTGAGTTTATCACTGCTTCCTCCTGGTACCAGCTCTGGAGGTCATCTAAGCTCGGTTGCTCATTTATGCCTTCAGGCTGTTTAGCCAGTGCTCAGCTGTACATAAATACATTTTGCACCAGACATATTTATTTTCTTCCTTCTGTATTTAACAACTATCAGTACTAGTTTGGCTCACGATGATCCATCCCACACTTGACAAACCAAACTGGCAATGTCTGTTATCAAGACTGCCTCAATTAGATACTTAAGGTCTATGTTCCAGTTCAAAGTATGATATGGATACAAATAAATGTCACTCTGATTATCCAAATCAGAATCCGCTTTACTGACCAGGTGACGAGGAATTTAACTGTGGTACAATGGATCTCACTGTGCATGTACAATGTTCTTCTGTAAAGCAGTGAGTAGACCAGATAAGGCTGGAAGAACAAAGAAAGAAAATGTGCATTAGGAAAATAATAAAAATTAAATACTTAGAAATATAGAAATATGTATAGTATACAATTTCACTGGGTCAAATGTGACCAGTGGTTTTGTTTCCAGTCTTGAGATTTTGCCTACAAGTGCTGAGGTACGTATATATTCAGGAGCTCTAAGTACTTGTTTGCTCTAGGTTGACTCCATCAATAAGTCCTGGTCCAGCTGCAAGTCAGAGTAATTTTTGCTTTTCAGGTGAGATACTGCTCCATCACTGGGCACATAGTGGATTCAGTCAGTTACTCTGACTCTAGGTATTAAAGGTGGGAATAAATAGGGATGTAAGGGGGTTATAGTCTGGACATTCACTTGACATATCACTGGGCAAACTGGACTTTTTTTTTTTTAAGATTAGCTTGCTAGCTGCATTTGGAGGAGATACAAACATTTATAGCCATGTTAGTGTTGTTGCTCTGTAGATGACAGTGCCAGCTGACCATTCAGAAACTTGGTCTGTGGTCCTCAGGCTGTCTGATGCTGACCTTGTTGGTCTTGTGGCTTTCCCACCGGCATCACCACGAGGTTGACATTGATAATTTTAATAAACTATTCATGTGGTTGCCAAGAAATTTAGTACAAATAGTACAAATATTCATGTGCCCCTCAGAATTAACTGTAATAACTTTGGTGGTCCTCTGATTTTTTTTTTCTTTTGTGCATTCATTGGATCATAATATCAATATGGCCAGTTCATAATATGACCAAATAACTCCACAGCTACACAGTGCCATCACCATCCACTGTGTGGATTAACAAATGTTAGTATGTTAACACACCAAAATGAGTGGAGGAAGAAGTATTCCGATTCTTTGCTTAAGTACAAGAAGCAACACCACAGTGGAGAAATACTCTGCTACACAAGCATTAAAAACACTACTTAAGTAAAAGTACCAAAGTATCAGTATCATAATATATCTTTTGAAGTATTCATTGTATGTCCCTTTTTAGTTTAAATAATCAGCTGCACGCTCCGTAACACCACCTCCCACTCCCTTCACTTCTCGAACATTCACATACACACAGGCGATGCATTTGAAGCCCATCAGTATTCAGTGCAGCATCAGACAGCTTAACAGTAATATGGCAGAAAGCTGGTGTGTTTGAAGAGCAGCATTCCCAGACTGACTGTTGTCTCCTTCCTTTCCTCTGCCTGGACATCAGGAAAAGGTGGACTGGAACCAGAGCCTCCATCCTCTCACAGCCACTAACCCCTGCAGTTCATTCCTTCATCACGACACATCACAATATGCCCCCCCCACACACACACACTCTACTCTGTCTCTTTCCTCTGTCCCTGCCCTCCCTTACTGCTTTTTCCCCCTGTCTTCACCACACTGTCACCAGGAGGCTTGTGGCAAGATGCTTGATAGTTACATAACCACTGCAGCAATGCTTGGGACACTGTGTTAAATCACGTCTCAGTCGCGCGCGCGCGCGTGTGTGTGTGCAGATCCTGCCTATTGTGAAATTTATGTTTCCATTTAACAGCCAAGCTTTGGATGAATGTAGGAGGGCTCCATTCAATAGTCTTTTCCCCTGTCTCTCTCTCTCTCTCTCCATCTCTTTGTCTCTCTGTTTGTTTCCAGCTATCCACAAGCTCTCATTGTTTATCTGCTCCTAAAGAACAAAGATGTACTTTTACAATGGAGAAGGCACTTTGTCAAGATGTACTGGCATGGCTGGTTCAATAGGATAGCTACAGTACATGTATATAAGTGGATGAAGTAATACTAGCTTTCCCACTGTAAAGTCACATTACTCCAAGAAACAGCAATATCCTATATCATTTTAAAGTTGTCTTATTTCAGTTTGGTTTTTGAAAATTCCTATGTTTTTATGTTTGTTTGTGTTGAATGGATCTAAAGAAGACAGTCCTGAGTAGTGCTATGACCTAAATGCTAATATCAGCGTTGTGATGATCATGAGAAGATGATATTTTATAAGGATAATCACTCCATTTGGCCAAGTAGGTTACACACAAGGAATTTGTTTCCGGTACAGAACCGAGACAGCCATCTGCGGCGCCATTGGCACGTCGACATGTGGACTGGAGGCACCGTGATTCAAACATCCAACCCTCCAGTTGGGAGATGTCCGCTCTACCCACTGAACCACAGTGGCCCCCATTTTAATGCTATGTTCAAAGAAGATATATTGAACTGGAAAGAGTTTTTTATTTGACAAATGTTAGCTCTGCAGCATTTTGGTTATAAACCTAAGTACTGGGCAAGTTATTTTTGACCAGATGATGGTATTGGAGCAGAGATACATCAACATCAAGCTGACATGAAAGAACTAGCAGTGATGTAGGCCGTCTGCTGCGTCGCCTCACGTTGTCTTTGTCTGGGACAGTCGGCGTGAAAAAGTGGCACTTGAATATGCCACACAAACTACAGCCAACGGCCAACTAGCACAAACGCTCTGTGTCTGCATGACAGAAATAACTCCCCCTACCAGCAGTTGGCAGTATCTGTGCTCATCATTCAGAAAGGAACAGAAGAAGAGCTACACTGTGGAAATATAATCTGTAAACAAAGCAGCTGTCATTCAGGACCGCTACTGTTTATACCTTTAGTCTAATCAACAATATGTCTGATAAGAAGTTACAAATGGCACTGATGTTCTCTGCCCTCACTCTTTTGGTTGTGGAAGAAGAAACCGCACTAAATGGATGAAATCATGGATACTACAGCGACAAGCTGAATGAGCTTTCCCCAAACCCGTCTCTTCTTGTGCATTAATTCACTAAGTTTCTCTCTCTGCCCATGACCTCTGACCTCCCTGTGTCAAAGAAATATTAATGATACCAGCGTCGTTTTTGTTATTTACATCAGGGTGCCAATGAATTGCATCATCTGTTGTTGAGCAGAAACGTAGCCGATTGACTCACAGTTACACAAAATAGATATTGACTAAAAACAGGGCAATAGTTAAGGACCAAAGAGGAACAAACAATGATCCACAAACCTGATTCTTGTTTATCAACTCAGAGCACCTGGAGACATTTATAATCACACAGCTGAGTCATCCTGCGCTCGTCTGCTCACACTCATGACCTACACAGGCACACGCCTTTGTCGGCTGGGTTACCACATTATATCTGTTAAAGAAACGGATACATACAATGAAAACTGTGTTTGAGCAGTAGCTGTTCTGATTCTATGAAAACCTTGTAGAATGTCTGAGTTTGACTGTGGGAGACAGTCTGTTGCTGTGATTATAATTTTTTTTTTTTTTGTCTTCTCTTCTGCTTGGCTTCCCTCTGGCTTTTGGTTCGGTATGGATTTCCACTCCATCAGTTGTGTTGGTGCATGAGCATATGAGGAAGTCCCACAAGTAAACTGTGGGATGGACAGCTGACACTGAAACACAAAACCGGCCTTAGTGCTTTTGTCTGAAGCGTCTGTCACATGGCCATTTTAATGGCGGCCTCGGCTTTTACATCGTGTGTGAAGTCGGCACAAGGCAGCTCTGTCTCCTGGCAACATCCAACCAGCCAACCTTACTCCGTGCCACGCCATGTGATGAATCAAGTCTCTGTCCTGATGTTTTCAGCTGCCCTTCTGGTCTTCTGTGTCTTTATTCCACTCAGGAGCACTCTGGCTGTCTGACCAGCCCCATGCTACATCCTTAGCTTACTGTATCTTCTTCTTCCCCTCCATCCTGCCATGACTGTCCCTGCCTACATCCCAATCTTCACCTTGCTTCACTTCCTCTTCTCCTCCCAGCTGCTGTTGTCACACTCGGTTTTTTTTTCTGTCACTCTCTCCTCGCTGTGACTCAATGAAAGACCTCCCTCTGCCACTCTCCTTCTGTGCCTTCCTTTACTCAAACAGCAGAAGAAGGGGGCAGGCTGTGCTTATAAGACAGAATCCACAAGAACTAGCTTTGTTACACTATTAGCACAGGGCCTTTAGTAGAGTTTCTTTTCATAATGTTTGACAAATTATTTAATGCAAATACATCCATAACTGTTTATTACCACACAATGCTAGAGGGGGGAAAAAAATCTAAATCAATTTGGTTTTGCTCAGCAGCTTTGTCTTTAAATTGTCTAACTGTTTAAGGAGACGGTGATCTTGGTAATGTGCTGAGGTAACGTTAATCTCTCTGAAATCTTCTTACTGTAAAAAGCTTACATCTGGCTCCCGTTCAAGGTAAACACTTGTCTCACCTGAATCAAGTGTTGGCGCTTTTTAAAGTTCTCATGTTCGTTAGGTTCCTGCAGTGTTGCATCATATTGCTGTCAGCTTGATCACAGGAGTGCGGCGCTGTATGAGCCACTGGGGCATCTGTGATGTTTACAGCAAACTAAGGCACCTGTGTTTCACAACAATGTTGTCCTGTCAGTACATGATGTCGTGCTTAGTTTCATGTCAACATCCCAATCCTCTTCCTGCTTTTTGCCTCTCACTCGTCCTATTTGCTTCTTTGCTCTTCTTTCTAGCTATAGCACCCACCCCTTCTAAAGCTATTTAAGTGGCACACTGCGGGATTATCCCTCAGCCTCTGAGATATTCTGGTGTGGTCAGATTTATCGTCCTCTCTGGGTTCACTTTGGCCACTGAGGCCAAGGCTGCTCAAATAAAATTTACAGCACGCCCTTTATCATTTAGAATAGCAGCATTAAAGGGCGTATTTGGACTACGAAATCATACTTGAAGGAATTTAAAAGAGTTGTGTTTGATTTCAAATTTTGAGATACTTTTTCTTTCGTTGTTTTGCTGTGATGGAGACATCCATGGTAAGTGAATGTGCTGAAGAATGTTTAGTTATGTGCCATAAGTTTGAACTGTAGTATTGTATCAGTTTTATACAGCAGCACCTCCTCTGGAGTCCCAACAGACTCCTGACAGACTTTAAATTACAAAAGAAAGTGATTTAACAGCAGCAAGTTGTTGGCCAGTGACTGGGCTGTTGAAACAACCGCATCGATATTTTCTTTATAGATGGTTGTTTTTTTTTTTTAATATACTCATATGTACAATATAAGGCAAGTTTCATTATTGTGTCTTATATATATATATAACACTGGCTTTTGTTAGAAAGAGTAGTGTCTTCACTGTGACTGCCTCAACAGCCAGTGCACTGGGGAATGTCAGGTGTGTTCAGTCTTAGAGGTGGATTGACCTCGATACCTGCGGTATGGTCCCATGTTTCCCACCCATCCACAGTGGACCCAAGCTGTGACTTTGCTGTGATGTCTTCTCTTTCTGCTGTGTGGTGAGCAGCCAAGGCTGATGACAGTTATGTCCACACTGTCTTTAGAAATGACAAACAAGTCTGGTTCTTTTTTAATTTTATTTTTAAATACATAATTTTTGCAGTTTTAAAATTTGAAGGGTTTTTTTTTTTTCAGCTACTACATTTTCACCTGCATGAACATTCACCTGCAATAATCCATGCTACACAGTTATTTAACGACATCATTGCTTTAAGATGGAAGTGTCCGGACTGCTGTCTGGGATTTATTTGGTTACTCTAAATGCTTTTTAGACACGAGCATTATGTTGGTTTAACTGTGTGAGTTGCCGGTGGACACTGGTTTTGTTATGTGGTGGGATTCTGACATTATACTGGCGCTTAACTGGCTTTGACGTCACAAGGTGTTGCTGACATGAATGCAGAAGCTTATGGGATGGCTCAGCTGATGGATCGGTAGCTAGACCAGTGTTTGTTGTATGGAAACAGTATGCAGAACATTGTATAAACATACATAGTAATGTATTGTGTACTGATCCCAGTGCAACTTATAATGACTCACCTGGAATCTGGAGTTGTCCGTGATTCGGCCATAAATGTCAATACTGCTAAATGAAATAGTTCTTTGGTATTACGAGCACAGATTGTAGTCTTGAAATAGATACTGTCTGAATGCCATGACTGGTGTAACAGCTGGTGACACTAACCAGCTTGGCTAAACAGTACTCTGTAGAAACTCTGACTGAGCTGTAGATTGCCTGTTCTGCAGCTAAAACCAGAATCAGTCACACTGGGTTGAAATATACACCGGATAACACTTTAATAAACACAGAGCATGTTGCAGGAGCTGCTACTAAAAATACTTCCCCTTCATAAGCTGACCTTGTGGTTTCAGGACTCTTATTTTTCTAACAAGGACAATTACTGTATGTTGCTGCGTTATGTATAAGGAAAGTGAGGTCATGCCAGTTCAAACTGAGCCTAATGCAGAAAGTCACTGTTCATGATTCATTCCAGGGATGAAGGAAGTTGCACTTGACTGCATAAGGAGGTTGATTGATGATACCTGGAGGATACTGGTGATATTTGAGCAAAAAAGTCCTGTCAAGTGCCAACTCATCTTATAATCTGAAATGGCCACAAGTCATTTTTTATCTGCACTGACCTTCACTTACACTTAATTTGGACTTTTTTTTTTTTATCAATTGCACTGTGCTGTTTGTAACAGCAAACCTATCATTTAAATTCAAAGATATAATAAAGTTGCATTTTGCATTGTTGGACCATGTGTGGAATTAGATAAGGACCACAATGAACTGTGTTATAAAGACCAAGAAACCATGTCATGAAGTAACATTATCAACAAAGCCTCATCAGTATTGGGCACGTTCAGCATGTTGCATTGACATGGTTGTTGCAGTACAGTGAAGTGCCCTCTGTTAAGGAAAAAGAGATCTGTCAAGTGGAGGAGGTTCCAGCAAAATGGATTAGGCTTCAAATAGAGTTCAATACCTACTGTATATAACATCTAGCAGTCTCTTCTGTTTTAACCTCGGTGGTCAGATATCGACCAAACGTCAAACAAAGAGACATTCATCACCTTAAAACCCAGAGGAATGTCAGCAGCAGCAGGTGCTTGTGTTTCTATTCTGTTTTAGTGTTGTGATTGCATGGCATTGTGTCTACATTCAAGGTGTATTTGTGGGCTGTTATACTTTGTGATGCTACATGTTTACTGTGTGTTGCTCAGCTAGTTCTTAGATGTAACATGTCAAAAGAATGAGGGTTTTGCCTGATTCAGGGCTGGACCTGTGTGAAGCTCCACTCTCTCCAGTGTCTTTTCTGGGACATGCCAATAGAAGACGCCTCTTTTCATTCCTCTGGGGTCATGATGCTGTGTGCCTGGTGGAGGAAACTATTTTTATCTCATTAGCAAAAATGTGTCAAATAGAAACCCTCACACTGACAGATGTTCTTTAGTTACTTGACTACACTGCCACATTCCTGATTGTCACTGTTACACAGATGCTAGCTTGGTCATGTTTTCCCATTGGTTTGTTTTTGTGTAATGTCATTGTCTCATATTGCCATTGTTGTTGTTTCTTTCAGTGCATGAGGATCCCAGCTCTGCTGCAGAGGACAGGTTTAGTCAGAGTGCTTTGCCACATCCAGGAAAATGTCTGGCTCCTACGATGAAAGCTCAGGTGCTGACGACACCATGGACAGCTTCTGGGAGGTAAAGGCACGCTATCACATCTTATCAGGTGGATTTTTAACCTACAACACAACCCCTCGCCCTCCCCTTGTCTTGTATTGATTTGGCCACTGAAAGCACAGCCACTACCATAAAAATGAGATCACTGCTGCTGAGGTGTCAGAGGGAATTTTGTCTTATAATTTGTAGTGATGCTGGTTTGATGCCCATGAATTCTCAAGGCAGATGGTCACTTCTCCTGATGGTGGTATCCACATTTAAAGCATTACAGTTGTTTTGCCAAGAGATGGATAACAAGATGGATATCATTCTAATATCTGCCTGTTAAATAACATCTGCCCTGTTTTTGTACTTTGGTTTTGTTCAGATTTAACAAAGGACATGGCTTCATAGGTGGCTTTCTTACCTTTAGCCAGAGTGAAACCAGCTGTTTTTCCCTTTTTGCAGTCTTCGTGCTAGCCTGTACTAACAGTGTGCTGGCTGTAGCTTCATATTTACTGGACACGATGAGAAAGCGAATAAAAGTATTTCCAACAGTGTCGACCTATTGCTTTAAATTAGGAGCTTTTTAAAGGTTACTTAATTAGAAATTGCTCCACTGCATTACACATGAATGGAAAGTTGCAGGGTTTGTATCTTTGGTCAAATACAGTGAAATTTACAAAATGTTCAGTTTCTTGTTTGGTTCTATCTAAACTATCAGACTTAGTATCCTAATGTCTGTAAAGCGGAGTAATGACACTGTCTAACGTATTTTTATGCATTATTCTTTCTTTATTTTCATTTTTTCATCTTTTGTGAACATGTACTTTTTAAAGAAATTAAACAAGTTTCATGGCCGGTCTTAGGTTTTTCAGAGAGAATGTTTGCTTTCTTCTCTGAATTTTAAATCATGTTGTAGATTGTGTTGTTAAGGAACCACATTACAACAAATACCAGATCAGTTCTGTCAGTATTCTCTTGTGGTACTGTGTGTGTGTGTGTGTGTGTGTGTGTGTGCGTGCACTCTGAACCACCAAAACAGTGTTAATGAATTCCCTCAGTACAGAATGTTCTTTGTATCATGGCTCTTAGCCGCAGAGACAGTCAAAGGGCTTCAGTCATCAGCTGCTCTGAGGTGCCCTTTCATCACATGCACCTGGCTGTAGCTATACTTGCAATACAGCTAGAATCAGCTCCTGGTTTGTAAATGCCAGAAAAATGCTTTATTCTCACGATTTGTCCTCAGAAACATCAGTGTTTGATACAGAAACCGTGACGCACACAATTACTGAAAGAATCACCACTCTGGTGAAACATGCTGCAAATGCAAGAGCTCAGGTGTGTTTTCATATGCAGAAGCAGTCCACCTGTGTTGTTGTTGGTGTGACTTGGCAGTCTGTCCCAGAGGCCAAAACACATAGTGCCACACACCTGTCCCACTGCTACCTGCAGCTCTCTGGTCTCTAACAGTAACCGCACGTACTGTACGCTCATGTTGGGGCCAGTCACAGTGCAGCTCTGCAGCCAGCGAGCACTTCTGACGTGCTCACCATGGTCTGTGTGTGTATGGTGTATAGTACTGCATGTATTAACAGCATATACACACATGCAAACACACACAGTCTGTGGTTTTAGGTATTTCTGTCTCTACCTCATCGTCTGTCCCTGAAAATCCATCACTCCAGAAGATTAAAGCAGTCACAGTTCGGGCTCACACACAAACACGAGCCCATGTTATTGCATAACTACACATGCTCAGGCACGAGCAACCCCCAACCCCCATTACCCTCCCTTCATCATGCACCATGAGCTCACGCCCCCTGCAGGTAACAGAGAGGCAGAGCCACACAGCCTGGCACTGTTTGTGTTTTTTTTAGGTAGTCTTGCTTAAGGTCGTAAGCTCTAAAATAAAAGTCTGATATAAAAAATGAAGGTGGCTGAGGCTGTTTCCTGCTTGTGTTTAAAACGTGCAGGGATAGATGTAGCATGTCAGATTTATTTAGTACACAGCAAAAACTAATACATCCTCCCTTTAAGAATGTGATAATGTTCAGTTTTGTTAACTATTGCTTTATAATGACAGGTGTTTCTAATAATTTGTCCACCCCATTTATATGAATGAGGTTGGGCTAAATAACATCAGCATCTCTTTGTATAATGCAACACAGTTCAACAGCAGCACAAGCTACAGACTCCACAACGATCAGACAGCTGAATCAGCACCTACCCTGTTCATGCAGAGGATTTATTGCAAGACTGTTTATTAGACTGACTTAGTTTTAGCTTGGTGTGCCTACTAAATAAATACTTCAAGATGTATTTAAAGATATATTTCAGTATCAGAGTAAGACCTAGGTGCTAACTGTATTTATACAACAGCATTCTGATCAAATAAAATAGTATAACAGTGAATAGTGCAGAGTAAACTTAAACTATATTGTAGTTCTAGACCCTGTTAAAATATAGAAATGATGACAAAATTGCTGTATTGTTTGTGTATTAGTTTCATTGTGACCTAATTCCTCCAAAACTAAACCACATTAAAGCTTAATATTTAAATTAGTTCATTATAGTGTACATACTGAAATCACATTCATTCTTTTATTAAAGTCTAAGACCAGTGTTCTTCCATTTTAGCTTATACAGGATAAGTTGAAGCTTACAGTCTCTCATGATATGGTTTAAGTCTCACCTTAATTAAAATACATTGTTCTACTTTTTTTTAACATATTTTCATAAACATGTGCGTTTTGTATTTGTTTTCCTCTGTGATATACCATCATATATAGAAATCTGTTAGGAGTCCCTCCCTGTAACCAGCTGCTTTCTCACTGTTCTAAGGTGGGGAACTACAAACGTGCTGTCAAGAGATTTGACGACGGCCATCGGCTCTGCAATGACCTAATGAGCTGCCTGCAGGAGCGTGCCAAGATAGAAAAAGCTTACGGTGATCAGCTAACTGGATGGTCCAAGAGATGGAGACAGCTCATTGAAAAAGGTCTGCTTTTGGAAGAGGGTCAAAACAGTAAACAGCTTAAAAATGAGTCCACTTTACGCTGTCTGTCAGTTTGCCAGAGCTCAGTATACACATCTTAATGTTTTGCTTTCTGGCAATATTCGACTCAGCAAAATTGCACAAAATGTTTTATTTGGAATGAATGGCTTTTCCCCACTTGCAGGCCCACAGTATGGCTCCGTGGAGAGAGCCTGGTTGGCTGTGATGACAGAGGCAGAAAAGGTGAGTGAGCTGCACCAAGACGTGAAGAACAACCTGCTGA
>NW_018127986.1:2188988-2206678 GCF_001952655.1 Monopterus albus | reverse complement strand
GAAGGAGGCGTATCACAAGCAAATGATTGGCGGTTTCAAGGAGGCTAAGGAAGCGGAGGAAGGCTTCAAGAAGGCTCAAAAACCATGGGCCAAAAAGCTCAAGGAGGTGAGGGGATGGAAATCATTTCAATCATCATCAATGTCCCAGACGTAACAGAAGGGGCTGTAGTCATATAATGTATACAAGTTGAAACGTTTACTGGTTGTTTCTAGCTCACACCATCTACTGTACCTGTAATGCAGTGGTGTTGTCATCTCTCCTCACTCATCTATCACTCTCCACTGTTTGGAACTGTAAAACAAAAATTTGACTTTTGGGATGTATACTAACTTGCTTACTTGCCAGTAGTCACATGATAACCCTCTCATGTGTGCCTGTTAAATATGAAGCTACAGCCAGGAGACTACTGGAAACTCCAGCGTTAACTACATGTTAAATCATCCATGTTCAGCAAACAAAGTGTAAGAGCAGGAAGTTGTGGTTGTATGGAGTTGCAGTATGTGGTGGATTTTTCCTTGGTCTGGTCCAGTGAGTTCATCGATGTCCAGAACTCATGCACATCTTCTCCAGGTGCTGAGTTCTTCTCTGGCTCATCAGATGCATGTGCCTCTGTGCCTAAGAAGAGATTTTAAAAAGGAGCCCTGAGCAGAGTTGAGTTTGTGTTAAAACAATGCCCGCATTATATCAGTGTTATATTAGATGTGGTTCTGGTATCAGTCCGCTTATCCAACCCTCAGCAAGAAAACAGATATGTGTGGACGACACCATGAAATTTAGTTTTGATCAGATACCAAGTAATTCCAGGATCATCCATGTTAATATTATTTTAATTGTTAAAAGTGTCTAATGTACCATTGTAAGTGAAAGAAAGAGTTTGTGGTCTATGAGGCAAATGCATTAGGCTACTTTGAAAGGTTTCCTTTGAACTATTTGCTGTTAATTACTTATGTGCACATTTCAACACAAGGCAGTTCTTAAATAACAAATGTTCACTATGTCCTCTAAGCTGCACTGCATACAGTATATGTACACAGCAGCAGAACAGATTAAACATTGCAGCAATAAGGAGATGGATGTTTTTCTCTTGGTATCAATCCAAATGACCCTACTTGATTGATTCATGACTCCACCACCTAAACCAACTGGTATAGCAGTGTGCATATGTTCTCTTTATTTCGCCCCTTTGAAGAGATGCTTGGGTTCTACCTCAGGATGGCTCTGTGTGATATTAGAAAACTTAGACACAGACTTGGACCTTACTTTGTCTAAATTGTTAGACAAATTGACTCTCACAAATTGTCATCCACTGCAGAAATGGAGCAGGTATTCACAGATTTTTATGTTTGTACTCTCTTTGGGCTTTCATCCTAAACAGCAAACATGACTCTGGTCCTGGACATAAGAACATATTAGATAGGTGTAGATACAGATTACATTACATTGGACTATCCTGTCCTGACAAGGTCATTCCTGAGATGAGTAGACATGGCTTCCTTGTGTTCCTTTGGTCAAATCTCACCAACAGATACTGAAAAGCTGTGTGTTTGGACATACAGATGGAGACAGCTAAGAAAGCCTACCACCTGGCCTGCAAGGAGGAGAAACTGGCTGCAACCCGAGAGGCCAATGGCAAGACTGAGGCTTCTGTCACACCAGACCAGCAGAAGAAGCTCCACGAGAAAGTGGACAAATGCAAACAGGATGTGCAGAAGGTGAGAAATCGAGTGGAAAAACAAATATGTGAGCAACAAAATCAAGGCAGCGCTAAGTTAAGAACACTTTTAGTAGCAGGTTGCTGCTGAGCAGTTTATGTTCAGTGAGAATATCAAAACAGGCTGACACACACACACACACATGTACACACAGTTACATGTAACACATATGCATCTACACATTCCACTTTCATATTGTAACTCATTATGTTTGGTACCTCCATCTGCGGATGTTACTCTGCAGGTTTCTCTGTAAACAGTTTTATCTTGCTGGTCCAGGCTCTCTGTCTCACAGCTGCCGCGTATTGATGACCCAGCAGGGTTTTAAAATGGCTATTGATACAGCTAATTGATCGGGCTTTTTAGGTATTCTTTAAATGAATAGATCAAGATGTTATGCTATGATGGATGGATGTTGTGTGAAGCTACAAGTGGGCTTTCACTTTTTTAACATATTTTGGTTATAAGAAGCGATGTATAGTTTATAAAGTACTGCAACATTTGCATTTATAAAGTCATATTAGGAAACCTCCCTCCCTGTTCAGATCTATGGTAACAGCACTAATAAATGACGTCTGTATCTGTTCTTGTTCCGAAGTTGAACTGAATCTGTCTTTAATGTTTGTTGTTTTAAGCTACAGTTTTTCTTACTTTTTTGTTTTGTAAATTTGGATTTATTTCTGAAACTGTTTAGTCTTTGCATAATTTTGTGAACACGGTTCTTGACCAGTGAACCTTTGAACAGGAGGTTACCCCACTGGGCTCTCCCCTGGTTAAACACTGGTCAATTAAATAAAAAATAAAAACAACATAGTCACAGCACCATCACATACTGTGCAGAGATGAGTTGTAGTCTGGATATACAGTATGTACTTGGGATCAGTTTACTTACAGTATATTCAGTTATACATAATAATTAAATCATGTGGGTTTTCTCTGGCTGGTTAATGTTCCGCAGGGGCTTCAGATATCACTGTGCTTTCTGTTCTTGTCTCAGGCTAAAGAAAAATATGAGAAGTCTCTGGAGGAGCTGAACAAGTGCACCCCGCAGTACATGGAGAGCATGGAGCAGGTGTTTGACCAGTGCCAGCAGCATGAAGTCAAGAGGCTGACCTTCCTCAAGGAGGCCTTGCTGGACATCAAACGTCATCTTAACCTCACCGAGAACCAAAGGTTAGTCAGACTGAAGGAGCAGAGTTTATTTAGGCTTCACAGAGCCGCTGGTCATATATCTTTGATACGTGACTTGGTACAATAATACATAAGAGCTAAACAGACAGTACAGATATTTTCATCATGACATTTTATATATACAGTAGTGAAAAGTCAAAATAAATGTACTCAAGTGCAATTTTGAGGTACTTGTACTTAAGTATTTCTATTTTCTCCTACTTCATACTTCAGTTTCACTACATTTCAGAGGCAAATATTGTACAGTTTACTCCACGAGTTATTTGATCATTTAAGCTACGTAGTTACTTCTTTTACTTTTGGTACAGCATTGGTTTTTTTTTTTTTTACTGTTGTGCTTTTACTTAAGTAACATTTTGAATTCAGGACTTTTACTTCTACACTGTGGTATTGCTACTTACTGTGTAAGTATCAGATCTGGGTACTTTTTCCACCACTGTGCACTGGTCTGATCCAGTTATAATCTGTCGTACTGTATATTTTTCTGTTTTTTTGCCCCTTGTTTTCTGTATCTCCTGTACATTTGTGTATAAAGTCAGTAGATAAAATTATAACTATATAAACTGTAGATCGGTTAATGTTCCTAAATCATGATTGCACACCTTTTCTTTTAAGCAGAAATAATCACATAGCAAATAATTTTACTATTGATTAGGTGGAGTTGCTGTGTCACATTCATCAGAGTTTGCTTCACATTGATTAATCTCAACACATTTCTCAGTAGTGATCAGACTTATAGCACTAATTAATTGATGATTCAGTCAGCGGTGTTTCTGCCGAGCTGAATCTTGTTCAGAGTGAATGCTTGTCATATTCTGGGCTGTTTTTAACAAAGCCGGGTCCCAGTGCAAAGCGACGTTCAGGCTCTTTAACCAAATGTATCATCTTTGGTTGTCGTGGATTGTTCGAGCCCTTTGCTGTTCTGTAGTTCATCATGACTGGTTTCATAATTCACCTCGGATTTGATTCATTCCAACTACTGGGAGGATTAATGGGTTTATGTGGGTGTCCATAATACACAGAATATGGTAAGACTACGTGCACCCCGGTATTAACATTTTACATGGTTTTCATCTTATTTATTATTGAATCCAGTTCGCTTTACTTCTCAGTCATGACATCACTGTTGACATAACACTTATATTTTCACTTATGTGTTCATGTGTCTTTTGTTGTTTTTGTGTCTTTCCATAAAATATTCCCAAATTTCACTTACAGGAAGACACATTCAGCATATTAGTCATTTTCTCAATTTAAGCAGTATTATTTTTGCAACTATGGCTCCTATCGGAATTCCTACTAAACAAAAAAGCACAAATTAACATTCAGACACAGGCTTGTGTAGATTAATGTCATGAAGGCCAAAAAAATGTTATTACAGTATGCGTGTATTTTCTGGGTCTTGATCAAGTTTTTTTTTTTTTCTCCGCCTTCTTAAATGTATTTCCATACATCTGTTTTCCCACTTTGCCAAAGAGGTTCCTTCATCTGTCCAGTATCCACTTATGTTCTTTTTGGGGGTGACAGTGGTGTGGTGTGGTGTAGTGGAGGTTGAAGGTTCAAAACTCATTGTCTGCAGTTCACATGTCAAAGTGTCCTTGGGCAAGACACTGAGCCCCCGTGATGGTGGCACATACCTGTATGTGCACAGTGGCCCCGGGCCCTCAGCTCCAAAGAGACACAATAAAATAAAGCTTCTTCTTTTTCAGTTTATAAATGTACTGCAGCTCAACTCTTCAATCCAAAACACCTCTACAGCGTGTGTAGTTCCAGCTTTGTAAAAACACTTGGATGATGTTGTTTGAACTTAATTTTACCAGAGAACTTCGTGTAGAAAAGGTGTTTCTTGCTGCGCTAATGTAAATCAGTGTAAACCCTATACATATCGCTTTAACCTGTATTTTAGCTAAGATGTTAGTCTACTATATATTGCGCTGATCAGTAAAGCTGTGGCAACATAATATGCTTCTGCAAAAGTAACATTATTCAGGCTGAATACTGAGCAGAAAACTCAAGGAGACATTTCCATCTTGTCGTGACCCAGTGCTGGATCTCTCTCAGCCCAGAATTTGAACTGTACTGTTGCCGGTTTGGCAGCACCCTCGGCTCTTTTCTGGCACTTTCATTGTGACTGTTTGTTCCACTTTCTTCTCTTCAGCTATGCCACAATATACAGAGAACTGGAACGCACAATACTGGCTGCAAACACACAAGAGGACCTGAAGTGGTTCAGTAACAACCACGGGCCTGGAATGCCTATGAACTGGCCTGGATTTGAGGTACAACATCAAACCTTTATACAGCAACATAAGAACCCTTTCTCCTGGTTTACTACTGTTCTTTATTCTGTTTTAATTTGCTCCCTTTCACTCTCCTTGCCAGGAATACAACCCAGACCAGGCTGCTGCTCCTCCAAAGAAGAAGAAACCAGATGGAGCCCCACCCACTCCAAGCACTGACCATGTGGCTCCACCTGGTGACCGCAGCAGGTTAGTTCAAGGAAAGACATTCTATTTAATCATGGAATAACATTTTTGATCAAATCTTATCATTGAATTGGAAGAGTTATCAAATATATATTTTTGTTGAATTTTAAATTCTGAAATGATAAGACTGGTTATGCTGACATTTCTGTTTTTATCAACAAATCATGTGTCAGACTGTCTCTCAGTACATTCCCACTGCCCTATCCTACCTTTACCCACACCCATTGGGCCCAGAAAAGATATATATATATTTAAAAATGTGGCAAAAAATATATACTTACAGTTACAGGGCTAAATTATTTCCCTAAAACATCTGGGGCACAGCTGTTTACCCCTGTTACTCCAACAGTGCATGCTAATGAGTATAATTAATAACAGAAGAGTATGTGTCAGTAAACTGTAATGCCCATGTTAACTGTGATTAGGGAACATGTGGCAAATTGGATCACTGTTGAGTTTTAATAGTTTCTGGACAACAAGAAAGGTCACACACAGACACTGCCTAGTTCTGTCAATTCATTGTTGACTTTGACTTTTTCATGGGATTTGTTAACAGTGAGAAAAATCACCAGACCAATCTTTCAAAAACACTTTAGCCATTTGTGTTGGAGTTGCTCAACCTGCATTTTCCTCCTCTTCCAGTGTGAGCAGCTATGATAAGAACCAGGCTTACTCAACCGAGTGGTCTGACGATGAGCAGCCTGCTGCGTACTCTGGCAATGAAACTAGTGGGAATGGGAACTCTTTTGAAGATGATTCCAGCACTGGGAAAGCGGTCCGCGTGCGTGCACTCTATGACTATGAAGGCCAGGAACAGGATGAACTCTCTTTCATAGCAGGTACTTATCAGTGACCATCAGATTTAGCTGTAGAATGACACAGGTGGTCAGAAAACACCATCTGATTTCTATTCTAAAGCTGCCTTACTTTTTTATCAAAGATAACAGTGATTAGTCTGCAGCAGCCACATGGAAAACAAATTACAGACACTTAGCACCAAATAACACAAGCTCTTTGGGAAATGAGCCGAAGAAATGCGTAGGAGCCCCACACAGTGACATGACTAGTAATTAAAGACATGCTTTACATAGAAACATAACTATTGACAAAGCCACAGCTGTGCATCTTCATTTTGTTTACCTCATAGTACATCCACATGATATTTTTCACCACACAGTTTGAGATAAGGTATTAAATAATCTTAGGGTTATCTGGTGATGACTGGAGGCAGACTATTTAAGAAACGTTAAAGGTATCCTATGGAGTTTTGTTGTAAACAGCATGGTTACATGCAGCGTTACTCACCAAGATGTGCTGCTTGTACCTTTGACGCCTAACAAACATACCGAATGCATTTAGAAAATATTTGCAAAGCTGATTATTTTTTTCATATTTTGACATGTGTAATGTTTACCTCCATGTTTACATGTTACTCATTCAAGTTCTTGCATCTCTTGGTACTTTACTGCCACCTGTAGATCAGTGGAGCAGAGTGAAACATGTCATGTATAAAAACACGGTGCCATTATTGGTCAAAAATCCAACTGGGTTGGCACATTCTTTGGACAAGGGGAAAACTTCAAATCAAAAGAAACCTAAAAACATGAGGCTGAGGTCATTTGGGAACATTTTCAGTTGACATTTTACAGTTTAAAAAATAAGACCTGGTGGATGTATTTAAACATTTGACTACTTTTACACCCTCAAGCACAATCACAAAAGGTATTGAGTATTTTTCCCACATTCCTGGAGGTGTAATCCTAGAGAAGAAAACAGCATTTGGAATATATAATAAAGTGAATAGTTCAACATTTAGGAAATACACTGCTGCTTTCTTATTGATCAATATCACTGTCTTAAGTGTGAGATCAATATGAGGCTAGAGCCAGCAGGTGGTTATGGGGGTAAATGGGGGACACTGATACCCTGCCTAAAGGCAAGAACATCCACCTATCAGCTTCTCCAGAGCTCAATAATTTGCATCGTTGGCCAAATCTCTACTGAACTCGGGAGTAAAAATGACAAGTTGTGGTTTCACAAGGAGTTTGGTGCCAGACTGCTTCTTGGAACAAGTGAACATGCTAGTTTATTTATGTTATGTATGTAACATGTTTCCAGTCTTTATGCAGCCAACTGGCTGCTGGCGCTTCAGGCATCAAAGTTGTTTTGATCTTCTCATCCAACTCATCATGTACAGTGTCAAGCAATTTCCTTATCTGAGTAGATAAAATATGAAAAATCCAAGTAATTAAAACATTTTTGGTGTCTGATCAAATTTTACTGGGAGCGAGATCTGGACTTCAGTATTTCTGAAATACTAGATACAAGAGAACACAAAAACAGCCACTGCATCAATAAGTATAAGCAAAGTAAATACAATAACATCTACATAGCTTTAAAGAGCAGAAATGTGGAGCGGTACCTACAGAAATGTTTTCATTTTAGATTTATGTTAACAAAACTGTGTTGATTGAGGAGTGGTATCCTCTTCACAGGTGATGAACTGACCAAGACTGAGGATGAAGATGAGCAAGGCTGGTGTAGAGGACGTTTGGACAACGGCCAAGAGGGACTGTACCCAGCCAATTATGTCGAGCCAATCTAGTCAGGTTACTAGACAAGGACATGGCACTGGAGGCAGCCTGAACTGTCCCGTCCAATTACACCGCACATAGCCAGAGACTTAAGAGCATCACATCCCTTGCCAACAGATGCGCCACGCAGTCTTGCCTAAATAAAACCTTAGTAACCGAAAAGACACTATATCAGTATAATATATTTTATCTAGCATTTGGGATGGGTGGACTTACTTAAAAACAGGGGCGGCCGTTATTCCAGTATATACATACTCAACTATGACGTCAGTACAGTGCAGGAACACATTACTTCTCTGTGTAGCTGTATTTAACGTGCAAAGCAGCTTCTTTAAACTTGCAGTATACTGCAGTCTGTTTTCTTGTGAAAATGGGAAGATATAATCAGTTACACCCATTCGACGAGCTTATCCAAGATGAGCTTATCCAACCTGCATTGTGTATATACGGTGTGATGCCATTTTTGTGTAGCACATTTAATGCCGTGTGTGGTTAGTCGTCATTCTTACATCGGGAATGCTGTGTAGTGTTAAAAGTACCACAGACAGTATCCTCTAATATTTTTGTTTTTGCGTTATTTTTGTTTTTCTTTGTGCTTTGGTCCGGCCTCCTTTACAATGTGTGCAGTGCTATGTGTTTTTAACTGTGTCTGAATTTGCATAGCAGCATGTGCTATGCAACAACTTGGATTCCCTGAATCCTGCAGCCTCGTGTAGGTTACAACGTGATGCAACACTTCAACCACAAATGCAGAGTTCACTTTTTAACATCACGTGCTTCTGGACATGCACACGGTACTGTTTTCATGAGAGGAAGCTTATTGATGAACTGATTTTATGTTTGCTTTGTTTTTAGCATTCATTTTCTTTGACAATATCATCTTCACGCAGTTCATGGAAAGATTTTAAAGAAGCTTTCCTTCTTGGTTCAGTAATTCAGGTCTCATTTTAATCCACCCCTGCTCACAAGAAACACCAGTGATACATTCCCTCAGAGCGAAGTCGGATCAAGTCATCTTTATGAGGGTCCCACTGCAGTGTTAGAGGAAGGTTTTGAACAATGCCTGTGCCTCCCACTTTCTGCAAGAGAGAAGAGCTAATGGAGGCATGTCAGTGTGTTACTGTGCTACAGGCTGTTGTCTGAGGATCAAAACCTCTCCAGCAGGACATGAATGTATTAGTGTTTGGGCTTGAAAAATGGCATATCGTCTAAACTTGGTTCTCTACCATCATTTAAAGCCCTATCTAGCAAAAAGCACTAGTTATGTGGCCCGTTTCCCAGCTCAGCCAAAGAATGACCCAATACCATCAACTGTCTGTTTTCTCTCCATGCAATAACTTCACATATCACATGTGAAGCAGCTTCCCAGTCCACATAAACTTTTGTTGGGGAAACATTTGTCGCCAGTACTGTGCTGCATGAAAATCAGCTCTTACAGAGGATGTGGCTGTGTTTAAACTTGCTCCATAGCAGTCAAATTTATAGCAGGCATTGCATTCATCAGATGTTGATTAGTGAGCTATCTTGCTACTAGTTGCACCTAAATCTCTGATTAGATGGGAAAGATGATTTTTATTACTTGTAATAGTTGCCCTGAAGATTTTCAGTTTCACCAGACTAACAGCAATCAGATGTGTTTAGCTCCGTGTCTAGCACAGGATTCGGCAGGTTTGGGTCTCACACATGAGGAGAAACACATCACCAGCTCACAAGTTGTGTCTTAGAGTAAAGCTGTCCAGCATAGCAAAAAGGACTCCTGTCATCCAAACTGTCCCATTCCTCAATGCGTGTATGCGCACATACACACAAACTCACATGCATTAAATACACGATACACGCAAGTTCAAACACATAATCCACTTTACCAGTCTAATATTTTGGGGTAAGACATCATCATCATCATCATCATCATCCGGTGTGTATGAGTTGTGTAAATGTAACAGAAAAAAATGTTTTAAAAAAACACAAATGATTGACTAGTAACACAAAATGTAGTGCTATACATGTAAATGTGTTTCATTAAAATAACAGCAATGGAAACCATATTAAGTAATGGGTACCACATTGTATGAATTTCATTGCAATGGAATTGTCAGTGTATCATAAAAGCGTGACATTGTCCCACGCTGTCAGATTTGTATATGATGATGTAATTTAAAGATTATATTCTATTGTAACTGTACAACTGTGTTGAGTTGAAAACAAGACCTAACCATGTTGAGGCAGTAAAAAAGGTGTACATGTAAATGCTTTTTTATGTTGATGATCTCTTCCTTATGCACACAGGGGACAGCAGCTCATGCTGTGGAAACCCTATATTAACGATCTAGAAGATGTATGTTCATAGTTAGTGATGTACTTTTATCTCCTAACTGGTGTAGTGCCTGTTCATCTTGATGTAACAAGAAGTTCATTTAAATATGCATAAAGATGATTATGATCACAGATAACAATTGTGATGAAAAACCTTGATCAGATTTGTTGTGATGGTGTCAATATTGCGATGCTGGTTTGAAAGGGGAATAAGTTTGTGAAAAAAAACAAGTTAGTGTCTGTGTTTTTTTTTGTGTATGGACAGCACATTGGATTTAGAGTAATTTATTAGACTAGTTCTTGTCTGTAAAACATTTGGTAATAATTCATTGCTTTATTGTAGATCTTGAACATAAACCAAAAGAAAAAATGGAGTAATTATCAAGACAGGTTTAATAAAATATTCACTTATTTTGGCATTGCTCTGCAACTTCTAAATATTTCTTGACATTTGGGAATAACAGGATGTGTCGTTGTTTAAAAAAAGACAGAGAGAGAGAAGACAAAGAAATAATTCAACATTTTGGGACATATGTAATTTGCTTTCCTCCCCAGAGTTAGATAAGAAAATTGATACCACTTTCATATATGTACATGTAGCTAGAGTCGGCTATTGGTTAGCTTAGCATAAAGCCTAGCCCCGGTCTGTCAAGTATCAGAGACAAAGAAAACAAATCAAATTAAATCAGTTTCTAAGAAAGCAGAGTGAAATGATGATAGGCAGAAGTGCATGTTTCAGTAGGCAGTCTTTACAATTGAAATGAAACATCAAATGCAAGAAATGAGCTTCAGAGTTTAGGTTACTCCCAATGTATGACCAGCATAACATTGGCTTCTCCTTGGCTCATTTTCCCATGACCCTTTTCACCATACAGGCTTGACGAACTGGTAGACCAGCCTGCGGGACACATCAGGCTTTCGAATGATGCCCTTCTTGTAGTACTGGCGTATAGAGCGACTCAATTTGTCATAATTCATAGCTGGCCGGTTCTTCCTGATGCCCCACAACCTAGCCACATGAGCTGAGTCTTCTATTTTGAAAATTCCTTTGGGCAAAAGAAACAGAAAATTTACTCAGGCTGAATTGTGGAACTAGATGTGCATACAGTACAGTAGATATAGTGGTGCTTTAGTATCAGGACTGTGCATAACAATGACAGTAACCTTTGGTTTAGCATGTTAGCATGCTTACTTGTGCTAATTAGCAATAAACTAAGCTATAGGTCATATGAATGTAATTGCTTTTGCAGGTCATAAACCAAAATATTAGATAGCCTACACACCCGTGGCAGGGAACTTGTGAAAAGTTCAAGGATAACCAAAGTTTATCCTACATGTAGTCTACCAGATTTCACAGCAGTCTGTCCTCTAGTTGTTGAAACATTTCACTCAAAACCAAAAATGTCAACTTTGTGGTGGTGTTACAGGAAATGTAATGTCTAAAGTCAGTGAGATACATAATCCCGGGACCATGAATGTCTGCTACAGCAAATAAGAATCCCTGTAATCAGTTGTGTGCATCCGTGCAACAGCTGTGCCAGATGACAGGCTTCCCTTAGTATCACAGGTATCTTCAATCTCATAATCAGTCATTTGGCCAAATTGTCATCCATGTTCTCTGTTCACAGCTTTCTCTATATTTCCTTACCTTTCTCTTTGTTGACCCAGCGGATGCAACGGCTGTAGTTATGCGGCTTGAGGAGCAACTCTCGGAGGAACTGCCACAGGTGAATGGGCTGACTGGGGCAGTTACACATCACATCTGACCAGGAGTCATCATCAGCTGCTGACAGAGGAGAGATTTCTGTAACCCAGATGAAACATTATTGATTAAACTGTGTTTTTTTAATTGCAGTTTAATTATACTCACAGTAAAGAAAACAAACTTTTTTTTTCACCTACAGTATAAGCAACAACTTACCAGACTTGCTGTCATCTGGTGGGCACCGTTCCTTCATTGCTGCAGCTGCATGAATGGAAACCAAAATGACTTCAGCAGCAGTTTACACCAAACAGACGGCAGTTTAGCTCGTACACACTGCATTTGCTACACAAGCAGCCATTCCTAATTTGCTACCATTACAGCAGATTTGATATGGGTTCATTTACCAGTGTTCCTGTCGTTCTTACCAGATTTCCATATGTCCAGATGAGCATACAGAATGTCCCCAAACTGTGAGGAGTGTTGCCTGAAGTCTGCCTCTGTCATGGAGCACAGATCTCTCCCCATCAGCTCCTTAAACATGGTGCTGACCTGTGGCAGCCTGTACAGGTGCTCGGTCCAGAGCAGCCACTTCTGAACATGCACACAGCTCCAGTCCAAGGGGTCTAAAAGAAAATCACATAAGTATTTTTTTTCAACTCTCCTTGATTTTTCTAATGTTGATGACATGTCAAAACCAGAACTAGACCAAAGTCCTTTTTTATTTTTATCAATACAGTCAGTTCAGTAGGTTGGTAACTGATATTTGCTTTTGTTGAAGTTGCTATTTTACAATGATATTAAAATTATTTTGTTGATGATGGCTCTTGACAGTACATATTCTCTGATGCCCACTATAGAGCTTTAGGAAATGAGCATTTACCAGACCAGAAGAACCAAACAACTGACTTGCATGAGGAGATCCAGTATTTTGTGGGTTTCATTCACACTAAGGAATCAAAATTAAGATAATTTGACCATATTTCAGTTTCCTAACTGTGCATATGACAAATAAACACTTTGACCTGATATGTTTTATAAAATTTGTATGTATAAAATGCCCAAATTTATGGAAGTGCAATACCAAATTACTGAAGTGCCCCGTTAGTACACAGTGATATATTTTATTTTTGAATAATTTTTGAAAGGCTACTAAAGAAAAGAACAATGTTTGACAGAAATTAACCTGACAGTAAATAGTTTTAACTGTCAATCGGCAAAAAAGGTTTAAAGATGGCAATGCAACTAAAGACTAGTATCCATCAACCAGACAGAACATGAAAACAAAGCAGAACACTGCCGTTGAAGGATTGGAGTTAGTGTTATGTTAATTTAGAGGGTCACATAATTGAGCAGGGTAGTTGGTGTTGGTGAAATAGTAACTCTGGAGACGTTTTGTCAAATCTGAGAACAGGCTTGGAGACTATAAAGATTTTACTACTGCACATTAAGATTGGTGGAGTATGAAAGTTAGCAGGCATTTACAGGACAGGTAAGGTCTAATTAAAAGATTAGTACTAGTTGAATTATGGGAAATGTTGGCTCCAGTGTACAGTGTATCAATATTAGGGACAAAAAGTCAGGATATCTACTGCACTGATGATTTGACTCTGACCATTTTAATCAGACTCTTCAATTTTATAGAAGTGCAAAACTAAAATGCTAGAGTAATCTTTTCAGTTATGACTGCGACAGGGCATGCACGATGCTTTAAATGTATGTCTCCTAATGTCGGAGATATCCAGGAAGACTGCTGTGACAAAAGTAAATAATCATGCACACAGTGTGTAATATTACTCTGGCAGATGTGAGAGTGATCTTCT
The DNA here is from genome assembly GCF_001952655.1 of Monopterus albus. Taxonomy (NCBI): domain Eukaryota; kingdom Metazoa; phylum Chordata; class Actinopteri; order Synbranchiformes; family Synbranchidae; genus Monopterus; species Monopterus albus. Next base: position 2,192,856 of record NW_018127986.1, on the reverse strand, counting down.
GTCAACAAAAGAGTTTGCAGAAGGCGGGCCAAGCCTCATGTTTATCAGGTATCACTGTGGCTGTTGATGTGAAGGCAAACAAACAAGTGATGGCTTCTGGAAGATTATCTTATTAGACTACAACGTCTGTCAAGGCTGTCTACAGCAGGAGCCCTATTTTGACAATATAAAGTGCACCTTTCCAGGTGCAGCAATTAAGGTGCATACCGTGCATGTCCAGACCAATTTTGTTATATTGATGTATATCTGCATCAGGCCATTATTTTAAAAGGGTTGGACTTGCTGTCTTAATTAATCCATAGGTGTGTTTTGGGCATAACATGCAATAAACCAATCAAAATGCCATCACCCGTTCCCTTTAAAAGGCAGTCACGCTGGTACCATGGTGGATAGCTATTATAATGGAGGATTTACCTGAAGGGCGATTTGAATACCTACTGTATGTGGAGAGCAACGATTGCTCAAACAATTTTCTATTTACACTGAATTTTATCCTGACCAAATAATTCTACATAATACGGTCCACTACTTACATGTTTTAAAGTACCTTGGTGTACAAGGTATTCATTTTAATTCTGAAAACATTCTAGTTTTAATCTCTAGCATTTTGGTGCGCTGCTGCGAGTCCCTATCCAAGTGCCAAGCAACATGTCTGCACCTTATGCATGTGCTTATTACCAACTTGATCCAGCACCTTTAAAATGGCGAACTGTTGACCTAGACCACCTTTTTGTTGTCACTGGTACAATTTGTGATTGCGTCCTCAAGATACTACCTGGCGTAATGTTGAGCAGCTTGCAGGCTGTGTCGATATCTTTTAGCACCTCTCCCACCACCATGGTGTGGACTTGCTCCAGACAGCACTCCTCTGTCTCAGGGGGAGGATCCTGGTCTGGGTTGGTTGAAGGCAAACTTGGCTCTGGAGTCCTGGAGGAAGGAGCAGCAGAAGCGGGGGCCTCTGTCATCCTCGGCACCCAGGGGTTCTCCTCTAGATCTAATCTGTTGTAGCAGGGAAGGTAGACCCCTGGCCAGCCGCGCTCTGGGAGCCCCAATAAACTGTAGGGCAGTTGGATGTCATCCGTCTTGTCCAGCCGTTCCGTCCTGGGGTCAGTGTAGGGGTGACTGATGTAGAGAGGTGAGTGTGCAGTGCAGTCCATGTTCTCACAGCACGGACTCCCCATCTTCAGAGTCCTTTAGCACTGGATGAAGAAAGCACAGTTTTCATAAAATGTAGTCATCGGTCTCATAACACACCCCACATGACATTTCCAACAGTGACACTGCCTGGTCAGAGTGGCATTAATACTGTACTGAAACTATACTTAAGCGCCCAATATTTAAACAGTAACAATCCTAAAGTCAACTTGACATTTGGTGTGTGGTGTTTACTTTGCTGGGAAATATTTTGAAATAAGGAGTTTGTCATTCGAGCTAAGTCAGATGCATCCTTTGTCAGTTAAATTAATTGAAGTCATTGTTTGTGTTTCTGTCTATTTTAACGTAACTCAAAAGTTGAGTCTGTTTTTAATTCAGAATTTGTTTCAGACCTTCTCCTCAGTCTACAGTATATGACTGAAAATATTCAGGTCAAATGGGTTCAGTCTGGGTGAAGTTCTGACCTTTCCTTCCCCTTTTGTCAACATAAAAAATGAAATCTACTCCAACTTTTCGTAAATACAGATAAAGAGAGGAAGATTACCATAAGGAAAAAAATTTGTCAGCTTTGCTGGGAAAAGAGTTGAAACACTTGGCACCTTTTAAAAATATCAAGTACTTTGGGTCATTAAAAGGGTTTGCATGATAATTCTAAAAGAAAGATTGATATAATACAGCACAAGGGGTGGGACACACCGTATGTGGATAAAGGAGAAGTAGCTGGAACACATTCATCATGGTATGAGTAAGTGAACAGCTCACCAGCTGGGAGTGGTGCTGTATTTCGACAAGACTTTGTTTTATACACCTGTATGAAAAGTAAATTTACAGTGATTAACGAAAAATACTGATGCCTACTGGATGGATTACTTACCAGATGGGCCTACTGGGCTCAGGCCCAGGAGCCCAAGAGGTCAGGAGGCCCCTGGGCCTGTGCCTCTGTATGAAGTGTGATATATCAGCAGGCCCAAGTGGAATCTGCGCCTGCAGAATTCCAATGATACTTCCACAGATTTTGAAAAGAAAGTAGAAACTCAGAATGTAAGCATGTGTTTGCCACGGCCTACGTGTGCACAACAGTTGTGATGTTGCAATTTGTTTTATTTATTTATTTATTTTTTTGTCATTTTCCAAGCCAAGGATTCGACGTCACGTCTTCTTCACACCTTGACTGGCTAGTTGCACATCTCTGTCCAGCACTTCTTGTTCATTCCTTACACAACAATCTGTGTGATACATGTAGAGCTGTTCCCCTCAGTAGCCAGGTTAATGTGTACTAACAAAAATATGAATGTCTCCTGATTGTCTGAAAACCAACTCGCCCACCCCCTCCTCTTTTTTTTTACATGGTGGTTGGTCAGTAGCCTAAAATTTAAACGTTTATATGAAGTGATTTCTTTCACCCTGCTTAAGATTACCTTCAGTTGCTTTAATGCAGTTTTGTAGTTACTTTTGCTAAAAAAAAATAATTATTGCTACTGGCATGAATATTCTCTTTTACATTACAAGTGAAAAAACAAAAAAAAATCACTCCTCAGTACTCCACAGATTTCCATCCTGAATAACTGTGGAAAATAAAAAGAAAAATTTAAAAAAAGTTTCAAAATCCTCAGATTTTGTTTGGGCCTGCATGAAAGTCATAGCTCATTTAAAAGACACAAAACATAGAGACAGAAAATAGCCATAACAAAATTAAAAAGATGCAAAATTAAATTACTTGTAAAAGATGTAAAATGGCAAAAAGCAACCCATAAAATACTTCAGAGATAACAAAAAGGCACAAAAGTACTTTAAAGAGACAGAAAATGACAATTTAAAAAAAAAAGACACCACAACCTTGGAGACACAAAATGGCACAAAGACTAAATCATAAAGACAACACAGAAAATGACTACAAATGATGTGACCATGTTGCTGGTGGTTTGTTAAGAAAAGGTAAAGAACTAAGGAGAGTTGGGTGTATGAGGTGTTTACTTCAGTTGTCACACAGCAGCACAGATGAGAACTAAATAATAATAATAATACAATAGCAATAATAATACAGGATCACCAAAAAACAAAACAGAGGAACAATTCTAAATATTTTTGAGAATATGTGAACAAAGTACATAGCCCAGGTGCTAGAACACACTGTTTAGGTTTCAGCAACTATTTTCTTAGTTCCAAGTATTAGCAGTTTAAATGAAAAACATGCTCTTGTAGATTATTCTTTTTCTCTGGCACAAATGTGTGCGTGTGTGTGTGTAGGTGTGCAGGTGGTAGTAAAGGTTCATATTCTTGTTAACACTGCAGTCGATCTGTCCCATCCCAACACAAAACTTATCACTTTAAATAATACTCGATACTTTCACTGGTCTAGACATCATTTTAAAGAAAGCAAATGCACTGGTGGAGCACAAGCAAGACATCTGGTGGTAGTATAGCCAGTAGTAGTAACAGCAGTGCACATAATAGTGGGGCAGTAGTTAGTGTGTTAAATGAGTACTTTTTATTTTCAAGTTATTTACAGTACCTTTTTGCTCATATATTTTTAGTCAACACTAAAGCAGAACTTGATTTGTAGAGTGATCCTCTTAAAAGATCTTTTTATAGGTGCTGCTAATGACGTTAACAATGGCTTGGCTATATTCAAGCATCCCAGTGAGGCAGCATGCAAAAAAAAAAAACCAGGAGCAGGTAAACTGACTTCATCATTAATGTCATTTTTTTGGGC
>NW_018127986.1:2187646-2188959 GCF_001952655.1 Monopterus albus | reverse complement strand
TAAAAAGCTCTTATGGTTTTCATTTTATTTAATGATTATTTATAGGAACAAGTGCCATATTATTTGTAATGTCTACGTCTATATCTGGACTGAAGATACATACAACTCCACTATGAAACGCCTCCAAAAACAAGCACAACCAAACTATAAACATGAAACTCAGTGGCAGGCACCAGATCAGTTATGACTGCTACTGCTTCACAAACATTACATTAAGAGGCACTGAGTCAATACAGTGATCCCAGTCATGATTTATTAGGAGTTCTGTGAATAGTACTGCTACCTTTGTTTAGATAAAGGACCTGCATACCACTTCTGATACTGGTAATAAAAATAGTAGCAGTGTGAGGAGGTAGTATCATGTGGTCATAATAAGAGGATCACTAGTAGAAGTGTTTCAAGCCGCATTGTGACTTTAAGTCTTACCTCTGTCCTAGTTTTCAGAGCTGAAGCTTCTTCTCAGCTCTTCTCCAGATGTGTTTGACGTCCAGGCCTTCTGGTGACTCTTTCAGCCCTCAGGTGAGGATGCACTGTTTCTAGTTTTGTCTCCTATCTGGCCCTAAGAGTTGGATCACTTCTGCCTACTTGAACCACTCAGACACCTTGTTTTACTCCTGCCCCAGCTAGCAAGAGTTTGGCTTATTTGGGACACAGTACCTTTGTGACATATCAATTCTGACAGAAAGGGTGTGTCTCAGTAAGGGAGGTTGCTCAAAGTTCCTACTTAATAATGACTTTAAGCAGTATTCAAATGGAGAGTTCCTTAAGTAAACAAACCCAGTGAGTATTAAAAGCCTGGGGGGAAGCTGTGAAGGCACCTATAGAGGTTTTTATGATCATTTTAAGAATGGCAGTTTTTAAGGATAATAAGCCAAAAGGGTGACCATAAAACACAAAACCACTAAAGCCAAAACCTAATCTAATCTGATCTACAAATAGTGTCAAAGTTCACAGTTGGGAAGTGAAGAACTTTCCCAGTGAACTAAAAAACTGTAGAGAAAGTTCAGCTTCATCAAGCCAAGTGTTCCACATGACGAAAAAAGTCACTGTCAAGTTGTGCTGTTACAGGATTAGCACACTGTTTGCATGCAGTAGCTTTCCATTTCAACTAAACTTGAAAGTGGGATGGCATGAGGAAGGGTGACTATAGGAGGATATATGGGGTCTAGAGCGTGGGTCATAACAGAGGTGAATTATCAATAAATCATCCAGAGGAAAATACTGTTTCCAGTTGTTCCAAAAAATTGTAAAGTATTGCTGGAAAAGTCCAATGTCCAATGCACAGAGTGAACACAAGTGTTAGACAGGGAAAG
>NW_018127986.1:2185731-2187612 GCF_001952655.1 Monopterus albus | reverse complement strand
GACAGTGTGTAAATGTTTGCTTAAAATAAACAGTAATATTTGTGCTCTTGTACTGTGTTGAAATATTATAAAGAGCTACTGTCAGTGTACCCACCCACATCTTTATTAGCCTTCTGGAAAACTGCAGTATAACAGCTTTGAAGATGGTCCAAACCTGTGAAGCTTGGGTTAAACCAGACAACTGTGCTACTACCTGGAGGATTTACTGTAGCTTTTTAGTCAGTTGGACCTTTACAGTGAGTCATTCAGTAGCTAATCTTGTATTTACTGAGTTCATATTTCTTTGTCTTGCTGTGACGCATTCAAATGTAGCATTAAACCAGAGCAAATGCCAAGTACTGTAGGTGCTGCACAGTGTGGTCATGCAGACTGCTGCTGGGCAGAGCTGTTGACAGACACTGTAGAGCCTGAAAGATGGTGGGCATGTAGCACTGGACCAGTACACCTCCAGGTTAGCATTTCATCTGACACCCCTTCAAAGTGCAAGAGAGAAACCTCATCAGATAAGCCTGCTGTTTACTGGCCATGATTTGTCTCTTTAAGCTTTAGTTTCTAAATAGGAAAGTTGCTTATGTTACATTAGGACTTGATGAGAAACTGGTGTCATAATCTTTAAGTATTCTGAGTCACTCACTCATCTGCTGTACTAATCTTGATTCTGAACCTGTTGTCTTTACACTGTCTCAGCTCATGGAGTCTCAATTAATTTATTTGTGATGTAGTGTTATTTGGTGGGCAGTTATAGTATGAAAAACTAATGGGTACCGCACAGTTCGGTGTGTTTTTTCATTTATGCAACCTTAAATAGGTTGCATAAATGAAAAAACATACCAAACTCCTGTTAAATGTATAATTTTTAAAAACTGATAAAATTCCTAAATGCATGAATAGATTCACAGCAGTGTACAGACAATTGGTTAAACTAGTACCATATAGTAATCTCCAGTTAAAGAGCAATAATTGCAAATGCAAACAGATGGGAATTTGCCACATTTAAAAATAAAACTTTAATATCTGAGACTACAAGAGATGTCAGGTTTCCTCTGAACCCGTAGCACTTAAAAGTATCAAAACAAAGGGACATCTAGGTCTAGCTGAATGGGAAGGAAATAAAAACAAAGTATAAGTAAACAGGTGGAGAAAATGCAAATGGAGGTGTTAAAATATGTATGTGTAAAATCATGACTTAAGATTTATTTACATTTCAGTCCTGCAAAGTGTAAAAAGCGAAAGCTGCTGCACAGACAACAGGACACAAAGTTCAAGGCTTTAGTTTTCAGTGATAATTTAATCATACAAATATTCTTCAAACATACAGGGGGAAAAAGCATTCATCTTTTCAGAAATTCATCATAAATATGCAGTCTAGTGCCAACCAACTCATTCTGCAATATGGCCAGTGGAAACTTTTGAAACATATTAGATTAAGAACAAAGCAAACTCAACACTTGTTGAATTGACAGTGACAACAGGGGGAAACGTTTATCATTGACATTTTGCACAGAAAACGCACACCATTCTATGAAGAGCACAGAGACTCTCACATGTTCTAGTAGTGGCTGGTCATGTTTTCAGTAACCCTGGGGCTTAGAGTGAGCAAAGTGTTTACCTAACGCAGTGGTATTCCACACCGGCTGTGGATGACAGATAAAAATCAGAGTTAACAAAACCCTTCAGGACTCAACTATACACACAGGCCTCATTATGGAGGTTGCTGAGTACTCAGTGCATAGATCAGCCTGTTAGTTAAAATATGCAGTGACAACTCTTAAGCAATACATGGCTCTGTCGTTTCTTTGTAATATGACTGGTTCGCTTACATTTGCATCTGAAATGACCAATGTGTTAAAAGCCCGTCAGACATCAGTGGGAACATCAGTA
>NW_018127986.1:2183313-2185709 GCF_001952655.1 Monopterus albus | reverse complement strand
CAGCAAAAACATTCAGTTAAAAAGAAAAAGAAAACGAATCCCAGACAGCTTTAAAATGAAAGGTCAGAGCAGGGTGACAAAAACGTTCTCATTATTTGATGTTGTCTGTGCTGCTGTTCATATGGCTTGGATTCAGTGTCCAATGGCATTGGCTACATTAGTCCTGTTATCTGTATTTAATTTTAATGCAAGCATGTATAAACTAAATAAAACATAGATCTTTAATTATGCATTTATTACCAATAACGAATATTCTGCCAACAACCTTCTGATATTTCATAGGTGTGTATTTTCCAAGTGTCGGCAATGACTAATTAATAGGTGAGAGGAAACCTTCACTGTCTTTCTGGACTCCTTGAGTCTTTTGCCAAATCAGATTCAGTCTAATAAAATTCTGGCTTGCATCCATTCACAGTAAGGCGCTTCAAAAACATCCTGTTTGACTGCAGAAGGCAGAAGAAAATAAAAGTGATGACTCTACATTCTAGCTTAAGAAAAATGCTCCTGTGCAGTAATCTAGACTAAATCATTAGAGCCACACTATAAATAAAATGTCCATCTCTCAGACCTGATTCCCCTCTTGTCAGAGTAATAGATGACTCCCTCCAGTGGACGAAAACTGAAATACTCCAAAAATGACAGCTACTATGAAGCATAAAAATGACTGTTCAAAGTGCACGTCATGTTGAAAACCTCAGGTAAAAACTGACTGGCCTCTAAATATATCTATAGAGGATGCTACTGTTGCCCATCTCTTAAAAGTATATATTAAAACCTTAAGGTGAGAAGTGAATTATGAAGTAAATTATTTATTAGTTACAGAGATATGGTCCAAAAAACCCAGAGTTGGAGCTTAAACTGGAGAATCAGTTGGCAAAATAAATGGCTTTTCCTCCAAAGTCTCTTTCAAGTTGCACAATTCATACTTGTACACAAGATTTCACAAATACGCACTCCGGGTAATCGTTGTTCAATTTCACTCTGACAACTAAAAAAAAGCTGGGGTGGGGGGACGATTCCAAAGACTCATAGCACTCCTCTTTTAATTTTGCATTCACACGTGCATCCAGTGGGTCTGGGATGTGGGTTGAGCTGCACGTCAGGAGCGCTGGGCTCTGGTTTCTCAAAGTGTAGCTGGACTTTGCATAAAGTGTTTTTAAATCTCCACACTCACCACCAGCTACTGACAAAACCTCTTCCTTTTCTTGCTGGTGTGACAGACTCCAGAGGTATGGTTTAGTGCTGCTTCACTGTGACAAGTCCCATGATTTAAGAGTGTCCAAAAGGATAGGGCTCCTGTATACCCTGTGAGGACGGAGGGGAAATGATGAAAAACAACAGACAGGAAGGCTGCAAGACATTTAGGACACAAGTTAAACAAGACAGATAAAGATCTTACTGAGTCATGGGTTTGTACGTACTGCACTACATGTACAGTCAAAATGTCGGCTGTAGAGCTGAAACGGTCGACTCAATGATTAGTCGATTGACAGTTAAGTTAGTGGGTGTTCAGACGTACTTTAACGCAGGAGGCTGTGTTGGTAGGGACAACTCGATGTGAGTGGCTTCATTCATGTTTCCAGCCTGTGAGGTTCTGTTGTGTCTTGGTCAGCCATGCTGCTAACGTAGTCTACTTTATGTTGGCACCAATTTCTACTAGTGTGTTGGCACTGATTGGTTAAAAAAAACACAGTTTAACATCCAATAGCCTACTAATGAAAACACATAGTGTGTCATTATGGTGCATTTGTGGCTGTGGCCCAAATTCGGGATTGAATAGCAGTGAATGCTCATGCTAACAGGATGAACAAGAGATTTCTTCCAGTGAGTGTGCACACTATCTGTCCCCCGCATGAGACTGGTCACATCATCTAGTTCAGCAAAAGTTTAACAAGATCCAATTTTTTCACCGTACAGGGCTGTGTCGTTTTGCTGAAGCCCCTTGTGGTGCTAGTGCTGGCTGCGGTGAACGCAGTCCCCCACAGAAATGAATGGACAGGGCTGCAAAGGTCTAACTGTTTTTAGAATTGATTAATCATTTTTTAATGCAAAACTCCTGAATATCCCAGCTTCTCTAGTGTGAGGATTTGCTGCTTTTCTTTGTATTATACACTAAGCAACTAATTGATTAATTGAGAAAATATTTTGCAGATAAATCAATAATGAAAACACTGGTCAGTTCTAGCTCAGCAAATGAATTAATATGACTTTAGTGAATCCTTGATTTTTTTTTCTTAAGCACCACCATGATACCCCTCCTTGAACCGCCACCTTATTGTGGTGGAGGGGTTTGAGTACCCGAGTGATCCTAGGAGCTATGTTGTCGGGGGCTATATGCCCCTGGTAGGGTCTCCCAAGGCAAACAGGTCCTGGGTGACGGGTCAGACTAAGAGCGG
>NW_018127986.1:2171366-2182655 GCF_001952655.1 Monopterus albus | reverse complement strand
AGGCGTTCCCAGGCCAGCCGAGAGACATAGTCCCTCCAGCGTGTCCTGGGTCTTCCCCGGGGCCTCCTCCCGGTGGGACATGCCCGGAACACCTCCCTAGGAAGGCGCCCAGGAGGCATCCGAAACAGATGCCCGAGCCACCTCAGCTGGCTCCTCTCGATGTGGAGGAGCAGCGGTTCTACTCTGAGCTCCTCCCAGGTGACCGAGCTCCTCACCCTATCTCTAAGGGTGCACCCGGCCACCCTGCAGAGAAAGCTCATTTCAGCCACCTGTATCTGGGATCTTGCCCTTTCAGTCATGACCCAAAGTTCATGACCACAGGTGAGAGTCGGAACGTACATTGACCAGTAAATCGAGAGCTTCGCCTTACAGCTCAGCTCCTTCTTCACCACGACAGACTGGTACATCGACCGCAATACTGCAGAAGCTGCACAGATCCGCCTGTCAATCTCCCGTTCCATCCTTCCCTCACTCGTGAACAAGACCCCAAGACAGTGTTGTTTATTTACAGTGATGTATAAGTGACAAGAAATGAACAGGTGAATAATACAGGGACCGGGTGTCGAGCGTAGGAGCGTACACAGTCAATGATAGAGATGATGCAAGGAGGACGGGGCTGCGGACACTGGGACTCACTCCTGGACTGGTCGGGTTTGATGCAACTGAAGAAAAACAGAAACAGTACATACGGTGAGTGGTAGACTGTGTATCGACCTGCAGGGGGGTGATGAGCAGAGTGGAGGAAGTCCGTGGTCCGAAGGAGCGGCTGAGGAGAAGGGGGAATGTAATCTAAGCAGCTGGAGAGAAAGAGACACAAAACACTAATACAGAATCAAAAGAACGACGGGGAACAAACGGGCCTGAGAAAAGCTAGAAAGAACTGGCAGGGGGGTGAATGAAGAGCAGGGACTAAATAGGGAGAACTAATCAGGTGCAGCTGGTGGCAAGCAGGTGAAAAGGATAGCGTAATCAGGGTAAAGGAGAGAAAACAGAGTGAGGGGAGTGAGAAAGTAGGTGCAGCCGGGCAAACCTGAAAGGAACAATGCAGTTTTTGTCCTGGCCATGGAACACTGGACCAGCTCTATACCCTCTTCAGGGTGGCGGAGGGTTCATGGGAGTTTGCCCAACCAGTCCACATTTGTTTCGTGGATCTATTAATGCAACCCTGAGCCCTGATTGATAGATGATTCACTGGTATGCAGAATCTCATGACATGTCTTACCTGGTTACCAGAGACTACTGACAGATTACTCTGTAGACTGTTTGCTACTATATCCACAGAGCTGTGTGAAAGTCCATTTTGATCTTGCTGTAGCTGGCTTGCGCTTCCCTGCCAATGTTCCTCTGCGGCCCTGTGAATACTGTCATCATGGAAGCCGCTGTTGTTGCTGCTGCTGGGGCACTTGCTTTTCTCTGGTGAGGCAAAGGGGTTGTAGTTCCCTTGGAGGCTGCGGTGAGGCTGCGTGTTGAACTCAGCTTTGAAAGATGAAAGCTGCTGTGTGACGCCAAGGAGACCACCAACCTCTACACTCAGGATCACCCAAATTACATCTGTGAAGAGAAACTGTGTGTTATAATACACTAATACTACAACTACACTAAAGCTATAATACAGTAAGACACTGTTCTTCATTATGAACAGTTAATGAGCTTGTAAGTAAATCAGGGGGACTATAAGAGTAAAACTTGTAAGGGCAAAAACCAAAAGAATACATTAACCTGGAGTCTATCATAATAAAATTACAATACAACAACCGTGAGATTTTATACAAATGAGCTGGACCACACATCATCATCAAACACGTGTAGAGCTCCAGGTCTACAGTCCTTTCCTCTCTCTTAAAGCCACCACAGAACTCATGGTGTTAGGTGAAGAGTTGGCTACAAACCCCTAAATGATATATTAAAGCCAAGCATCTTTTTTAATTGAGTATCGATCTGGTGCTTAATTTGTAAGTGGATATGACTCGGGGGAATTCCTGTTGGGATACATCATACACACTGAAAACTGCCGGAGGACATAAATCAATGAAATGAATGGCTCTTAATTTAATTTGTGGGTGCTAACAGAATGGCCATCTATTTTTAATCGTTTTCACTGCTGTAAATGCATACAGAATTATCTAGCACTTTATCTTCAAGAGTGACTGTTGCCTGAAGTACTTCACTGTTCAAATTTGGCAGCAGCTCACTTGACAGCAAACAAATTACCTATTTGAAAAGAAAGTACATTCAGGGCACACAGATTTTTTACTATCAGAACATATAAAAATATGACTGGCCTGCCCCAATAATATTAGTAAGTTTCCTGAACAAATCTGTGAAATTCTGTTACGTATAAATCTCATGAATGCACAACAAAAGGATCAATTTTGGCTGTTTTGCTCTCCAATTAAGCTGAAAGTTTAGATTATTATATTTATAAGACCTTAGGAAACATGCTCTGTTCTAGGACTGCAGCTCGTGATTACTAAACTGCTATTAAATGTAAAAACTCAAAGACTGAGAATCTGCACAGACATATACAGTGACACAAATAACAGGGAAAAGCAGCAAATCCTCACATTTTAGAAGCTGGAACCCTAAACTTTACATAAAAATGGATAACACATCACCATTTAGTGCCACTATGCAGACGTTAAGCCAAAATATCGGGCCCTCTTGCTTAGTGATGCATTTTGCAACCAGATGTGGAGCTGCACTATCAAGTTGCAAAATCAAAGCTGTCAAATCATCCAAAATACACTCCTTTTAATATAACTTATTAAAATAAGCTTATGAGAAAAATAACAAATGAAATATACACAGAACACTGTGATAATATCTAACTAAAATGACAGAAATCACCTTTAGGAAAAATTTCTTTGATCTGTACTTTTTGCATTTTTAGTTTGGCTTCCACCCACTAACATGGAGGGGGTAGGGTTGTAAATAGTTATTTTTCTGTCACTTTACTGTTTCTCTGACTTATTGTTTCATTATGTTCATACGGTATCTATCAAAAGGCAACAATTCACATTTGTCTTTGGTGTGATGTTTACTGTGCTTACCACCATAGTAAAGTCCAGTAGCTGTGCACATTCTCCACTGACCCTGGTACATGCCAGGAGACACAGGGCTTTGCATCTGCACACTGACATCTGTCATTTCCTGGGGCTCTAAAGACTGCACCATCACCATGTTTACATGACCAAACTGATCTCCTCCGACATACTTAAGAGAAACCCCAGGTGGCCATGTCTCTGCACCTGGAACACACACAGACAACGATGTTGAACTCACAATGACATGTAAGTGTAACTGTTTTTCCTTTAATAGACCTGGTATCAGCTCTGTATTATATATCATATAATGTTTATTATTCCAGCAGACTTACCTGTGTTCTGTATCCTCCAGGTCTTTGTGAAGGGTGTGTCAGGAGGAACTGACTCGCCCTCACCAATCGTCACATCCTTCACAAAGGACATGCATGGTGCAGTGATGCTGGGACTCTCAAAGTCATAGTAGGCTCCAATTGCTGCCTGTAAATTCCTAGGACAACAGAAGGCAGAAATTATGTTGAGCTTTACAGATTGAATTGTGGAGAATAACAGGAAATTCACACAGGCTGAAACCCTGGAGATTCAGCAGCAGTTTGCACAGATATGAATGAACCTAAGCCAAATATGGGATCTATAGAGTGACAAAGTCCACCTTCTGTTTCAAAAGTGTGAAGGTATATGTATTATAACATTTCAACCAAGAAGGAAATAATTTAATAGATATTCTCATTGCTGATTATGTTCTGTTAAACAAAAATTGTTTGGTCTATGTGGCCTAAGTGTCATAAGATTCCTGTCACAATTTCCTTAAGTGTAGGGTGACTTTAAGTTTTCCAACTGCTTATTTAATCTGACCAACAGTGTAAAACCTAATCACATAAGAGAAACAAAATCGAGTAGTTTTTTCAGCCCTAAATGTATTAGTCTTAGCTACTGGCATGGTATAAAAGCATCATGGAAGCTGTAGTTCATGAATACTATCATTGTTTTCTTCTTTGATAAAATAATGACTACTCATTTAGCTTTGACTGTGGAACCAGCAAATGTTTGGCATAATTGTTTGAAAACTAACTGAAACAATACATCTAGAGATTTAGAGTGGGTGTTTCCAGTGACACGCTTGTCACCCATAAATCAGCTGTTTTTATTTTTTTAGAAAGCCCGCCGCAGAGGCGCTGTTACGCTGCATCACGTGATCCTGCCCATTATCATCAATACCTGCACTGGCTTGTTTAATACTGCATATGCACAGAGAAATGTATTTGATGAAAATTTCAGGATGACCTTTCCCTCCTTAACAATTTCACAGTCGCTTTTACTCAAGGACATTAGACTGCTTACTGTTGCATTCAAAAAAAAAAATGTCTCACCTAAAATAAGATTTTGAAGCCAGAAAATCCAATGCAACACCGACGTCAAGTAATATTCTCACTACGTGGCAAAATCAACATATTTTGTCCAGGTAGAAAAAGTAAAGACTCGTCTGACTAACCACTGTGAGCTTTAAACTAAAGTCTACCAGCGTTTTGTTGACAGGTTGTTATGTAATAGGCTGTAATGTAGCGATACTTAACTGTGGTTGTTGTGGTCAGACAGGAGATGGACAACGTTTGATCAGTTTGTCTCTCGATAACAAAATGGATGGATGTCTAAAACGTCCTCACATAGCTAAACAGAAAACGCACTGTAAAGACTATGAAAAAATACTCACGTTTTAAATATCGGCTCAGTTCAGCGACGCGACAAGTTGATAACCAGCTCGATGACTACACGTTAGCTAACGTACATCTCAACGTCAACAGCCTGAGCAACCACGAAACACACGTAACCAGCTAAAAAATACATGACTGTATTTTTAATTACTGTATCGGTGGTAACCTCTGTGTTAACTAACCAGAATTCGTTTAAAAGCACTTTTATTAGATATGCAAATTCCACTGAGCTACCGTCCACTATGTTACTGGCAGGCAATCAAATGTCAGTCACACTGACTCAGCTACTTACGTTACTACAACGTCGTTAGCTGTCACCGTACCCACGTTTACATAGCTAGCTTAGCTAACTCAAAACACTCTATCACACTAATGTTTCCTATGATTTCCCTGTCCCTCTTCCTATCGAAATGTCTTTTTAAAACATGAACAGCTTACTGTCTAGAAACATAGCTGGTGTACCGCATCTGTTATCTAACAAACCATCCAGTAGGCCAAATGAGTCCCCGAGCTCACCAGTTTGTCATGTCCAGAAAGAAGGCGCATCCGGCGGGGTTAAGCTGAAACCCGAGGAGCCTCTGAAATTCCGATATTAGGATATCTTTGTCTGTTGTGCCCATGCAGCTGAATTTCTGCATGAGCTCCTGGTCCAGGTCCATGCCCTCCATCGCGGCTTCTCCCGGACAGAGACGGGGGTTTCACTCCTAATTTAGTCCGAGGCCTCGACTTGTCATAACAAACTCAACAACAGGGCCGACTGCGCATGTCACATGATTGTAGTTTGTTTTTACCTGTGGATCCTGGGTAGAGCAGTAATAACCTACGTAATTAACTGTCTGGCTAAACCAATAAAAAAATGCCATCAAATAATAAGTATAAAACTTTGAGTAAATGTACAAATCATTTTACAAAATATTGGGGAAATTACCATGAAATATATGCAAAGCTTGGGCGCCCCTGGGGAAATAGTTTTTCTTTTTGCAGCTGTTAGTCATGGTGATCCTTTGAGTCCTGACGTCTGGGGAAGTTGCCCACTTTGCCCAGATGTGCATATAACTGATAATGAACTAATATCAACCAAGCAATTAAACCACGATTAAATTTCAATTTTTATGGAGTAAAAGTTGTATGGCATATTTTGCAGGTTTGCAAGTTTTTATTTGTTCAGTGCTGACAAACCATGCTGGGTCCATCTTGTGGTCCTGGTTTTCAAGAGGGAACTAATGAATTATTTTAGTTCAGTTTGTGATCATTTGTGGTAAAGATGGGTTTTTATTTAAAAAAAATGCTTTAATTTATTCTGTGTCAGTAACAGCCAGAAGACCTTGTGCAAGATATTTTCTTTAGTATTTGATTTATTCATTATTGTATAAAATATGAGACAGACTAAAAAATACCCATCGTTATTCTTTAAAGCTCAAGTTTAAGTTGTCTTGTCTGACCAACAGTCCAAAATATTGTGTTGCATTTACTAGGGGACACTGGGGCATCTTGCCACACTTTTCAGTCTTATTATACATCTGTTAGGGTGATTTTTATTTTTAAGTAGATATGATTAGATCTCCTCACACATCCTGATATCTGTACACTATATTGTTTTAAATGACATAGGCTACCAAATGAAAGAAAAAAGTCTGTCCTTTATATTTTCATGTCTTTGCCTGTCAGAAAAAACAGAGGTATTCACAACTTACCTAATTGTTAAAGGATAAATTAATTGTCATATTCTTCTTATTTAAATTTTCTGTGAAACAACTAACCTGATCCAACTAATCACTTCATCTTTGTAGTCCTGGTTGGTTATTGAGTGTCTGGGGAATAAGTAGGCCAGTGGGCTATTGGGAGTTACAGGGCCCCAAGAACCATCATTAATGTTGCTAGGAACACCTGTGCCTTTCCTTTTATGACTATGACAACTGAAATTGTCTGCTCTGAAAAATAGTCCCATGTAGTGTTATTTTTGGGTAGTAAAATAGAATCAACTGTACGTAGCCTACGTGATAATACTATAGATTTAGACTATAGGCCTACTATGACTATACTTGAGAAAATAAAATTATAACAACCCTCCCTTTGCAGTAGGTTAATCAGTGCACAGCCTCTGAATGTAATGTTTGCTTTAATTAAATCGTTTTTTTAATGATTGGTGGTGGGATTCTCCGCACTGATCACCCACCCACATGCACGCCCATGAACGTCCAGCAGATGGCAGCACCATGTAGCTGGAGCTGCTGTGTTTTCATGGTGGTGTAGGCTACTTTGTGTGTTTGTGACTGGGAGTCAGTGGCTAGGCTGCAGGGGGTACAAAATGCAGTCAGCTAGTGCTGCTGTGTGCAGCAATATAAAGGTACCTGAAAGCTAGTATGTTAAGACGGAGAACTGTTGTTAACGCACGTCAGCAACGCTTGCAGAAATGGCCGGAATTATTAAAAAGCAAATTCTGAAACATTTGTCAAGGTAAGTGTCATCTTTGGCGTTGTGTTAGCCCCTCAGTTGGGCGACGAGTGTAACGTTACTGGCTACAACACAGCAAACCTTAGTTCGCTGTTATTTGTCCTTTTGGCTACATGTAGCAACATCGTCTTAAGCTACATGGTAAACAGCGGTTAATGCCAAATATAACAGGAGAGTAACGTTAGGAGGCTTGACATAGAGACAGTGAACGCAGCAAACCACCTCATCCTGAAACGGATATGTGGTAACTACACCACTTTTGTAAGGGTATGTGTTTTAATAGCGTTTTACGGTAGTCTACACAGGCTAACGGTACTGCCTTAATACGCGTTTTGAAAAGCTGATAAATTAAGTTTGCCTAATACCCCCACCACTGTCTTCACAGTTCTGCCCTCTCACATTATATCCTATAATTAGGCTGCTGTGCAATGGAAATATGAAAAAGTTGTATCTGAAGTAGCATCTGAATTTAATCACATAGTTTATTTTAAAAATCATATATAGAATACAGCAGTAAAACACTGGCATCTCCTCAATGCAGGTAAAAAATTCTAGATAGGGACAGATATGTAGGAGTGTTTTTTTAGTTTTAACAGATTTATGTCCTGAAACCACCTTGCACTCAAATTTATCAAGTTAGTGAACAGTTTGTCTTCTTTAGCCTCAACTCTAGGCAAGATTAAGCTTGTTCGGTTTTGTGTATCAGGTTGTTTAGTTTACTGTATGAATGTGTGATCAACAGAGTATCACTATTGGAATAATTACTAATGCTCTTTTTTGCAACATTTATTCCAGATTACATTCTGCTAAGATAGTGCATTCTAGTCACCTTCAACTATACAAAGCACTGCAGCCTTTTCTCTACACCTGGTTTTGCTTCCTTTTAATGCCACATCTCAGAAGACATCACACCTGCTATTTTGTTATTTTATTAAGGCAGGACATGTTTATGTACAGTATACCACTGCTGGCTTTGAAGAAATCAATTTAGGTGCTAGACCAATGTTGAAATGTGTTTTAAAAGGTTTCTGTCACCACAGATAGATTGGATAAAGACTAATGCTAATCATGAGACTGGATGAGCTAAATCACAGGCTTTGTGTTTAACCAGCTCACTGAATAATTAAAACACTTATTGCACCAGATAGAGCCGAGTGGACACATACTTAGAAGGTAGACAGACAGACAAGTATGTTAATGTTGTGGGTCAGAACTTGTTGAAATGAGTTTTATAGTCTAAGCCCCTCCTTGGTCATCTTACACCCTACTCTCAGGAACTTATAATAAATAATAACCATTTTAAGTATAGTCCATCATTCTCTGCTATTTTTGATAGGGTCTTATCAGTAGCCGTTTTCTCTGTAGTTAAGAGTGTGGTAGTTTTAACCCAGGCAGGAAGATGACAAGATCATATGACTTTCAGTCTAGGCATGTGTGTGATACATTTGTTAATTGAAATAATAAGGTCACAGATGCAGTATGTTACGCTGTAATTATACAAATGGAGCCTAAAACTTACAAGCCAACTACTTCTTTAACCATTGAGAGATTGTTGGATTAAAAAAGACAGGTTCAAGGCTGATCCTCTGGTGTTTGTTGTTCAAGAACAGTTTTTTAAATTTCTAAAACCAAATAGTTGTACTTTTAGCCAAATTTATACAATCACTTTCCTTGTCTTTGACAATCTCTGGAATTTCTGTGGTCATTGAAGTAAGCTAATCTTAGCATTTAGCCCCTATTGCTAGTTTTAAAAATAATAGCACCACTATACAGTAGTCTTTGCTGTAATGCACTGGAGGCTTAAAAATTACCACCTCTTTATATTCTTATCTGCTAAAACAGAAGGTAATTGTAATAAAATGCACAAAGCTGTACAGTCAAGTCAAAGCTACTGTGTGTTTTCAGACATGTGAACCAACTCTGTGCCTTATGTTTGACTCATTAAATGCCCCTGAAAAGTGTGGGAGTAAATATGAAATGGTATTTTTAGGACATCAGCAGTCCAGGTTTTCTCTACAACAGAAGAAGTGTAGAGCCATTATTTTGTTCCTCAATACAAAAAGCAGCTTAGGTTTTGACTAGTTTACCAGGCTTATGAGTGTGGTATTAGTCCTAACAGTTTAATACAAGTTTTGACAAATTAAGAACAAATGTGTGACATTTAGTCTGCAGCTTTTTCTGCAGTGTCTCTGGGTTGATGTCTAAAATGTCACAGCAATTTGTCAGAACAGTGTTCAGTCATCTGGTATACGTGAAATAATAAATCAGTTTGCTGTTATTGCTGTTATATTTATCCTGTGTGATGTTGGAGCCCATTCCCAGCCCCTGCTACATTAGCACCTTTAGCCTAGATGGGGAGTACAGCTGTGGGACTCAAGTGAGGAGGCTGCTACAGTTTCTCATGGTGACTCATTCAGTTGCGCTGCTTCAACCACATCTTGGCAGAGCTGCATAATTTATTTTTGCCTCCTAGATCATCAGTGACGTGCTGGTGTTTCCCTGATAAAAGTCTCCCAGTTCCGGCTGTGTGTTTTCAACCTAAAACATTTTATCTGGTTCTTTTCTTAGGTTTACCAAGAATCTGTCTCCGGACAAAATCAATCTGAGTACGTTGAAAGGGGAGGGGCAGCTGTCTAACCTTGAGCTTGATGAAGAGGTTCTGCAGAATATGCTCGACCTGCCTACCTGGCTGGCTGTCACTCGGGTCTACTGCAACAAAGCCGCCATCAGGGTATGTTACTGACTATGCATAAGACCTGACTGTGCATATGACAAATAAACACTTTGACCTTTGACCTAACTAGTCAAACTTGACTGTGTTGCTGATCCGGCATGTGAGGCAGTCTCCCTTTTCTAAGAAGACTAATGAATCACAAAGCTACAGAAAAGCTACACCAGTCATGGCAATCATCTCACAGTTCGTTTTCAAACTAAACAAAGGTTTTCTGCCTCTTAATGCAAAGGGATTGCTTTTGAAATTCACAGTGCACAAAGTCGCAGGGGAAATGAGGAGAGGGAGTGCCACAGAGATGGACTTTCCTAAAGGCACATTGTGATCTTTTTGACCAGCACTGGTTGTTGATAACAGAGAGGCAGAGGAACATGAGGCCAGTGGCTAGACTGATCCTCAGATATACTGGCTGGTATGCATGGAGCTCTCAGTATGGCTCGTTTGTGTTACTAAATTATGCCACTTGTATGAGACAGTTTGTTTAAAAACGGAACTGAGTAATAGTATTCTTAGTATTGTGATGATATAAAATATTTTACATTTTGAATTACACTTGATCTGTTAGTTTCCTTAAAGGTAGGGTTGGTGATCCTGTTAAATTGAGCCATGCTAGTGGCATGGCTCAATGATGACAGTGATTTGAAGTGTCTTTGTCTTTGCCTCTAGAGCCCTTAGAACTTAACTGAGGTGAATTAGTTGTCATTTTTTTAAGTCAGTTGTAAAATCCCATGTTTATAAGATGGCTTTTGTGTAGTTTTTTGTAAAACTGTTAATATTGTTAGATCCCAAGCATAGTGAGCATTCTATCTCTTACTGTTTTTTTTTATCCTGTTTTAATCCATTTTTTTCTTTATCCTCCTTTGTCTATCTTGTGTTGTTGTATGATATGTTCATTTTGGTACATTGTGATAATACCTTTGTCTAAGAATTATTATAACTAGTGTTAATATTTGTTGATGAAAAATGGTAGTCTGACTTCAGATTTGACAGACATTACTACATTGTATTTTGTGACCATGATTACAAGTGGATTACTCATAAATGATATTAGTGATCATTTACCAATATTTGTGGTTTATGAGGGCCACTATGGAAAAGAGAGGCCTAAAACAAATTTTTTCTACAGGAGGGTGATCAATGAACATGCGGTAAGGAGGCTAAAAGATGATTTCTTGGGGCAAAACTGGGAACCAGTTTACAGAGAGGATGACTTAGATAAAGCATATGAGAAATTTTTAAATATATTTAAGAATGTATATGACAGGAACTGCCCTCGTAAGCAGTTTAAAGATAAAAGGAAGTACTGTGGGAGACCGTGGATGAGCAAGGGATTACAGAATGCATGCAAAAA
>NW_018127986.1:2156197-2170566 GCF_001952655.1 Monopterus albus | reverse complement strand
GTCAATTCTATTACTATTTTTTATGTCCACACTTAAATTATTCCATAGTTTTACCCCACTTATGGAAATACAAAATCTTTTTTTGGTTGTACGTATAGCATGAATTTTTAAATTTAACTGACCCCTTAAATTGTATCCCCCTTCCCTTTCATTAAATAGTTTTTGAATTCCACCAGGTAATAAATTGTTCCTGGCTTTATACATAAACACAGCAGTCTTATATCTCACTAAATCGAAAAATTTTAACAATTTAGACTGTATGAAAGCTCCATTGGTGTGATCCCTATAACCCATCTTATGCACAATTCTTATCGCTCTTTTTTGTAATATATACAATGGTTGAAGTGAGCTTATGTATGTGTTTCCCCAGTTTTCAACGCCATACTCTAAGTATGGTAAAATCAATGAGGAATAAAAAATACCTAGTGCTTTCCCGTCCAAAATATATCTAACCCTTGCCAATATCGATATATTTTTTGCTATTTTGTACTGAATGTATCTGATATGAGATTTCCAGGAGAATTTGTCAACTATGACACCTAGAAATTTAATTTCATATACTCGTTCCAAAAGTTATTTAATGAAAGGGAAGGGGGCTATAATTTAAGGGGTCAGTTAAATCTAAAAGTTCATGCTATATGTACAACCAAAAAAAGATTTTGTATTTCTATAAGTGGGGTCAAATTATGGAATAAATTAAGTGTGGACATGAAAAACAGTACTAGAACTGAGGAGTTTAAATACAAATATAAATGTATGTGTCATTCAAGATATACGCAAGAATTAGAGATTTAATCAAGATTGCATGAAGGAAACCATCTATTTAAAGTTTTCTGTGTATTACTTGTTGGTCAAGAAGAGAATTTTACTATGTTTAGGTACTGCTTGCAGCCAATGATGCAGGAATTTTTTGTATAAGATGATGTTCTGGGGTAGGACTGGATAAGTCTGACTTCTTCCTACTCCATTCAAACATGTGCTGGGTATAAGCAAACTGATTCTGGATTAGCAGTGGTTGGCTTTGTGTAATCATGTGTGTGTGTTGATGTCATTTGTTCTGCATGTTTGAAAGAATAAATCAAATCAAATCAATGATGCTCACTGTGCACTGGTGCCCAGTGAATGATAAACAGCGCAGGGTGTGGTGGCAAGTATTTGTGACTGACTCTGTTGACCTCGCTGTCCTTTCTTTTCAGATACAATGGACAAAGTTGAAAACAAGCCCAATCTGCCTGGTAAGAACGATGTTATTTCTATCCTTGCACATTTTGTTAACACTAAGCTCATCCCTCATTTTTAAATCCAGAAATAACCCAACTGTGGCATGACTCTGGCATGGACCTGGTGTGTTATGTTATGGTTTTTTGGATACTGCTCTGTAGGTTGTGTTCTTGTGCTGTTATCATTTATAAATAATTGGCTATTTCTCTCTTTATCCTTGCTCAATGTTGTGCTGAGTATGAGTTTTCTCTTTTGTGCAGTTCTTGGATAAGGTGGAGGTGGTGATGAGGACGTGTGAAGAGCCTCGTCCGCCCAATGGCCCCTCTCCTATAGCTATCACAGCAGGCCAGAGGTAAGTCGACATACAGTATGTGATGCTGGATAATGTACTGCCTATATATGACTGGTCATGAACATTGCCATGGCTCCTGTTTATGCTGTGTGTCTACAGTGAGTACGGCTTTGCTGAGAAAGTGGTTGAGGGCATGTCTGTTAGGATCAACTCCATTATCATCAAGGTCCAGGCTCGTGCCTTCCATGCCTCCTTTGAACTCTGGCAGCTACAAGGCAACAGCCTCAACCCCAAATGGCAGCGCAGTGATCTCCGCTACACCCGTATCACTGACCCAAAGAGAGGAGAGGTATGGTGCAGCAGCAGGCTGAAATTCATTTGTGATGCCCAGCTGAGTGCAGAGTTGCACCACAGAAACTGTGTGTGCTCGTTAAGCCTGATGTAAACCATTTAATCAAACAAACTGTTACACAGATATAGCAAATTACTTTTCCTTGTCACAGTGGTGCCAGTTCTTCCATATAAATATTGGAACATGGTGTGTTTTTCTGTTTGATCCCAGCTGGATGGTGTCGTGTGTTTTATTGTTTCAGGTGTTGACATTCAAAGAAATTAACTGGCAGAGTCTGCGAATCGAGGCAGATG
The DNA here is from genome assembly GCF_001952655.1 of Monopterus albus. Lineage (NCBI taxonomy): Eukaryota > Metazoa > Chordata > Actinopteri > Synbranchiformes > Synbranchidae > Monopterus > Monopterus albus. The sequence continues at coordinate 2,168,408 of NW_018127986.1, read as the reverse complement.
CTATCGAGAGTGATGACCAGGACCTGGGCAGCACCCCATTACGTCTCATCACCAACCAGGGACGGATTCGCATTGCTCTAAAACGCAGAGTAAGACTGTGTTTCTACAGTTCATGCACTCTTTTGTCATAGAGCTGGTTGAAGATCACAACCGTGAACTCACAAATGAGTTATGTTTAACTTTTCATTGTTCTGTCTAGATAAAGGACTGTAATGTGTTGGCATCCAAGCTGCTTTTCATTCTGGATGACCTGTTGTGGGTGCTGACAGACTCTCAACTCAAAGCTATCATCCATTATGCCAAATCTCTCAGTGAGGCCATGGAGAAATCAGCCCAGCAGAGGAAGAGCATGACTGCTGAATCGCTGCAGGTCCTCCCTTCTTCTACTGATGTTGTACATTTATTCAGTAGCCCCTCACCCTGACAACAACATAACTCAAGGAATTCTGACTCCAAATTGTTTGGCGCAAAACTATTTCTGCATAGGTTTTCTGTACATTATACTGTAGGTCAAACTTGTTTTTGATTCCCTGTGATATCTGTGTTGCAAAATAACTTTTCCTAATTTTGGTGTTTTTCCTCTTGTGTGGTTTAGACTGCTCCTCCATCTCCTGGCCTCCACAGCCTGTGGACAGAGCCCACACCTGCTCCTGCGGGCACCCCCAGCAACATGAGTCAATACTTTGATCTCTATGATGTCAGAGAGTCCTCTTACCACACCTCCATATCCCGCTTGGATTTACACATATGCAATGATAGCTCTTCAGTGGATGAAGGTTTGTTGGGAATAACTCAGCACTGACCAAAAGATATCAATGTGTAATCTTAATTCTGTTGTCGCTTGGGTATATTTATACTGGCAGGGGCAGTTTGATACCGAGTGAATTCTATGAAATATCGGCATATTTTATGTACAATTATGAATGTAACTGGGCTGCTTATTGTCACTACTGTATTGTGATCTAAACTATACTATACTAAACTATTCTGTATAAAGCCAGTGTTGACATTAATATACTGAATTACAGAGTATTTGATGGATAAATACTGTGAAGATGGTTTTTAAACAGCTATAATACGATATTCCATAGATGAGCCTCCCCCGCCGGGTTTACAAGGTGCCATGCAGCTGACCTTCAGGAAGCTGGGGTTTGACTACTACCCTGTCCACAGACCTGGTGAGCGTGATGACTGGTTCTTTTCTGCAACCACAGTTTAACTGCAGTTTGCCCAGAGGCATTGTCCTGCTCCCACTGAAAGCACAGCATTCATTCAGGGCTAGCTGTAGTCCATAAGGAGAAAGGAAAGGCCTCTTAAGAATTTACAGGGAATTATATTATGGATTTATTTGTTGTCACCTGGTTTTGAATTTATTTTAAGGCTAGACCAGCCCCCAGGTTTTTTCCACAGTCAATCTTAATGCTTTGTTGATTTATTTTTTTTCTGAAGTTTTGTCATTTTTGTTGTTCATTTTTAATCTTTTATCCCAAATTGTATTTGTAATTATTCACAGTCACAGCAATTATAACTACTATTGTAATTTCTAAATTAGTTTTATGTCTAGATTGATTGCTCAGTCATGACTGCCCTTTGATGCTGTAATACAGCTGATGGGTGCCGACACTGGGAGCGCCACAGTGTAGCCATGGAGGCTCAGGCCCAGTGGGCTGGGAAACTGCTGCAGGAGTACCAGAGGAGAGCAGAGGCCTCTGGGTTCCCAGGGCCACATACTGAGGTCCGCCAGCCAACAAAGGACTCCCCTGCAAAGGCAGTTAAAGGTGGGAGTGCAGAATCAACATAAAGATTTGTCATTTTATAGAAATGTGTTGTCTGTCCTCACCGCTGAACATGGACTGAAATATTAAGATGCAGTCATTCTTAATATAAGAAACAGTGGTGTTTTAAACAGTTCAATCTGTTGGCATGTTTAACTTTTGGGACAACATGAGTGAGAAGTCTTGAAAATGCTAAAACGACTTGCATGTTAACAAATGCATCTTTGTGACAACCAAGCAAACTCCATCTGCCGATGAAGAGCGTGTGCCACGATTGAAAGCTAGTAAGAGGGCCTCATGTTGGGATTGTGTTACACACTCAGCCAGATAAACAACTGAGATGCAATAAACAACACACAAAAAACAAATTAAAAAACATGATTACTTCTCCGTCACCATAACAAAATGTTACACAATTGTAATAATAAAGGCAAAAAAACTGACCTAGGGCTCAGTAACGATAACATTTTTGAGATTAGAAAGGCCAAATCCTAATCTGTAAAAAATCATTTTGAACATCAGTGCTCTTGCTTTTGTGGAAGAAAGTTGATCTAGTCACTAAGTGTGTACTCTCTTCTGCACACACTGCAGATGGACAGTGTAGTCCCAAGTTAAACTCCTGTGACAAAGAGCAGTCAAGCAGCAGGACCACTGTGACAACTTCTGCAGACTCATCGCTGAAGAGGCTGAGATCTAGCTGTGTAGTGGTCAGGATGGATGACGTGGACATTCACCAGGCAAGCTTTTATCATCTGCTGATTTGATTTACCTGCTCCAACAGATGCTTTACACATGGATGGACTTCTATCCCTCAGTGCACACAGTCAGCCACTACCTCTGACAAGGCTAGAAGTCACCTGAACATCTGAAGAATTTAGGCAGTGATAAGTGTTTTTTTTTTTACAGAACATTAGCTTCATGAAAAAGGCATGTCAAATTATCAGCCTTAGAGACATCGGTCTGACAGGCCTTACGAATGAAACTTACTCTCACATCAGCCATTGGATGTGTTTTATCAAACGGCTGATCTGATATATCAGATCTGTCACTTCACTTGGCTGCTCTGGTGCCTTTCATTTGATACTGAGAATTCCCCTACCACTTCAAATTAGGCTGGTTTTGCATTTTCTCTTGGGACATTTCACACCTCTCACCATAAAAGAACACAACAGTGCCAGGGTTATTTCAATTCCTATTTTCACAAATCTAGAGACACCCAGGGGAAATTCTGTACATCTGGGTCTTCACCTTCAATTCGTGACAGTCATTGATGGCCAGACTTCTGTTTTTGTGATAAAACCTTTTTAGCTTTGTTTACTCTTGTACCTTGAATGAAGAAGGTAAATGAAAAATAAAATCCCCTATTCATTAGTGATATTTCGACCATTCAGGTGTCCACAAGGGGCCATCAGAAGAAGAAGACCCAGTCTTTACTGTCCTGTAATCGTAAAGCTCTGGGTCTGCCAGATGACATACCAGCAGTTCATCTGCAGTTTACTGAATACTACCTTCCTGACAACCCCAGTTTATCAGGTATTGTGCAGCTCTGCCATGTTTTTGTGCATTGTGTTGTTGTTGAAATATGTGAGTCCTCTAAAATGTCTTTAACAGGAATTATCCCTACAGCACCTCCATAGGTTTATATTATGTGTACATTTACAGTACATGACAGAAACTTAACATACTAAGTAACTTGTACATAATATTTTCTGTTCATTATTTTTATGTATTGATGCAGTTCTTTATTGTTAGCATTTACTGTGAAAGTGGAATTTATTTTTTAGTTGCTTGTCAATGATCAGATTGGTTGTGTACCATGTCACAGTTGGAAACTAAGATAAAGAAAAATGTCCCCCATCAGAATCTCTTGCCTGTTTTCCTTTTTCCAGTGCCCACCTCAAACCTGTACGCCCAGTTAAACAGCCTCCAGCTGTGTGTGGACCCAGCCAGTGTGTTGTGGATCAGTCTGTTTTCCAGGGGTCTGCTGCACACTCTGGACCAGGTCAAAGCTTTCTACCATTTGCAAGACAGTAGCAAGGCTGAAGAGCATGTAGACATCCGAATGGATGCAGCTCAGCTCAAGGTGAATACATGTGGATGCAGCTCAGCTCAAGGTGAATACACAACTGCTTTTATAGTACATGTTAGTGCATTGTATTTTGTGTAGTCCATTACTTATCTCTGAAAGTTTTATAAATAGTTTTTGTTTCTTTTTTTAGCTAATAATCCCCTTGGATTCCTCCATACTGGACCATCCAGAGCGACCACAGTCCCTCTCTGTTACTATACCCCAGATGGTTCTCAGCAACACCCGTCACTGCCCCCATGGCTCCAGAGCTGATCTCTACAATATCTATGACAAATTCGCCAACTGCTCTTTCTTCAATTTCACACCACCCTGCCCTTACCCAAGAGATCTGAGTGCCTTTCATCCCATTCCCTCTGCCTTCCTCAATCACTCTCAGGAGACAGAGCCCCAGCCACTGGATAGGAGGCAGTTACGGTCCCAGGATGTCCTGTCTCTCAGTCTGTCCCGTGTAACCCTGGGTTTCGATGGAGCTCGGCGATACCCCAAAGGAAGAACCCAGCCTTTTGTTGAGCCTTTTGCCATGTCTGTGTGGATGTGTCAGCCCTCCTCCTTCAGTCCCAGCGCAGCCCACCAACCTTCTCTGGAACAGGAAGAGGCTTCGCTTGCCTCTGTCCATGTCCTTGCCTACACCGTCACACCAGTAAAGATGTGGCTCAACCACTATCAGTATGTAGCTCTGCTGCGGATGAAGGATGCCATGGCTCGGCTGGGGGCGGAATTGGGCCAGGATCTACAAGGTGTCAAACAACCAGAAGGCCAGAAGACAAAACCTACTAGTGTTTGTGTTGCCCTTATGGTGGACTCAGCAGAACTGGGTATCTTGTTGCCACCAGTCTGCTCAGAATCAGAGGAAGGGGTCTCCCACACTCCCGAGACAGACAGCCCCAGCATGTCAGACTCTGAGGCCTTCCCACCTCATCACTCTACAGATGTGGCCCAGGATGTCAGTGGGTTGGAAAATGGCATCTCCTCTATCAATTCAGCTGGCACTGCATTTGAGCAGGATGGGATGGTGGAGGAGGCATCTGAGGCAGTCGAAGAGGGGGCGGAGGCGGATGGTTTGACAACAAAGGAGGACGTTCCTGTCCTTTCACCACCCCTCTCACCTGGACACTCCCTTGTCCTCTCCCGTGATCCATCCACCTTCAGCCTGGAGGGTGAGCTGTCAAGCGCCATTAACGTCACCAAGGATGTGACCAAAGATGCCATTAGTGTCTCGCTGGACCTGACAAAAGGGGCATTTTCAATGACAAAAGACGCCTTTAGCATGCTGAGTCGTGGCTCGGGGATGAGCAAATTGTTTAGTCCACAGGCAAAGTAAGTGCTAGTGCCCTCCTGCTGGGCTGTTGGTTGTATGATGGTGTTGGTGTGTCTGGAACCCATAATGTGCACCACATGCCTTTACTGGCTGTTCATTAACAGCTCTGTGTGTTTATATGTGTGTGTGTGTGTGTGTGTGTGTGTGTGTGTGTTCATAGGGAACAGGTCCAGCATTCAGATGAGTCTTCTCCCTCTTTATCTGCCAGTCTGCGCCTCCAATCCATGAAGCAGTCACCTTCTCAGCAATCCATTGATAGTGCTATCCTGGATGGCAGCCTGCCAGATGAAAATGTCTTCTTGGATAGTGATGGCAGCGACAGTTTTGTGGTTCTCATGGACTCAGGTGTTAAAGATACTACCAGTTTTTCAAAGCCATTTCTCTGAATTAGGTGACATCTACTGTAAATTTGCATCATGTCTCCAGAGTCAGGTATGGAGTCAGCGCGTCCCAGCAACACTCCAGCAGGCAGCCGAGGCAGCCCAGCCCCAGGGACAGAGGGAGGTTCATCAGCTGACCTCAGCAGCTCCCTGTCCCAAAGTACTGAGGACATGTCTCAGGATATGGTGGGTCACTGTGTTTGTATAACAGATGTCATGAATAGGTTGAATTTATCAGTGGGGTTACATCGTTTTCCTGAACAAAAATAAATAATTAATACAAACTTGTCCTTAGTAATTTTAACAATGAAATTAAAATCTTCATTTCAAATCTAAATCTGCAGTGATTTAAAAGTGACTTCATTGTGATGTACTGTTGTTACAGTCCTCAGTGTTGTTGCTGATCCTGAGTGAAATGGCCTGTACCATAGAAATAAAGGGGGAAGACCAAGTCATGGCCGTGGAGACCCAGAATCTAAGTCCTGTACAGATGGGTAATGTCAAGGTGTCTGACCTGCTGGCTGGCCTTATGCAAGGTAACCTGGGTTACTGAAAATCTTTGATCAACAAACTCTTGAAATATCATTTCAGACCTTTTCTAATCACGTCTGCCTGTCTTAGCTAGTCATATTTTACTCGTTCTATATTTAGATTAGTATTTCAGAGGTTTCATAAAAAGAAAAAAAATGAGAAAATGTAAATCAGTCCCGCTCTGTCTTCTTTATCATCCTTGAAGTTTAGTTAAAGATCCCCTTCAGATATATTTTAAGACATAAAAACACAGAAAATTAATTGTGTGAATTTTTTTTTTTAAATAAAGGATAGGTTCAGGATTTTTCAAGTTAACCTTAAAACAATATTGATATGCTCATTTGTATGTGGGAATACAAATGACTAACTCTTCCTACTCTCCACATGACCCTGAAGGTTTCCACCTAGAACGTGACTACACTGCCGATAACGGGGCCAAATGCACTCCAAAGTTTGTCTAAGACTCAAATAAACTTTCAGCTGTTCCACTAAGCTAAGACAGCTTGAAAAATCCTGAACATGCCCTTTGAATTAAATACTTCAAAATTCTTAGTTACCTCTACTCCATCTCCCTCACTGAAAAATGCAGAATATGGTCAGATTTTTTTATTTCAAAAGTTGAACTGCTGACTGTAAGATGTCTTCCAGGGTCCTACACAAGTCCAGTTTTGCAAAACCGCACCCAAAAAGCTCTGTATCAGACCTGACCCATTACCCGCAATTACCTCTAAATGAATTCTGGACCTACAGTGGGTACGGAAAGTATTCAGACCCCCTTAAATTTTTCACTCTTTGTTATATTGCAGCCATATGCTAAAATCATTTAAGTTCATTTTTCCCTCATTAATGTACACACAGCACCCCATATTGACAGAAAAACACTGAATTTTTGACATTTTTGCAGATTTATTAAAAAAGAAAAACTGAAATATCACATGGTCATAAGTATTCAGACCCTTTGCTCAGTATTTAGTAGAAGCAGCCTTTTGAGCTAATACAGCCATGAGTCTTTTTGGGAATGATGCAACAAGTTTTTCACACCGGCACGTATATCTGTGGATTGATGCAGCACCTTAGTGACAATTTTGTATTCACCACTAGCTAGCTGACTTTAAGGTCAGGCTTTATAGGACATATCTGCACCATCTAACAAAGACTCACTCAGATATCATGTAAAATAATGACTTGTATCTAATCTCAGCAGCATCAAACCCACAAATCATCACAGGTTTGATGATTGGCAGCAGTGATGAGTTGAACAGTGTAATCACAACAGTGAACAGTTCTTTGTTTCAGTAGCTCCAGGTGGACCAGCCCAGACGCAGGACAGGCGGAGAAGGAGGGGCTCTCCAGCAGTGTGCATGCGAGCAGAAGTTGGCTCATCTGCATCACGACATTCTGTTCTGGCTGAGTCTTTGGGTTTCCTGGATATCAGAATGCAAGACTGTCGGGCAGAATTGTTAGCCTCCACAGTGACCAACATTGGGCCTTTTCTCGAAGATGAATTCAGTGCTGACGGTCAGCCGATGCAGTTACACATGAGCAACGTCACCGTCGTTCTGAAGGTTGGTTGTTGACACTGTCTAAATTTGGGGCCAACTCATTTTGAATTTGCTCATTATTAGTAGTTAGTTGAGGTACAATTTACATTTTAGTTGAAATAGCTTTCATAACTATTGGGTGTCTTTTTGTCCCAAAAAACAGACCTTTGAGGACTGTCCACTGAACTGAAAGACCTCAGCCACTGTTTGATTGCTAGTTTTGATATGTGTGTCTGTGCAAGGCAGTAGTGACACAAACTGGATCATCTTGTTAATTAAATGCAAGTTGAATTGAATCTTTGGACAGGCTAACTTCTTAGAGTAAAAGGCATGGAGCGGTAATGAGCTGCCAGTGCTGAGGTACATGTGATGTGTTAGGATCCCTTCCTTTTTTTTTCTCAAGGATGATAGTCCTAGAATCTACCCTACAGCCCCTCAACCTGTCCCCGTCACATTCATTGTGGACCAGCTTCTCCTTGAGCGCAGTGACGATGGCATTTTGAGGCTCAGAGGTGGGCAAGAAAAGTTTTTTGTCTTTAATTTTCTGTACTATGACAAATGTGATGCTAGTCAGTATTGTGCATACACCCAGTTATCAGCATGACCATGAAGCATAAAAACCACAGATATTCCTAACACATGTACAGAAAGTGATCCTTTCCATTTCCTTTTTTCATTGCAGCTGAAGGTACAAACCCTAAAGCCCCAGCAGGTGTTCCTGTGGCTGGCTCAAACACCACAAACTGTTCCTGCCCTCTTCAGCAGCAGAGTGAGGTAGGGGAGACCTAACACAACTGTAGACTGCATATGCTTCAGCTTAGTGTATCTGCAGCCAGGGCAATAGACAGGATTTCATAAATACTGTTGCCATTGGTTTGAGAATGAGTTGATGTAGTCACTGATCATTATCCTGCTGACCATTTCTGCACCCAAAGAGAACATTATATATAGAAACAGATTGCAAAATCATCCCCCGTAATATAAGGATGTCATTTCAGTGTTAGCTACAGATCTCTCTGGCAGTTTAAGGATCCAACAAAAGGACCTCTTTGTTAGCTGTTAACAACCATGTATCAGTCTTAAAGCTGTGTGTGGTTCTGTTTTTCACAAAGCTTGAAGTTTGGTGGTCTGTTTAATTTTGGATGGCCACATGAACATTCAAATTGTAGCAGGTTTTCCTCGTGTTTTAAATCCAGCATAAATCCATTTATCCACTGTTTGAAATACAGTTGTAATGCTGGTCTCCTGTTTCTGGTCATCTGTAAGAAAGACAATGCAGTGCAGTACACAGGACTGACTGTGCAATGGTATTGTAATTACACCAGTTACTGTCAGTCAGAATCTGATATCCATCCCCTTGGCATGTAGCCTTTAGACAAAATGCTTTAGCTGTAGTTGGACCTAACTCATCTGATAATCCTACCATTACAGAGACAGACCCTTGAGTTACAGCTTTCTGATGCCCAGGCTGCCCTCACCCAAGCCCTCAGTGACAGAGATCACCTCCTTCTGGAAGTCAGGAAATATGACCCCACGTTTACTCTCTGAGCCGTCCTGTCTGTCACCTCTGGTCCTGCTGAGGAACTGTGATCCATTGTATCAGGATGTCTGGACATTGGACATGTCATGAAAAGAAGATGAATCCAGTGTGCGGTTTTGGATCACTCTCCACCTCCTATATGATGCCATTCATGAGATTACAGGAGTCCTTTTAACAACTGCAAAAGGGGAACCTAATTTATAGGTATGTCACTGGTACTACATTTTTATCGGGCAGTGCAGCTCTTCCTCACTGCTGTACTCACAAATATTTCCTGTTAGTTCCCTTTCAGGGTAGACATTGAACCCATTGTGTGGTTTGAGTGTTGGACACACAGCATGCAAGGGTGAATATCATTAAGCTTTAATTCTCTCCAGTTAATTATTGCCGTTACGGAGTACATTTAGCGATGAAGTGCTAAAGCTAAATAGACTTGAAAATGTAGAATATTTGTTACGTGTAAAATACAATAGATCCACGTGTTTCTGTTTTCAAAGTATTAGAAAATACTATCTGCTGTTACTTGTTGAAAGCATGTTGTCAAAGGTAGGAAGCATTGCACTTTTTTTTTTTTTTTTTAAGTAAAAGCAGAAGTACTCTACTGCCGTAGAGAGACGGATGCATCATTACCTTGATTGTGTTACCTGGTTACACACACTAATGAAGTTCTCAGCATGGGTTGAATCATTTTCTAGTGATAGATTATTCTTTGGGTGGTGACGTGTCAATCATGCTTCTTTTTGTACTGTGAAACAATGTGGTTGAATGTGTACTTAAACATGAAGCCTTTCCGTCTCTTCCTCAGCTGTGGAGAGCAGCTTGCACAGTAGCTTCAGTACTGAGATGGAGTTAGATTTTTCACCCTGACTCTGGTTTTAAACAGGTTTGGTTTATTATACCAGTTATCAGATGATACTTGATCTCCTTAAAGCTTGTTTTGAAGCTTGGCAGGAAACAGACTGCTAGTATTACAACATACTTTGTACACTTTTATCATGTGCAGTGGTCATACATTATGAAGTTGAAAACTTATTCTGTATGTTGTTACTTGTATATTTATTATTTAGATTTATTAAGAATGTTCTTTTTGTTAGATCACATTGACTGCAGTGTACTAAAGCCATAAGAATCAAAAAGTGACTTAAAAAAAGTTATGTTAGGAGATATTACTAATTCACTACAAAAATAGGTACTTTCAGTAATTGAATCCTTGTCTCCAGCAGAGTTTGTCTATCAGACCAGTTACCTGTTTAAATTCCTGTCCCTTCATCTATGCAGTAATGTGTTTGTGTAACATACATTTTATGAATATTTTCATGAAAACAACCTCTGTCAGCTATATTTTATGAACAGATGTTCCATTGTTAAATCAATGGCCTTTGGAAGCACAAGTTATCCACAGTAGTGTTTGCTAAACTGTTATCAAACCCTTCTCTTCCACTTATCATTGTTCTGCTGTGTACTAGGGAGACCTCTGGTGGCTGTGACTTGCTAGAAGATCCCCCTTTCAAAATGTTACTTGCCATCTTTTTCTTTCATTTTTTTTAAATCTTTGGTTGCCTTGTAACGTATGACTGACATATTTGTATTCTTAAAGTGGGATGTAAAACATGAAAGTTTGGTTTAACCAAAAACATGACAAAACAGTGACACCACATTTTTGATGTGTAGTTCTTCAATTCTGAAGATGACTCATGGCAAAGAAAAATGATGTACCTATCAGGTTTTAATATTTTCTCACCAATTGCATGTGGACACACCCTTAATTTGTTAGTGTAGTAAAGCAGAGATACTGCCTTTAACCTTTTAAGTATCACTTCTGGTTGTAATTTCATCTCAGCTTTTGATTTTTTTGTCTGGTCTTGGTATGAACACTTCACTGAATGCCCCATGCTGGAAGCAACATGTAGCTGTAAAGTTTGCCCAGTGTCCCTCTCCTCAGCCAGGCCTGTGTTAAGTAGCATCCCTATTCTACTGACAAACTAGTGCTCTGGAGTTCCATCTGATCAAAGCATGTTACACCACACCAGGTTTCAGTGAACCCTTACTCAGTGTGTCATGCAAAAAAGGAGATGGATGGAGTGAAGGAGGACTCACTGGATGCATGTACTGAAGTGATGTATACAGTAATTTATGCCCTGCACTTGTGTGGTAAATTCACTGGAAGTTACACTTGTTGTAATGTAAAAGACTTCATAGGGTTGCAGAGGATGTCTTGTGAAATCTGGCTAAGTGATGAAAATGTTGAAGACCCAATGGGCAGTATTTTTTACTAGCTGTGTGGAATTGCATGGAATTTTATATTGTCTTTATCACTTCGGTGAGACCAATATAAAATTGGTTCCGTGAACCAAGTGGAGAATATTTAACAAAAAAAAAAGAATAAATTGCTTAACACATTTCAGTTGTGCCTTTGTGTTTTAATAGAAAATGCATGTTTACGTGGAGCAAGAAAAAGGCAGCTTTTAAAATGTACAGAATCTTCAAATTCTCATTTTGGTTATTTTACTAGCATGTCTACAGTTTGTCTTCAGCCTCAGTAAAAACAAGTATATATTTCTGAGATGAGCTGAACGATAAGAAAAAGTAATTTTGTCTGGAAAAGGGTTCCATTATCAGTACACCTACTCCAATCTTTTCTCCTCTTGATAAAAGCAGCCACATCATGAGATTCAAAGATTAATGTAATAAGAGCAACTATTTTTTTTGTGATTTTATACTATGTAACAGCATCTAAATATGTTTGAAATGTCAATTTAAAATCAAAATGAATAAGCTGTGTGCTTGTATGGCTGTAAAAATAAAGTTAATATTTGTAATTTTAGGTGACAATGGCGACTGCATGGCGGTCGGGGACAGTGCCTCTGGACTGGCAGACCGGGGTAGTGGTCCCTCTTTTCAAGAAGGGGGACTGGAGGGTGTGTTCCACCTATAGGGGGATCACACTCCTCAGCCTCCCCGGGAAAGTCTATGCCAGGGTACTGGAGAGGAGAATTCGACCGATAGTCGAACCTCGGATTCAGGAGGAACAATGCGG
>NW_018127986.1:2110982-2155278 GCF_001952655.1 Monopterus albus | reverse complement strand
AGGAGCTGGAGGAAGTGTCTGGAGAGAGGGAAGTCTGGGCATCTTTGCTTAGACTGCTGCCCCCGCGACCCGGTTCTGGCTAAGCGGAGGAAAATGGATGGATGGAGGTGACAATGAGGCACTAGAACACTTCAGTTTATTCAAGTATAAAGCTATTTACAACCCTAACACATGAATGTAATTTTACACCATTTGTTCAGTGTGTTCCACTAAGCATTTACTTTAAATGGCAGGTCTATTTTCCATTCCATGCAGCAGATGGGATTTTATATCACAGCTGCAATACTACAGTCAGTGCTGAGCTTGGTTATTCATGTTTGGCTGCAGTATGGTTGCCTTGACCGAAGTTAATCACATGACAGCACGACATCTCTCCATCACAGACAGTCTTCTCTCCATCGTCCCCATACAATCTCAAACACAGGTGCATCAGTGAAAGACAGTGTGCTTGTACTTGGTGTTGGGAATTTGATCTCGGCTCTTTAGTCTCCTCACTGCTTCCCTCATATGTTTGGGTTGAAGAGGTGGCGTATCTCCCCACTTCTCACAAACATCCAGTGCTGGAAGGACAAAGAAACTAAATGGTTGTAAACAATTTAGCTGCAGGGGAAATGAGCCAGGGCTTATTTATCTATATAAAAATTATTTTGTCAGAATACTTTTGTAACTCTCACCTTCCTCAACAATTTCCCCAGCAAAAACTTTGGCAATACCAGACATGGCGATCACTACATTCTGAGACACTGATGATCCTGTTATGGACTGGATCAGCTACAAAATGTTTAAAAAAAATAGAAGATCAAACCAAATAGCTTCAAAGAATTAAAAACACTAGTTTGTCAATATTCATAGACAGCTTACCCTCTTAATAGCAGCCTTGGGGAAGGCAGAACGTCTGTACATCTCATAGCGATTCAGCTGCTCTTCAGAAAAGGATGATACCAAAACCCTACAAGGGAAAGCAGGGAATGATGGTTAACTTCACCAGGATGATACTTCAGCACATCATTTCAAGCATTGGAATAATCTTCATTGGTTAACATTTTTAATCTCTAGAAATTAAAATCTTACTGCATCTTTTGTATTTCATCCTCGTCAACCTTATGGCGTTTCTCCTTCTTCTTCTCGGGTTCGACCTTCAGTCTTTTGGAAGGAGGTTGGCCAGAGGTCCCTTCTTCCTCATCTTCTCGGGCTGCAGTTTCCTTTGTGGTGGGATAAAGGAACAATTTAGTGCCACTAAAAGCAATGAGATGCCCTTTGTAAGACCACATGAATACTGCCACGACAACCCCGTCATGTGAAGAGAAATGAAGGTGCAGAACTCACAGGTTTAACTTCCTGTTTGGGCAGATCTTGCGAGGACAATTGTATATTTTCATCCTTAGGTTTTTCTGGGGCAGACACATCTTCAGTTTGTTCTGGTTTAAGATTGCCCTCGGTAACAGACTTTATCCTCTCGGGTGTATCTTCAGCTTTGATCCGTGCAGGGTCGGCCATAATCAACTCAGTCCTTCTAACACTGGCTGACAGCTTCTGCAAAACTATCAATGAGGTAGTTGATTGGTTAACGTTAGTTGTCATGCTGGGTTCTATACACGGTTCGAAATGTAGCAAACATTCACGTTAGCACACATATAAACAGAGGTATAACTGGAAACCTCCAACAACGAGTATGTGTAACTTGATAAAAACACACGAATTCAACTTGCACCCACCTTCTCTGCAGCCAGGCGTCAATAAAGCAGCTGCTCCAAACTACAGTGGAGGGGCGCTAACGAAAGCTTAGTAACTGATACTAGCTAGCCAAGCGGCTAACATGACGCATTTATATCGCTTGCTTTAGTAAACACAAAAAACTAACACTGACACACTGTGAATTACACTTAAGCCTCCTTATGTGACGATGAATGATAGCAGCAAATGCTAGTTTTCGATAGCATAATACCCAAAATGCCCTTCCGCTATATCGTCGTCGTCTTCGTCTTCTTCTTCTTCTGTTTATTAATGGCGGTTGGCAACCAGCTTTAGGTGCATTCCTTCCGCTATGTTCTTCTTCTTGCTCTACTTAGGCAAACAATGTGATGGTGAGTTGCCACGTGATGGACGGTGGATAGTCATAAATAGTCATAATCATAAATGTATGAAAGGTTAGTAATACATTTTTTTAAATATATTTATTTACTTTTAATTAAAAACATGACTGTGTGCTTGTGCCCTAGCGCCCTCTAGTGCATACAGGTCGAAAGTCATGAGAAACAATCAGTCTAACTACAGCCATAATGTATACTTGTATTTCTGTATAGCCATCATAAATTAAGATGTTAATCTTACCTTAGTTTTTTTTTTTTTTAATGAAGGTACCAGTATGCAGGGCTTCTGATAGTACCCCAGGGAGTAGGCAGTCTTAATAACATAACCACTGGAACTTTAAAGTGACCATAAAATTCAGGGTTTGTTTTTTCCCCAGTCTCCAGGCATTACAGCTCATGTTATTACAAGTTACAATAATTGTACCAAAAACAATACAAGACACTAAAGACAATGATTAAAAACTGAGCACTGTGACATATTTGGCCACACATTAAATACAGAGTCAAAAGAGTAGAAAAATGACATCAATTAATACATTTTAAATTCAGACCTTGGAGATAAGGTCTCCAGTTTTTTATGAATGTGTGCAGTGTGCTTCCATATTCTCAATACGAATGTCACCTCAGGCTGCCTCAGCCTTTCTCTTCATAGCTGCTCCCTATTTATAATTGTGTGAACATTTTGTTCATTAATTAGACTATTCACAACACTTTCAAAAATCCATTTTGTGTACTTTTCATTTTTTAAAAGAAATTGTCTACATTCTTGTTTTTTCATGAAATCACATGACACTGATTGCAACCATTTGCATATTTAGCATTGCAGTTCTGAAGTGTTATGGAAATATTAAGTGCTAAACCCTTCCATAAAAATGAGTCACCATGCAGCCTTAAAGAATTAGTGCATATTCAAAACTAATGATATGAGAGCTAACAAATTAGAAATGCATCCACTTAGACTAATCTTTTCTTTTGAAAAATGATCATATTCATTTTCAGTATTTCATTTTGTTAGATTATGGCCAAATGTTCCATGGTGTACTCACGTTTCCCACACTGTATTTCACTGGGTGTGCATCATAACTAGAATATACATTCACTTTGCTATAACAGATTACAGTGTGTGATTTATGTCACAGCAATCACATATATTATGAATTTAACAGTTACATCTGATATATGCAAATTGATATAAGGTTATGAAAGAATATCTAAAAATATCAGTAGCCTATTACCAACCAGAGAAGGTATAGGCAAAACTAATGTTAGAGCAAAGATAAAATAAAAAAAAAAAAAAAAAAAAAAGATGCCACGTTCAATTGTTTCTCAAAAAGGTAACAGCTGATGAATTAGCCACATGTGATGAGTCACAAACTGCCAGAGCAATGCCTTGATTCGTCAAAACGATTGCTGTCAACAATCACAAATATGTCTCACTGACTCACTAATGCTGGCGTGACACTCATGAACGAGCTGTTCCGTGTCCAGAGCGCGCTAAACTCGTTCACACTTGCCTGGCTGTGACCGGAACAAGACAAATGCGCGTGTGCAACGGACCGCACAGCACGGAAGCAAACCCCAATTGTTCTGTATGTGTGCGTACGTGCGTGCGTATGTGTGTGTGTGTGTGTGTGAGTGAGTAAGTACAAAGCTATCAACTAGTTGCTTCAGCTGTGCAGTTGATTAGTAGCAGACCTCCACCCAGCTTCTACCAGGCTGGAGGTCTAATCAGGTTGCATTTCATCTTGTGAACAACAGAGTGTTAACATTTGTGTTTAGGAAGCTCAAAATGTTTTTTGTGAAATTGTCATACGTGTATAAATTCAGTTATATGCTTATTATTGAGGTCATAGTTAAAGGTGTTGTTGTTAATGTTCCACATTACATCTTATTATTCTACATTTTTGTCCTCCCCAGCTACATAAATGAGAGGGTCAGATTATTAGGAACACCCAGTTAACCAGTTAAACCACAGTTCAGACAACCATCCCCGTTTAAACCTGATAACATTTTAGGAAATGCTCCTGTTCACACACCCATGAGAGAATTTGACACGATTGTCTGGCAAGCATTTCCAGGAAGCCTTCATTAGTGATTGATGAAAAGTAAAACGTTAGGTTTGCAATTTTGTTGCAGATACTAGAAATGACAGGAGAGCAGACACTTCAAGCTCTGGATAGACACAATCCCCGTCCCCCCCCGTCTGGGTTACGCAGGCTGCACCAAACGCCATATTGCTTATGCACATCCAGCTCATGTCCGGAGCAGCTAGGGTGGGGGTGCTAGGGCTGGTGTGCGTGTGTCTGAAGGGTTTCGGATTGGAGATGTAGAAAGAAAGGGCAGTTTCGAGGAAGTGACGGACTCGGTAGACGGGACTGGTCAGAGGAAGTTTACTCGATGGTGGTACCGTGCTGCTTAACGAAAACTTTTCCCCCTGAGCGCCGGTGGCACCGTGGATCGAAACGGACCGATCCAGCGGTGAAGGGAGCTTTTGTTTCCTCGCCACACCAGCGTTAACGTTACTCAGGAATAACTTGGGATTGGGAGGGAGAGGGGATCTCAGGGGAATTTCACTCTCGCAACCAAACCCCGCTTTCCCTTCTCTTCCCCGCGCCTCCTCCAATCTTTTTTAACATCCGCAATGGGGAAGGAGCAGGAGCTCCTGGAAGCGGCGCGCACGGGAAACCTGACCGCAGTGGAGAAGCTTTTAGCCGGGAGGCGACAATCATCCGGCACCGGGAGTGGATCTACTGGGACCGGAGGAAGCGGCAACATCGGCGGGCTCGGCGCCTCCTCTCATCCCCTTTCCAGTCTGCTCAGGTAGGTAAAAGAAGAAGCGGATATAAGTGGATGGAAGAGAGCCAACCCTGTCAGATGTTGTCTGATGATTTATTGTTATAGATTGTAATGTAGTATTTTAATACTCGTAGCTGTTACACAGAGTGAGGATTTTTGCATAGTCCAAGCATCACAGTCGTGCAACGCAGGAGCAGGGGCACGCTTCTTTGTTAGCTCGCAGCTCTGTTCCAGATGTACTGTAATGTGCAAACCCGGCTTGCAAGGCGATTTTGGATGTGCAACAAAATCGCTCATGGTCTCTTTAAAAACTGGTCCAGTTGTATTACTCTAGACATGAACACTCACTGGTGAAGGTGAATAGGTCGGAACCAGACTCTCAGTTTTCAGCTGCGTGTTTATAGTCTGGACATCTTTGCTTTGCTTTTCTAACGGCTTTAGTTGCAAAATCCCATTTGTTTCCTTCAGTTGTGGAGCTGTAATCTTGCAGATGTCAGTGGTAACAAGGGGAAGTCCTTGGTGATGTCAACATTTGATGTGGTTCTATCCCTGAACACAAAGTGTAAAAGGTTAGAAAGCTTTAACTGCCTTGTCAAGGTTTCTGCTTATCACCAGTGCTTTTTGTCCTGCTCACCCTTCATTCATTATTTAAGAGTTCCAATTCATAGATAAGACAGCAACTACAGTGACTATACAGTATTTGCCATCTTCGCCCATATAGTTCACATATCTGTAGTGTGTTTGATTTGTAGTGCTGGTTTACAGAACAGCACACAGTTGCCTAAAATGGAAGATAGTGGCTTTGCTAATAGGCCCAAGTCCCTGTGGTTACTGTTTTTGATAGTGCAAGACTGCATCAAATTCATAACTGCATTAAGAAGAGATAAGGGTGCTTGGGCATAGGATGAAATATAATAGATCAGATAAGTTCTGAGTTTCATTTTGTTCTGCAGATGTTATCTGAATTATAGGTTTACCACTGCAGGGCTGTTCCGAAACACTATGATGATGTTTCAGCCACTGTGCTTTGTGTAATACCAAGAAAGAAAGAAAGAAACAGATTTACTGTTGAGAAGAAAGCTACTTTCTAAGGCTACATATGTGTCTGACTAGGGATGAAAGTGAGATAAAACTCATGGCCAGGTTAAGTGCTGCATGTCAAAAGCATACCTGTTTGAATGCCGAGCACACACAGATGAATGTCTGTCAATCAAAACATAATACTGCTCCTTGGGGAGCCTAGAGCAAGGCCCCTCCATCTGGGGGACAAGTGTTACAGTGAAGCTTGAGGTGATGCATTGTCGTGTTACTTAGTGCAGACTGTACAAGGTACTCAAGGTAATTACATTAAACCCTTCTAATCAGAAATCCAATTCAGAGATGTCATGCGGTCGAGGCTGGCTTCCTCACAGATCTGTGGGCGGACTGAAGAGCCCATTGTGTCATTTATCCTGAGTTGAGCAATCAATGTTTGGCAATGGTAGCTCTGGGAAATTATTGGCTAGACTTTGCAAGAAAAGAATTAACTAGTAGTACATATACTTAGAAAGCCTGTTGCCTGTGGACAGCAGAGATTATAGGACAGACTTTCAGAATATAACAAGTGGTAAGATTATTGACCTCAGGGCAGACTGGGGGGCTGCTGCTAGTGTGGATGTCATTTGATTTAGTCTGCATAATCAAAATGTCAATACATCTGAGGGTGTCCGAGTGAATTACTGCACTGGTACTGGCTGTGGATTGATGTGTGCGTTTCTTCCCCAGATCTCTTTGTAATGTAGTCATCATCCATTGTTAGAAGGTGTTGCCTTGTAATCCTGTCAGAGCGGATATGGTCTGTAGCACAGCTTTCTTTAGCAAATTTGAGCCTGTGTTGGTTGTAATGTCATCATATAGAAAGGGATGTGTGTTATTCAGACTCCACTATATTCCACTGAATTACAAGTACATTAACTTATATGTGTGTAATAGAACTTTAAGTTGGTTTATAAACAGCCAGTTAACAGCAATGGTGTTATAGCAGCATATTAGGTCTTATTGCTGTGGATAAGGTCAATAATAACTAGCTGGTTATTATATAGGCTGGAACCACAGCCTGTACAGAAGAATGCTCCGATCTAATTGGCTTCATTTCTCTTTTCTGAAGGTGTGTTGTTTGTGTGTTTTCATTGGATTTGTGGTGTTCTTGCTCTGGAATGGGCCACATGTCAAGACTTGCTGTGTTTGTGAAACCAGGCAGTTGTATGGCTCTGCTCTGCGGAATGTCAGCTTTCCCAGGAGGCTGCATCCCAGCGGTTGCCACGGGATAGACACTGACCCTTGCATGTTTAATACTGTCGCCGCCCCAATTGTTTGCTCTTTGGTGCTTTTTTAAAACCAAAACGAGTTGGAGAGGACTTCCTCGAGTAGTAAGGTCATGGTGGAACCTTCGTAGCTCTGGGTGCACTGGTAGCTGTAGCTTGGTTGATGCAGAAGTAAGCTTGAAGAGTTGATACTGCTTTTTTGGAATCCATACTGTGGCCTATTTTAGGGTATACATTTGCTGTTTGATCTCAATGCCACAGTTTTTACTAGGGTCCTGGGGCTTGTTTTGATCTCCATGGTCTACAGGAAGCGCTCTTTACTAGCACTTCCTGGCCCAGGTTGTTTAAACACAGCCAGCTGCTGTGGTCAGGCCAGAGGTAAGCCAAGTGTGTGGCAGGGAGAGTGCCTGGCTGCTGAGGGGAAATTAACTGAGGAATGCATGGAGTTCTGGACAGATGCACTGAGAGCATAGCCAGATGAGGGCTCCTCTCCCAGCTTCACAGCCACGTCCTTTGTGCCTCTGACAAAACGCAGAATGATGTCTTTTCATATTCACATCATGCAGTCTCTAAAGACCATTCCAGGCCTTTTCTGTACTTTTCAGTTTCACAAAGCCGATTGAGCTGTCATTTGGATAGAACCGGACCTCCTATTTAGAGCAGCCCACTCATGCAGACCGCTTCCTATATACTAGATTGAAACAAGCAGGGCTTTTGCAACACTTGGTGATAAAGATCACTTTTGATTCTCTGTAGCATGCTTTTCAAAATGCTAGCAAGGGAAGCATTTCTATCAATGTGATGGCTTGCTTAGCATTTTAAGTGGCTTGGGCACCAGTCCAGATCAGTCCATCCCATTTCACCCCAGGCAGACCCGTGCTGTCAGACTGGTGTCAGCTGCAACAACTAACACATACTGTCCTTTTAAAAACAAAGTTCCCTGTTGCTGTGGTCTGTTTGGATCTGTGTACATGTCAAAATCACTGAGTGTGAAGGTGCACTGTAGGACTGTATGTGTCTGCAGATGACAGGCTTACAGTGGGAATGCAACACCCTCACTCCTCAGCTGCTTCTTGTAGTAGCAAACTGTCTCGCTCTGTGCTGCTGGTGCAGGAAGTGTTAACATGGCAGTTCCTATGACTTGTACAGCAACGTCAAGAGCCTCACATCATTCTTAGGTACAGTAGGTAAAACAGGCAAACAGCAGACCTGGCATTCACACTTCATCAACTGTTGACCTCTGAACTGAAAGGAACTATAGCTGGTGCAGCCCAGGGAGGAGCAGTGGTGGCTGGGAAATCTAACACCACCATGTTTGCATTCCTGGAGCATTTGTGTTTGTGATGCTCCACTCTGCATCGTATGTTTACAGCCCATGTTTGTGTAGTCTGAGAAAGCAGGCAGAAAGGTACTTAGCACCAGTGATGGATTCCACCTACTGTGTATGGGGGGGCAGAAATGGCAAATATAGTGTCCTTTCCATGCAGCATTTAGCCTTCTTTACTTTAACCTAATGATGGTAGACTAAAATAGCTTTAATCCAAGTGGGTCAGGGTTTTTTCTGATTAGTTTGCAGAGAACACGGCTGCCTCGGAGTTGTCTGAAATAGAACTGATGTCTTTCACGCATGCCAAGCAGCACTGACAATAACAATGATTTTAATAGCACTAGTCATAATAAAGTGCTCAGCAGTTAAAACACACAATCCTTTTTTCATTCTTTGGCTTCTTAGAAAAAATCAGTATCATTTACAGTTTGAGTCTCACTGTGATTTGTCCATTAGAAGAAACAGTTCCTGGTTCCTGCTTGTTTATGAGAACTCGTTGTTTTTTAACAGTAAACAGTATAAGGAGAAATGGAAAAGAGAAGGCTGCTGAGGTTGTGTGTGCTGTCTTTTTTTAAAGCCATTTATAGGCAGAGATACCACTAAGACCAGAGACATCAGGCCCAGTCTCTCGTCCTGTGCTGGCCTACATATACAGTATTAGCTGGGCGTTAGCGGCCCCCAACCCACACACTTTAGTCCGTCTGGCCTGCCGGCTGGTATCTTCTGTTCTCTCTCACTACTGTCATTGCCCACCTGCTGGGCGTACGCCAACCTCCCCTCCACCTCTAGACTCCAGACATGTTGTACTCTGGGCTACAGTAATGGCTCTGCCCTCAATATGTTCACAAAAAACAAATTAGCCCAGAGAGAGAAACTAGAGCTTTTTAAAATGAGCTCCTGTTTCTCTCTCTGTTTTGGTAAACAATATAAACGATATATAATATATTCTGGACTAGAATAGCGTTAGCAGATTGGCAACAAACTGATTGTGGAACACACCTTCTTTCATATTTATATATACAGCATATTTTAGTTTTTATGGTCACAACTTAAAGAATTATTTTTGCTAATTTTATAAGCTAATTGAGAAGCATTCCATAAAATCTTGAACAAATGCAAACTAGATAACACTGAATTCATGTACTATTTCTAGAAATGAATTATTATCAAGACTGAAAATAACAGCCCAGCCATCCAGCAAGATTTTAGCTGGAAGTGATCAGTTCACTATTTTTAAGCACCATACTCAGTGGATGCTGGTGTGTAGATGTGCAGTGGCACCTACAGTGAAATAGTGTGAGAAATGCCAGGTTGTTGGAAAACAAGCTGTGTTCACCTTCTTCTCTCACCCCATCTCCTGTCTCTTATCTGCTATATTCAGTGCACCTATTCGTGCTGCCACCAGTGCTTTTCATGCTCATTATTTTGCCTCTGCTGGAGCCCACTGGACGGCTCTCACTGTGGGCATACACAGTTTATCCACACCTCCTGCTGCAACACAGTTGTTCTGTGAAATGCTTACAATGCCTTTGAACCTTGTGGATTCAGTCAGGCTTAAGGTTGTGCTTATTACAACTGAACTTTCAAATGAGCCACCATGTCATTGTGTTCATTCCAGTCATTTCTGGTGCATTTGTATGGAGCTCGAACAGGGACAAAGAAAAGTAAAACTGAAAAAGAAAACGCTGGCATTGAAACATTTGAAGGGCTCACTCTGTCTCCATACATTTAGAGCTTTTTGGAGCTTTGAGCTGTTTAAAGTAGCACTAAAACAAGATCATTACATTCTACTAGCTTTGTTTAAATGTGTTTTATTTGTTTGAGGACTGCTCACCTCAAAAATTCAACTTTTTTTCTTTTTTTAAACTGCCTTGTATGCCATGCCAGCAGTGTGGCTCTGTGGGGACAGTGTTGATGGGTTGGTTGTTTGGTTCAGACAGAAATATCAACAACTATTGTGCCGAGAAATTCTCTGCAGACATTTGTGGCTCCCACTGTGTTTGGTTATCCCCTGACTTTCATCCAGCTGCGTACAAGTGGTTGAGTTTCTGTTTTTAAGTTCTTTTTCAGGGCATTTTAGTCTTTATTGGATTAAGTTGGTTGTGGAGAAGTGGATAGGAAACAAGGGAGACTTCTGTGACAGATGTCAGTGGTCGGGGTGTGCTGCCTGGGGTACGTGGTGTGTTGTGCCATAACGATCTCACTACGGGGCGCCCCAAGTGGTTTATTTTCTGATAAGTTTGTTTCTAATTAATTATTTGATGTTATAAAAATGGGTGTGCTTTGGATAATGAGTCAGCTTTAACTGGCATCCTGATAACCTTGGCTTCACTTCTGGTCACTGCTGCACAGAATCTGGGTGCAAAATGTGTCCCAAAAGGAACATGAATGGATTTTGGCTTCATTTGTGCATAGAAGTGGTGACGTATCATCCGCCTTTATGGTCAGAAACGTTAATCCACACATTCAAGGAATTATCTTGTCAAGTAGTTTTAAGACATGTTAGTCGGCTGAAGCCTTGTTATAACAGTGCCATAGATTTAAACTCTGTTACAGAATTGATTTGAATACTTCTTTAGGCCTATAAAGGGTGTTGTATGCTTTTGATGTTGTACTGTATTTAACACCCTTCATGACGAGTGTGTACTACTTTCTCACAGCTGTATGTCTTTGGTCCTGGAGGACACTAGCAGGTACGTCAGTCTCTCTCTGCTGACGAGAAGATTCTCCATTTGGCTGTTAGGCACCGGGACATCTGGTTTCAGCACCCGCCAGCAGTGTGTATAATTGAGCCCCACTTCCCTGACAGTGGCTGACATGTGCCAAGCACTGCTGGGCTCAGTGCCCTGGGCCAGACTAATCCCTGGCAGTGTGGTCGCACCGCTAATAGGCTGGGGGACAAATCTGTGTATTTGACACTGGGTTCACACCCACCTGGGTTATTATTTGCTTAAATGCACTACTGAATTTTGCCTTGGCTTTTCCCCAGGGCTTCATAAATAAACATGTAAGAATAATGAACATCATGACTTTTGATTCCCCTGGAATTATTGTGGGCTTTTGACATATGGGTGAAACTTACTTACAGTCAGCATACGGTGTGGTTTACATTCACAATAAAGATGTGATTTAATCTAAATGACTAATACATTCAGCTAACTGAGTTGGCAGTTTAATCACTGTGTGAGAGTGAATGATAAAAACTTTACCTGAGCATCTTCTGTTCTGTGCATTTGATAACTAAGCTCCATGACGTTTAGGCTCAGTGGAGATGTAGGTTTAATTCTACATCAAACTGACCATCTGTTTAAAATGCCTTCTGTATGTGTGACTACCACCAGCAGACTAATGCAGTGAATACAGGAAGGACAGACAATATTATTATCCTTCCTCCTTTCATACTGGCCAGACTTTGTACAATACAGAACTACAGCCCCATAGAGTCTTTTTCAAATTTCAGCCTCATCCCGCTGATATTCCCTCGGGGGAAATAAGGATTAGCTCGGCCTTTCAAACAGGAATTCCTCAGTCAGTTCCCATGAATGTGCCCCCCTTCCCAAACCAAATCAGCTCTGTTTTGCCCATTCCTCTGCTCCGCCCTCAGTTAGGTCGGTTGTGAGCCGTAGTAAGAGGATGCAGTGGGTTGTCGAGCACCACTCTGACTCATGCTGCCAAAACGCTCAGAGGAAGTAACACTTGGATTGCTACTACTGGCAGCTCTGCTTATAATAAATGTGTAGTGAAGAAAATGAGTAGACTTCTTCTTTAGTCTAGATTATCTATACAGTGGATGACTAAGAGTATGAGAGGAGAGTTTTGCAGTCTGTCCCACAGTGTTCTCTTCTAGGGTAACGTTCCTATTGTAAATGGCCCAATGTTCACTTGCATGACACGACAATCAGTGCATTAAAATCACACGGCCATGATAATTATGTGCTCAGTGCCTTCGTGCATCACTCAGGTAATCATTACTGCTCTTGTGTCTGATTTTGTTAGGTCGTCCATTCATAGCTGCTGCTCTGTTCATGTTTATGTTGATTTGCTTATGGGGTTTTCACTGTAAGCCATTACATAACTCTTTTATCTAGGACAATAACCTGAGGTCTGTTTCTGTCTCATTTTCCCCTTTTTGATACTGGTTCTGGAAGAATGGGCGGGAAGTGTGCATGTGTGATCCCTTTAGAAGTGAAGATATCCTAACTCACACATTCCCTCCCTTTTTTTTTTTGATAAACAAAATTTCCTCCTCCACATTTTCCCACTAGTATTTCCTCCCTGCACCCCGTGCTTCTGATGTCTCATATCTTCATGGCTGCCTGACTTGTATGATAAGATCCAGAAAGCCCGCTATAAGAAATAAGCAGCTTAGGTTTAGGACTGGAAGAGTTGTGCGTCCCTGTGTGTCTGTGCTCCGTCAGGCTCATTGTTCTGCAGGCTGTGGATCCCTCCAAGATACTTGCTTAATGAGATGGCTCTGACTGTGTAATTGCAGGCTGCTCTGAGAGCTATTATGGGAGATGTATTTTGGAAAGGGGGGGGCAAAACAGCCATTACTGCAACAAAACTGAGCCACGTTTGAAGCAAAGTCACACAGTTGCATTGAAGCTGAGGGGGCTGAGCTTCCTGCCTCCACATCTTCTACACACTTATTATATCATGGATCAAATCATATTGTGTCTGTGAGTGTGTTTAACTGCTGGAGCTGGTGCTTTTCTTCTTCATGGGAGAAGTCTCTCCCAAGGCTTCATTCATAGAAGTAATTTGCTTGGATCAGAAATACAGTAGTAATATATATGAAGATATCAACTGTCAGATCAGTAGCTTGCATTGGTTTTTAATCTGTTCTCTATAAAGTTTAAAAAGATTTCTCATTCTCTTTTCTCTAAATTCCCTTTTTCATTTATGATTGGTTCCTTGTGAAACCCAAATGTTATGCTCACATTCTGTCTGTATGGCAAATGACTGTGGGCTCAGATATTTGCTTTGCACATGACTTATTTAGGATGTGTTGAGGTCTTTCAGAGAGCCTCATATTCCAGTGCTGGCACTGTATCTCACCAGACATCCTTCAGCTTCTTAAACAACTCCCTCCATCCCTCTCTGCTGCCCCGTCTGTCGCCCTCTTCTTTCCTTCTCACCACAGCGCTCTTTGCAAATTAAAAGAAACAACCCGATCTGAGCTGGCAGCTGAGTTCAGCTCAAGTGAACGAGTGTGTTAGGATAATGCTGACCTACACTTAATGCCTTCGGTGGTTTTTGGCTTCATCCCATCTTTGTTAGTTGTTTACTATACTGTAAAACGGTGTCTGTTCTATAGGATTTGCCCTGCAGTAATCAGGCTTGGGTTGCACAGCTACTGTAAACTAAAGATAATTAGCTCGTCTCAGCTGCTGCTCAGTGTTGATAGTATTTCTTTTCCTTCCGGGTTTTCTGGTTTGATGCTGCTGCTGCTGGCCCTGTGCTGCTGCTTCTTCATTTCTGTTGTTGCACATGTTTGTCAAGAGAGAGAATGCATGTGTGTAATCCCCGCACATGTGTGTATGTGGGGCTGGGCTTGTGTGGTGCGAGATGCTGTTAAGAGATTTGTTTGGTGTGTGTGTGCTGTTTTGCGGAAGCCTAATAACAATTCTTTCTACTTTTAACAGTATTTGGAGAGGCCCCAATGTGAACTGTGTGGACAGCACTGGATACACCCCTCTCCACCATGCTGCCCTTAATGGACACAGGTAGTGATCGGTGATAAATAACTTTGGGAATTGGGAGAAATGCCTGTGCTATAGCCTGTTTCTCTGTTTATGCTCTACATTAAACGAGTCCTACTTGTACAGACAGTTGTCCCGCTGGGAAGATAAAGCTATTGATTGGCTGTTTTCTAAGGCCTTCAGTAGTTAATGGTCTGGTTTGTACTCGTGGTGTATTCTGACCTACCCTGAATCATCTGCAGCCAGGTGGTGGAGGCGCTGCTACGAAACGAGGCCTTAACCAACATTGCTGACAACAAAGGCTGCTACCCTCTCCATCTGGCTGCCTGGAAGGGAGATGAACATATCGTCAGACTGCTCATTCACCAAGGACCTTCACATCCCAGACTCAACGAGCAGGTCAGACACTGCATTTTCTATTCTTCTGTGTGTGTTGTGGTTTTCTGGGCTCACTCTTACAGTTCCAGTTTTGGTTTTTCTCACACAGTTACCATACTGATAATAGCATGAGGTAGGAGATGACACTAAACACTCAACAGAATTGCTGATCTCTAGTAGCTCCACACTTCTAATATCAACTATAGGAAGGTGATCGGTTTTATTTTTGGTAATGAAGCCAGTTTTAGCAACAGAATACACCTGCACATACTGTATCTTCATGTCAAGTCCTAGTTTGGCATGGCATGATCTGTATTTGAATGAGATAAATGCCTAAAGAATGTGACGTTAACCTCAGTGCATCATGACCTTTACTGTGCTTTGACGCCATGCTAGTGCGAGAAGTGCCTGTTTTATCCTAACCATTTTAACAGTTTTAACTCATATGTTTGCTTACTGCCCAGACTGGCATCATCTCTGGCCTGTCCTGCTCAGGATGAGGAGAAATGACCCGTTATGAGAATCACAAATCAGAACTATTAATTTGTATCTAACAACAAGCCGTGTTTAGTTGTAACTAAGCCGTCAACTGGACACACAAACAGGTCTCATTCTGTGTTATTTCTCCCTGCCTGTTCATGACATCTGATTGTTCATTAACTCAGCTCTACTTTTTTTCTATTTTTTATTCAGTTTGAGTCGTTTGTGAACATCATTCATTTGTTCATTGCTTGTCTGAACCAAAGCCATCGGCCTACTGTATCTTCTCTTCCTCCCTCCCAGAGCTCAGTAGACCATAAAGAGTTCAAACGCTGTGGGCCCTTTGACCCCTATATTAATGCCAAGGTGTGTACACAGCGCTGCTGAAACATCATTTCCTTTTGAAGTGCTTCTTTGCTTTACTGCTTTGTTGGCTTGCTATACTTGGGCTTGTGTTGTTGCTGCTGCAGAGATATGGCGAGTTTGCTTTGAATTTTCAATCTTTGCTTATGATTTCTATCATTTAAATCTTGTGTTTAACATAAATAGCATTACAACATGCCACTGTTACACTACAACTACACTGTTACACATTACAGTACTCTTGTACCAGACTTCTGAGCAGATGAAAATGCCCTAAAAAAGTAAATGCCTGTCCCCCGTGGGTTGCAGTATGTGATTTGTCAGTCTCTCTGTGTTAGTTTTTTTTCTTATGAGAATGCAGAATTGATTTAAAAACTGGTGTGATATGAAACCTGGGGCAGTGCAGTTGTTGGCATCATGCAGCCAGCTGTAAGAGAAAATTCTCACCAGCACATTATCAGTTAAAGCAACAACAATCAGTACATATTAAAAAATCAACAATGGAAACTTGAAAGATGGACTAACTTGCAGGAAGTCTTCTATCAAACCTTCCACCAACAAACTCAGGCACTGGTGAAACAATAAAATATGTATAAATGTCTAAACTCATTCAGCTACTGGAGAAAACAGTAAAACCCACTGGGAACAGGAACAGACCAGGAAGATGAACCCAGCTTTTACTCTTTATCTCTCATTTATGTGACTTTTCTGGAATACTTGCAGTCCATCCGACTTCTTTATGTTTCACTTTGAGCACCACCCTCATCTGCCCGGGGAAGCCTCACTCAAGGCCCGTCTACAGGAGGAGGAGCTGCAGTTGACAGTGTCACCCTCACAGTTAGACCAGTGAGCAGTGAGAACACATCGGCTGCTCCATGATTACATTTTCTGGAAATCCTGACCGGCCTGTAGATGAAGCTGGACGCTACTTTTGAACATTGTCACATTTCCCCCGGACTAATCTTCTTAGTGTTTTGATGGGAAATCTGGCTTTATTTAATGCTGCTATACCTACAGTATATTAGATGTGAATTTTTCTGCAGTGTTTCTGTGTATCTGAGCCTTTTTATCTGTTCAGTCTTGAATCTCATATAGTTGAGATTGTAAATGTCTTGTTGTAAATGCACTCGGGACAGTTTGGGGACCATTAGCCTGAATAACTGATGCTGTGTTATGAATAAATCAAAAAATGTGGAAGCTCTAGCCCTGGTTGTGGTCATGGTTGATGGCCTCATGTGACTGAGTGGCCAGGAGGAGGGGAGGTTTTCAGTGTAGCAGCCCTGTT
The DNA here is from genome assembly GCF_001952655.1 of Monopterus albus. NCBI lineage: Eukaryota > Metazoa > Chordata > Actinopteri > Synbranchiformes > Synbranchidae > Monopterus > Monopterus albus. Next base: position 2,138,554 of record NW_018127986.1, on the reverse strand, counting down.
ACATCAGCATCAGACACATTTTCATGCCATAGTTGTCCGAGTGAGTGTGTAAATAGGTTTATTTGCCCTCATCCTCCCTCTTCTCCCACCTCCCAGTTTGTCCTTGTGAGTTCTTGAAGGGATTTGTTGGGTTTTTCTAAATAGTAGTAGTAGCGGTGGTTAAGTCTAGACCTTACTATATAAAGTGTCCTCAGATGATGTCTGTTGTGATTTAGTGCTATACAAACAGAATAGAATTTAATTGAATGTGGCTGAGGAGAGGAAGAGGTGGGGCGTTGTCATAGTAACAGTGTGATGGCGTATTGGTCGTACGTGGTGGTGAGTTCAGAGTGAGCTAGCCAGACATGAAAGGGGTTGTGGGGAGGGGGCTCAAAGAAGCCAACCACAGTAATGTTTATTCATTAAACATCGGTGCCATCGCCCACTGATGGCGTCCTTGTTGGGCCGGCCACTTTGATGATGGGTTTGGGGCTGCAAGGAATGAATATGTTGGTTATAGATAAGTCTGGCAGTTATCCCCAGCTTGACTGGTTGTTCCAAAAAGGTAAACTCAGTCGATTGTCCTTCTTAATAGCTGGAACCAGAGAAAGTGTTACCTTTTTGATTGAAAAACTACCCAAAACATGAATCAATCATCCAGATCAACTAAGTGATCAATTGTTTGCCATTTCCCAAGAAAAACCTCCAATTATGTGGTTCCAGTTTTAATGTGAGGACTTTTCTCACATTGAATATCCCTTTTGATTTCTGTTGCTGATAGGATGAAAAAAAGGGCCTTTAAAATATCAGCTTAGACAATAAGACATGTGGGGGAACATTTTTCACTATTTTCTAACGTTTAAATCAAATGATTATTCCAAAGGCGATGAATAAATTCAATGAAAATAAAATATGCTGAGATGAGTTCCTGGGGCTCAGGCTCAGATGTTCAGGCACTCTGCCATGAACTCAGACCCATCATGTACTGCACATTACCCCGGGCAACCTCAAGCACAATAAAACTGATGCTCGAGAATATCTGAACAAAAGACATTTAATAAAAACGGAGGCAAAATATCTTACCATGGTCTGATATAAGCTTATACTGAGTCTTCCTGTCAGGGTTGGTGTGCATAGGGAAATGTTTCTCATGGCAGACACCACACCCACAATGTTCCATCTAATTAATCATTAAACCTGTTCTTGCTTATATCTTGATTGACACATACCTTTATATTTATATTTCTTAGGACTTGGTCACCTCATTATCATGTGGAGCAGAGTTTCTTCTCCTCAGGGCAAAATGTTCATAGTCTGCCAGCATGTTAATTTATCCCCTCCGTCTTCCACTGAAGTGTCCAGCATTTCTTTCAGCCACCACCTCCCCCGCCCCCACCCCCCCGACATATTGTCAAGGGGACATATTGTTATTTAACAGAAGGAACAGGGTTTCTCCATTGTCATACATTCACATTTCGGGTGTGCCTTCTCTGTCAGCTGGAGCCAGCTGTTACTGGAGGAGGAGAGATTCACAGCGGAAAATGTATCTGCTGCAAGATCTTAAAGGCTTTTAAATTATGTATTTGTGTTTGAAAGGTGTGTCCCATTTAATCAAGTGGAATAAAAATGAGCTAACTAATCTTTCCTGTAAAAAGGGAGGGAGAAGGCCACAGTATGGAGAATTACAGCCAGTGGCTGGGAGCCATTTAGACATTCATCTCATTACAGGACTGCAAGGCCTGTTTACTCTGGAATGCACAACAGTGTCCAAATCAAAATCCATTATTAGAGTCAGCACTTATGTTACGGTTTCTGTGCTTTTAATGGAAAGAGCACAGGCAGTTCAGATCGAGCATTCACAAAGAAGCACTAGACCGTTATTTTAATTATTTTTTGCCTATAAAATATCCGTTAAAAAATCCTCAACACAGTTTCTCAGACAACAAGGTGACATCCTTCAGACTGGTGATCCTAAACCCAAAAGTATTCAGGTGGTGATTTTTACTTGATAAATGACTTAAAGTAATAAATTCTTGTCAGAGTTTTTGTTGGTTAATTTTCTGTCAACCCACTAATCAATAATCGACTATGTTTAGCACTAGAAAATACAGAAAGATACAAAACATTGGTAACATCTTGATTTGATTTGATTTGATTTGATTTATTCTTTTAAAGCATGTAAAGACAGCTGATATGACAACACACATAATTTTACACATATCCAACAAATGCTAATCCAATATCAATGTGCTTATACCTAGTACATGCTTGAATGGAGTAGGAAGAAGTCAGACTTATCCAGTCCTACCCCATGACATCATCTTACATCATTGGTTTGCAAGCAGTATCTCTACATAATATAATATACAGTAATATACTAAAGAATTATTACATAGTGTTAACATTCATACACCACACCCACAATGTTCCATCTAATTAATCATTAAGCCTGTTCTTGCATATATCTTGATTGACACATACCTTTATATTTATGTTTAAACTCGTCAATTCTATCACTATTTTTTATGTCCACACTTAAATTATTCCATAGTTTTACCCCACTTATGGAAATACAAAATCTTACTGATCATTTGTGCATTTGTCGGCATCTGTAACTCATTCTGTGGGCATCCATATGGTGAGGCTTACACAGATGAATGATAATATGGTAAAACAAAATTATATCATCAATATTTTCATGCAAGTTCTTGACAATAAATAGATTATAAACAATAAACAGACACTTAAAATGTCTGTAGCTCTGCTTTATATTTATTACAGTTGATACAGTGCTTATAAATGCTAAATAGGGGCATTGACATCATGAAATTTTAGTCAAGCCAACCTTTGTTGATCACTCACAAAGAGAAAATGGTGAGGAAATCCTCTTTTGTGTGTGTGTGTGAGATCCATGAATTGTATGAACGCACAGAAACTATAGTGGGATTTCAGATTGTGACAGTGGACGGGGGCGTGCAGCGAACATCTGGCACACTAGCTGCAGCAGCGGCTCAGCCCACTCCTCCTCCACCACCCGCTACTACTACTACTACTACTACTACCAGGGGCCAGGGTGACGTAACCACTGCCTCGCTTCACTGCCAGCCAGCACATCACATGATAGAGGCTGCTAGTCAAACCGTGTCCCCACACCCTCAGAATCTTCTGCAGTGTGAAAACACAATATCCAGATCTTAAAAAAACTTAGAAAAATGAACTGGACTATATTTTTTAGGTCGAAGATGTTTCACCTCTCATTCAAGAGGCTTCAGCAGTTCTCTACCAGTTCTAAAAAACCTAGTCCAGTTGATTTTTCTAAGTTCTTTAAGTTTACTATGACCTGGATGACTGACAATCTCCAGATGTTCTTGGTCAGGCCAGGGTTTATCAGTAACACCAGACCTCAGTGCAGATCTTAATCACTTCTTGTTTGACATGCACTCAGGTCTAAATCAGGATCAGGTTCTGTGTTGTCTGCAGCCCCACACTAAAGACAGGATTTTCATAAACACATGTCTGTCCAAGACGTTGTGGCTGTGCCATATTAAGTCTAATCTCCTTCCCAGTGAGGCCGCTAGTCATTGGTGTCATTTTGCGTAACAGCCAGAGCTCTGTCTTGTTAGCACTTGATTGTTTGTCTGCTCATGTCGTTTGGTGGAGATAGAGCTGATCCCTAGATACTGTTTTCACACTGGAACTCACTGAGTCCTTACGTAGCACAGTAAGTCTGTAGCAGTGGAAATCAAAATTTAGTTTAAGTGTTTTGAAATAGCTTTGCTGCTGGACCATGTGCTAAATAGAGTTTCAAAATACAGGTTATACTTTTATACTTTGCTTTACACCGTGATTTTAATCTTTTTAATGGCTTTAATGACTGAATGTTTTTTGTCTTGTAGTATGGCAGGTGAGTATCAAACAATATGACTCATGTACCTGGAGATTGATTTTTAAGAATGTTTCAAGTGCAACATGCTAAATTTACTCCCTGGGTCTTAGTGCTGACAGGAATAGTGGCTCTCAGTGTGCAAAACCTGTCATATATGCAGATAATTATAAGTTTGTGTGTACTTAACAAACTTATGTAGCAACACCTAGTATTTCAAAATATCACATTTTTAACTACAGTTGCACTGAATATTGAAATAAGAGATAAAGAGTAAAGGTTGGGTCCATAATCTGGTCTGTCTTCAGTGCGATAGACTTTTATACCCAGTAGGTGAGTAGATTATGTAATGAGCCTCTATTTAAAAAATATAATCAAAACCCAAGTGAGTGAGGTGATTAGCATCAGTGTCTGTCCATTACTTATCACTTGTTGCACTCCTGTGACAAAAGCATTGATGTTCCAGTAATACGCACGTTAAAAATGTTGAGAGTTTCCTGTTTTGGATCCTTTGTGTAAAGCTTTGTATGGCTTATTTGGATTTATACTGAGTCAACAGACCTGCATGTTTGAGGAAGTAAGCATGCTAATGTGAAAACAGACAGTGAAAACTGAAGTGATTTTGGTTTACTTTTCAGAGAAAGGCTGTTTTAGTTTTTCCCCCTGCTTTAGTTCACCTAAGACATTTTTTTTCCTCAGCCAGTCTCACTGCCCCTTCTTTGAATAAGCAGGTGTCGTTTTGTTTCTCGACGCTCCACCTCCTCTCTCTCTCTCGGCTGAAGCTGTGACCTGCTTTGGCAGTATAGTACAATACTCACGTTCTTTCTCCCTGTCCCGCTCTGTCCCTCTAACAATGAAGGAGAGGCAGTAGCCTACCTGCTGGTCCCACCTGGGGCAAGGTCCTTGTGAAAGCCTCAGTGAAGAGGCGACGGACACCTGCCTAAAACTGCCCTGTTGCCCTCTTCCACCCTACATTCTGTCTTCAGTGGCACAGCTGGCGTGTTCCTCTGGGAATCGCCGAACCTGGCATCATGCATGTCCATGTGGGGGTCTCTCCTGCCAGCTGTCAGCCCTTTCTAGGTGGCTGCTTGTGTCTGGAATGGCTGACTCTCAGAGCGCGTGGTTCTATAATAGCAGGCATTTTCTGCCACACCCATCTGTACACAGTATTCGAATAAAGCCACAGAACTGTAGGGTTATTCAGGCTTTATTTGTTTGCAGTTCTGTCACACCTGGAGACATTGAGAGCGGTGGTTAAATCTTTTCCTCTCTGCCACACTATTATTTTCTACTCTTGGCAGGAGTTTAAATGTTTTATGTTTTTGTCTGTAGTGCTGCTCCCACATTTCTCGACACAACAGAGCAGGACTGGCTTAATTTCGACTATCCATGTTGTCATTGTGTGATGGTAGTTTGACCTGGTCCTGAGAATACTCCCATGGCGTCCTGTCAGTTCCGCTCCTGGATTGCAGGGTTTGCCCCCTGCAGGCTGTTCATGGTAGGAGTCACCAACAGTCTGGCTCCAGACTTTATTAGGCATTGATCTGTGAGTCATTAGATCCAATAAGTAGCACTTACTGGGTTTACTTTGTAATTACTACATTAAATTGTTAGATCTGCCTGTATATTAGCATGTTTTCCTGCAGTTATGATTTTTTTTATTCTTTCAAACATGTAACGACAGTCAATATGTCAACACACATAATTTCACACATATCCACAAATGCATTATCAATTAGCTTATACCTAGTACATGCTTGAACGGAGTAGGAAGAAGTCAGACTTATCTAGTCTTACCCCATAACATCATCTTACCATCATTGGTTTGCAAGCAGTATCTCTACATAGATAATTCACTTCTACACCACGCTAGTGATATACTAAAAAATATTACAGATTGTTAACATTCTTACATAATGACATACTTTGATAATCATCTTCTACACCAAACAAGTAGAGATATTACACAGTGTTAATTTATTGTCACGGGGACATTAACATAATTGTTTTGCTTTCTGTTACTGGCATGTGGCCCTTCGCTCTCTGTCACAGTGCAGGCTGATGTGCACCTCAGTCAGATAACTGTCAGATTCTTTGTTTCAATCTGTGGAAATGTCAAACTCTTCTTACACATGAGATCTCACATCATCCTAGCTATTGGTGTGCTCCTGAGGGAGCAATAGAGAGAGAGTTGTGAGAGGCCATCTTGACAGGACAGTATTAATGGGCCATGACTTTTTGTAACTATACTACACCATTGCCATTCTGACCTCTTGTTCAAATGACTCATGTCTCTGCTAATTCCCCACCTGCCTGGACACCTCTGTCCCTCTACTTGCTCCCTGCAGCCCTGGCACCGCCATCCTCAACACCTGTCTGCATTAGTCCATGCATGTTTGCCAGTTCTCCACCCCAGCCCCCTTTCCCAGGCTTCACCATGGATGATGCTTTACGTTATCTATGAATGTGTTAATGTGGCAGGCTCTATGCTCTGACTCCCAGTGACTCACTGGGTCACCTGTTATTACTTCTTTACAGACATGATTCAACCAATGTCTTTTGTTCTCTTTTAATAGATCTACATTGTTTCCTGTATCTATGGAGCCATTTTCCAATGCTGCTTCTCACCTGTGTATCTGCCCCCAATAGAACAATGATAATGAGACGCCGCTGCACTGTGCTGCCCAGTACGGCCACTCCCAGGTGGTGCAGCTGCTGCTGGAGGAGCTGACGGACCCCACCATGAGGAACAACAAGTTTGAGACCCCACTGGACCTGGCGGCGCTTTACGGCCGCCTGGAGGTAGTCAAACTGCTGCTCAGTGCCCACCCCAACTTGCTGAGTTGTAACACCAAGAAGCACACGCCGCTGCACCTGGCCTCTCGGAACGGACACCTGTCTGTGGTGGAGGTGCTACTGGATGCTGGCATGGACATCAACTATGAGGTGTGCTTTACAATATACACTGTACAGTTTACAGTATATAGGCAGTATGTGTGTGAAACTAATAGCTTCTGTTTTCATGTGTTTCCTACTGTACTGTCATGGCCCAAATCATGTTGGCTAATGTAATCTGTTCTTGCAGCACTTCCTCTTGCTACTTCCTACTAAAGCTATGAGATTAAGTGTAAAAATCTTAAGCTCTCAGTTTACAAAGAAACTGCTGTGGTATCAAAGCAGGGGAAGCCATGCTCCCCCTGGTGGGCCCTGTGACTCTAGTTTTGTACCAAACTGTGTCATCCATCTGTCTGGAAAGACTTTTTCCTTTACTCCATCCTCCCTTCTTCAGAATTAAGGATTTGAAGTCTGTCCTTTGGGACTTCACAGGTTTCAGTTAGCATGTCACTGTGAGCCAGAAAATGATCTGCTTTGATTCCTCAGCCACACAGTTGTCGTTAGAGAAGTGGACTGATGAACACGTGGGTGACGGAACAGACAGCTGGCAATAGGAGAAGAAATAAAACTGGAGCTTTAATTTTCATAATAATCATATTTGTGGGTGTTTGTTGTCCCTTGGTCTCAACTGTTTATGTGCTTCTGGGTCTTTATGCTTCTGTTTTCAGACAGAGAAAGGCAGCGCTCTCCATGAAGCAGCCTTGTTTGGGAAGAGAAACGTGGTACAGAAACTTCTCAGTGCAGGTCAGACCTCAGTGCCAAGAAGCAACATTTGAATCACTATCTGCTCTTAACACAGCTTCAGTGAGATGCATTTGCAAAAGTGCACACATTACACTTAGCTGTTGTATGTACTGACTGTTCCTGTTGTCATTCATCAGGTGTCGATGTAAACATCGTCGACCAGAAGGGCCTGACAGCGCTGGACACTGTCAAGGACATGCCCTCCCAGAAGAGCAGAGAGATAGCTGCTCTCATTTTAGGTACAGACAGGGAGCTGTAGTAGGAAGTATCCTTGGGATTTCACATTGACCAGCTGTGATACAATCTCCTGATTGTATGTTGCAGGTCACATGAGTGGAAAACATGACATTGCCCTTCCCCCTCCACCAATCCCTCCACCTCAGGAGAGTCCCAGCCCACGGAAAAAGGGTAGGATTAAGTTGGGTGTCTGTACTATAGTAGCGGCAGTTCAGTCAGCAGGTTAGACAAGCAACACTGAGCAGTTCAATGCAGAATATTTTTTCCAGTCTTGTTAGTCTGTGCATCTGCGTTTTGACCTGTATTATAGGTGATCTGGAGAAGGTGAGTGAGTTGATCTCAGGGCTGGCCCCACGGCCTGAGGAGGAGAGTCCATATGAGGCTCTGTATGAGGCTACCTCTTGCCACTCTCTGGACAGCCTGACCAGTGGCAAGTCATCGGACAGAGACTCTGGACGGCCGGATAGCGAAGCTGGCAAGGTCAGCAGCAGTTGAACTGAAACCCACACTCAAGCTCAAACATACACACTCGGTGAGATTTGTTACAGGGTTTTATAGGCGATGAAACACAGATGTCCCACTAGAGGGTGATAGTGGTCTTCTCTATACATGACTGTGCCGCAGTAACCCTCCAGCTTCAAACTTCATGCGATACAGAGGGGGTTTGTAATGGAAAAAATGAGCAATAACAATATATTTATTTCATCTTATATTCCTTATCATTTACAGAAAGATCGCCTGTTCCACTTATCACATCCTGGTGCTGGTCATGAAGAACATGTGAGGTCAGAGGTGAGGAGCTAAGATTGTAAAGCCAGGTGAAATTTTTACCATCTAACACCACAGATTCTCACATGCACTGTTTTAAGGCCTTCATGGAAGGTCGCGGGGACAGCCTCTAAAATTCAGAGGTTGGACATGGTTTGTTAGCACAGTGACACAGAGGCTGTTGGGAAATAAAGCCAGTGTTTTGCATAAAAAGATGAAAAGTAAAGTGGAAGAGGACTGAAGACACAATCAGAGGACCTGTCTGATTTAAAATGTCACTGACGCTAAAGTAACATTAGGGCGGTTAAGTCATACATTTTTCAGGTTTTCCTCATTGAAGGAGACACTTGGATCACAGAATGTAACATTCCAAATCATCCGTGCATTTCATTTCCTTGTTCACCTTCGAACCTTAACTCTCTTCTTGCTTCTGTACCTTTTTTTTCTGCAGGCTCTATATACTAATAGCAGTATTGATGAGAAAGGCAGGCTGGTGGAGGAGGAGGAGGAGGAGAAGGAGGAGGAGGAGGATCACACTTATGAGTTGTTGGTGACTGCACAAACCAAAGTCCCACCACCCAGCAAGGAGGCCCACTCCCATAAAGGTAATAGAATAATCCGGTGTGAGATAATTGTAATTGGTAGGGATGTAATGATATTTGTAATTTCTCAATATCACAAAATGTTTCAATAATGTCATGGGAATTTTATATACATTATACAAAAACAAATGATCAAAAAAAAGCTGATTTATTATTTAGTAAAGGACATTTTTCTTTATTTCCCCCCATTTTTTAAATATTGTGAAAAGCCTTGTATCACAGACTTTATTGTGGCGATATCGTATCGTTACATCCCTAGTAATTAGGTGAAAATGTGTATTTTTCCTGTTGCATTATGTTTTTTTGATTTTAAGAGATGTTTCTGGATGAACTTCATACTTTGCTGCTTTGTGTAGAAGTGACTTCCCTTTCCTGGCTGGGCCTTGGATGATTTCATAATAGTGCTTAAAGCTACAGATCAGTGAGAGAGGCCACACGGTGTACATGATTAGGCTTCCTTAGTTGTTTCTGGTGATTGGCACTGCATGTAATTGTATTAAATGGGATTGAATTAAGGGGTCGTTTTGATCCCTAGCTGTCGATGATGTTTTAAAACCACTCCCTCAGGCCTTCCAGCTCAGTCAGCTTCACTAGCACCATGAGAGAACACCGCTGAGTTTTATCGCTGATGTCATCGTACAACCCTCCAGCTTCAAACTTCATGCGATACAGAGGGGGTTTGTAATGGAAAAAATGAGCAATAACAATATATTTATTTCATCTTATATTCCTTATCATTTACAGAAAGATCGCCTGTTCCACTTATCACATCCTGGTGCTGGTCATGAAGAACATGTGAGGTCAGAGGTGAGGAGCTAAGATTGTAAAGCCAGGTGAAATTTTTACCATCTAACACCACAGATTCTCACATGCACTGTTTTAAGGCCTTCATGGAAGGTCGCGGGGACAGCCTCTAAAATTCAGAGGTTGGACATGGTTTGTTAGCACAGTGACACAGAGGCTGTTGGGAAATAAAGCCAGTGTTTTGCATAAAAAGATGAAAAGTAAAGTGGAAGAGGACTGAAGACACAATCAGAGGACCTGTCTGATTTAAAATGTCACTGACGCTAAAGTAACATTAGGGCGGTTAAGTCATACATTTTTCAGGTTTTCCTCATTGAAGGAGACACTTGGATCACAGAATGTAACATTCCAAATCATCCGTGCATTTCATTTCCTTGTTCACCTTCGAACCTTAACTCTCTTCTTGCTTCTGTACCTTTTTTTTCTGCAGGCTCTATATACTAATAGCAGTATTGATGAGAAAGGCAGGCTGGTGGAGGAGGAGGAGGAGGAGAAGGAGGAGGAGGAGGATCACACTTATGAGTTGTTGGTGACTGCACAAACCAAAGTCCCACCACCCAGCAAGGAGGCCCACTCCCATAAAGGTAATAGAATAATCCGGTGTGAGATAATTGTAATTGGTAGGGATGTAATGATATTTGTAATTTCTCAATATCACAAAATGTTTCAATAATGTCATGGGAATTTTATATACATTATACAAAAACAAATGAGCAAAAAAAAGCTGATTTATTATTTAGTAAAGGACATTTTTCTTTATTTCCCCCCATTTTTTAAATATTGTGAAAAGCCTTGTATCACAGACTTTATTGTGGCGATATCGTATCGTTACATCCCTAGTAATTAGGTGAAAATGTGTATTTTTCCTGTTGCATTATGTTTTTTTGATTTTAAGAGATGTTTCTGGATGAACTTCATACTTTGCTGCTTTGTGTAGAAGTGACTTCCCTTTCCTGGCTGGGCCTTGGATGATTTCATAATAGTGCTTAAAGCTACAGATCAGTGAGAGAGGCCACACGGTGTACATGATTAGGCTTCCTTAGTTGTTTCTGGTGATTGGCACTGCATGTAATTGTATTAAATGGGATTGAATTAAGGGGTCGTTTTGATCCCTAGCTGTCGATGATGTTTTAAAACCACTCCCTCAGGCCTTCCAGCTCAGTCAGCTTCACTAGCACCATCAGAGAACACCGCTGAGTTTAATCGCTGATGCCATCGTACACCCATGTATATGAATGATGGTGTTAGAAAAAAGAGATTCTTTAATGTTTTTCATCTTCTTCTCTTCAGCTTGACAGAAATGTTAAATGAATTTCCATTTGTTTTAAAACGGCGTCATCACGTCGGCACGCCTAGTGCAGTTTAAATGACAGGGAGATTAATTTCAAGTCTGTTATGAACTGTAGCTGCAGAACATCGTCCTGCATAATACATGATTTTATTACATACATCACTTTCACGTTCCCTTAGCAGAATGTCTCTCTTGTCTGTCAGAGCAGCAGTAGATTGTCTGTTGAGTGATTGAATTCTGAATGGACCAAGATCATCTTTCATCCGTCCTGACACTTCTGTGTTCTGTCTCCTTAGATGAGAATACCACTCCACACTCTTCCAACAGTGTCCTACCTGAGGTATCTGTGATGTTCTTATTTTCACCCTTCTCATTATTACATCTTTACCCCTGCGTCAGGCAACATGTTCAGTGCCCCAGTCTCTTTTTTAATGCCTGTCAGTTTCCAGATGTAAGTGTAAGTTGTACAAGAACTTTTCTTTAAACACCTAAGAGCAGTTTTTCATCTGAAGTTTGAATTGCATAATTGGAGCATGACTGTATGACCATAGATAATGGAAATGACTCAGTCATATGTCAGCAGAAGACAGAAGTAGTCTTAAACTGGCTCTTAAAAATGGGTGTTGTAAAACTCCCTGCTCTATTTATATCCTACTTTAATATCTTTTCATATTTGTCGTACAGTCGGGAAGCGTCTATTGGATTTGTGTGCTCCTCAGCTGCCTAATCATAATAAACGAACAGCATAGTGTCCTCTGTAATATACACTGCTCAAAAAAATAAAGGGAACACAAAGATAAGACATTCAACTATGTTGTGTTCCCTTTTTTTTTGAGCAGTATACATCTTCTGAGCTGAGTAACATCCTGTGTGAGATATGCAAACCCGCCACCGTCACTGTAATGCAGAAGCATCTTCATTTCATGTTAGGCTCGCTGGATAATCAGCTGGGATATTAATTGACTGACTGGGTCAAGCTTTAGCAGCTATTAATATGACTGCCTGCCAGCACAGGAAATGTTTGATTGTCAGACTCTTTTCTCTTCTTCTCTGTCCTACTTTAGTGTAAACCTACTGCTCCGAATGACCTCAGAGCCCCAGGCAAGGCGAAAGACACTCTGCATCCTCCTGGACGGGTGGGCACACAGGCACCCCGAGGTGAGTTTGACCACAGTGCTCAGATTTTAGTAACCTAATAAGGAACAACTGCTGCTGCTGGCAATGCAGTGGGGGCAAGAAACACACCAGACCTGAAAAGCACAGAACAAGCATGTCAATGAAATGGGAGAAATGCATTTGAGTTCGCCGGCTGAGATGGGCTGGCTTGGATTAACGCTGCGAAGGAATGTGCCTGATTGGCATTCTCAACCGGCAGAGCAGATTTGGCTAGTCGGGAGCAGGCTGATTGACATTGCATAGCAACTGAGCAAGACTCATTTCACTGCCAGTATGAAACAGGATTCTCGATCAGATTGTGACATTTCTATCTCATATCTGCTTAGAGCAGGATATGCTACGTCATCCAGCCACGCGCACAGTTGAGGTGAGGATTTTTGCTGATGCACATACAGATGCTTTTATTTAATAATTATTTTTGGAGCATGTTTTCAAAAGGAACTGTAGAAGGAAGCATAGTAGGGAATCTGATCTGGCAGTGCTGATTACAGCAGGAGCTGGCTGGTTTTTCTTATTTTTGAGGATCTTGTTTAATATTTTGCATTAGAAGTTATTCTATCTAATGCATTTTTCACACATGAACTCTGGACTATGTCCACAGAATCAGGCCTGGACTTTGTACAGAGTTGTTTGTTCACACATGTAGCACACAACGGGTGTGTCAGACCTGGGTAGAGCGCGCAGGAGTCGGGACATGACATGGTCACGTAGCCAGTTTGTAATTTGGTCGGAAACAACCAAGTCTCTTGCCATTCTTTAAATTTTGCCACGGCTCTTAACAACAGAAGCTCCAGAATCTCGTGTCTTCACTTAGATATTTTTGTTGGCGTCTTCACTGTAAATGGCCTTTTTCCCCCACCATTAAATTTCTTCCTGTTTTTACTCCAGTTACATGATTGAATGTCATCATCACGTCCACGTCCGCTCTGACGATAACTTGCTGTATTCTCACATGGGCTCACGCTAGTTCACTCGGACATTACACGGACTTTGTACTCTGGAGCTGGCAGAGTAAAGTCTGCTATGGTCCGGGTCAGCTGACTCGGACATTTGCATCAGAGTTCCAGTGCATGTTTGAAAGGGGCATGTAAGGAATGTTTGCACTAACTTCAGATCTAACTTAACACATCTATCAAACGTGAACTTGTTTGAACTTAATGCAACTTGGCACAAATGGAAAGTGGAGAAGGAATCCTTTTCTTCTTTGAGACATCTTGATACAACTAATGAGATTCTGCAGAAACCCTCAGATTATTAACTCCAATGAGCATAAACATGAAATTGTGGTTCAGTGTGTGACAAAAGCAACACTTGCATTTGGGGAACATGTTTTGCCAAAGGACTCAAGGAGAAATGAGCCAGTTTGACAGAGATTGTTAAAAAGTTGATGATGGTGGGAGCAGGGGAAATGTGAGACACTTCTAAAAGCATCGAAGACCCATTATTTAGGTTTTCTTTGCTTATGGTCTTTAGTTACTCTAAAGTTATATTCTCCTTTCCCTTTTTTAAAGCCACAGAAACCACAACATTGGCTACAAATAAGAACATTTCATCATTTTTCTTGTCCTTTCTCTTTTTGCACATCAGCCAGTTAAACATTTGGTTCCCTGTTTTGTGTGTTACATCAACCAGGACAGCGGGCTGAGCCTAAATGTTAAGTTCTGCATATGTGGCTGTGGTTTTCATTATGACTCAGTTGATCTGATTTTGGCATTAAAGAAGCATTAAAGTCTGTCTTTATCTTGTACTTGCTGCTTATTTAAGACATAGCCACAGTTCAGTTTGACAGTCATCCATTACTTTCTTCACATTGGATGTGAAACTTTGACAGTTTGATCTCTCTTATGCCAAAAAGCAGTAGTGGAAGTAGTACTCCGATTGTTTACTTAAGTAAAAGTGGCAATACCACAGTGTACTCATGCAGAATGGCACAGCTCCCATTAAAGTGTATCATGTTATTGGATTGTAATTATTGTTGAATTATTGTGATCATCACATTTACTTTGAACAAAACCACTCATGTAAAGTACAGGTTGCTCAAAATTGTACTTAAGTCCAGTACTTGAGTAAATGTACGTAGTTACTTTCCACCTCACTCTATGGTTCAACTAAGGCTTTGTTTCAGGAACGTACAGTTTGTATCGCTGTCATGAGCTGCAGTGCAACAGAGGAGCTGCAACAGTTGTGTGTTGAGGTGATAAAGACAGAAAGCACCTGTTTGGCAACCTCCTCCATGTTATGTGAGCAGTGAGCATAAAATTAACCCCTAATGTCCAGGAGTACTCCCTTAACCAGATGTCTGTTTGCGTTCATTTTTTTTTTTTTGTCAGTGGCTGTTAATGATAGTCTGACTCATGCATTTGGTTTCCTTCTACATAATGTTATGCGTATGTGTATGAATATGACGAGATACTGGCTCTCAGGAGAGAGACTTTTGTTCTGTATTGACCCATACTGTCAATAGAGGTATTTGTTTACTTGCTGCACTGCTGTAAATGTGCACATATTAATATGATGGCTTTTAGTTTGCGATTGATTTTCTGCACTATATGACCCATAGTTAAAATGAGTTTGAATCTTCAACACAAACAGAGCAGAGCATGAATTAACTCCAGACTCTGCTGACGGTGGAGTGACAGTCAGCACAAGTGCTGCAGTGTCTGCTGCACAAACATGACATCATTAGTGAGATATGCAGTTCACGCTGCCAAATGAAATAGACATCCCGCCTCTTTGGTGACCTCGCTGATCTGTAAGAGCCGCAGTAACACGGGATCGTGCCTTTGCGCATTTTCCACCACACTGCAGAACTACGAGCATGGGTTGTGGCGGTCTCGGCAAGAGTTAACACCATGTGAGGATGTTGGAACCACACTGATGTGCTCATAGGGCGTTCATAATGACCTGCTGCCAAGGAGAGGGTGGGTGTTTGGCTGTGGTCGTGACATGTGTGTGCAGTAAACTCACTCACCCCTTACAACACACACAAACACCCACTTAGGTTTTAGGGTTGTTCAAGTTTTTAGCAGCTTGTGAAAAAGGAGTTTTGGGTGTTGTTTGGTACGCTCCCTCACAGCTAATGGCCCCTGAAACAGTAATGAGGCAGTTTGGTGAACTCAGACTGAGTTTGCGTACCAAACTGTTCTGTGGTAGGAGTACTGTAGATTAAACACCTTGCAGCGTTCTCTCTTGATGCTTCCCCTCTTTGAAAGACAGGTAGCGCAACCTGTGGCGACACTGCCCCGGATTCGCTGTCAGCAAACACCCTGACCCTATCAGCCTGGCAGAGATGGTCCACACATACACACTCCTTCTCCATGTGTCACACGGCTAGTTATTAGGAGTCTGACTGCTGCAGGATGGGGCGATTCAAATTTCCATTCCTGAGCCATCATTAGGGTCTAGAATTAGAAGCTAGAAAACACAGGGCTGCTGGTTGCTCAGCAGACAACAGCACGCATCGCAGCAGTGCGAAGGAAGACAGCTACAGAACTGAGCACAGGCTAGAGACTTTCTAAAGCCAAAGAGTACATGACAACAGGCACTGTTAAGCGTGGCTGATTCGATTGCAGAAAAGAGGCTTAGGTGGCAGTAAATCCTCAGGGAGAGGGAGGAGGAAAACCTAATTGCTTTTAATTGCACTTGCTGTTCAGTCTCATAACGGACTTGTTTTCAGGCAGCCGGTGTGACTTTCACTCATTTTGGTGAGTTGTTTCATTGTTTATTTATTTTCTGTTGTATATTCTGGGGTGTTTGTTGTACCCTGTGTACAGTGGCTCCATGTTTGTTGTGTTTGTGTGAAAGTTTAGTCAACAAGTTGGGGGATTTCTTAGTGTTGTGTCAAAGATCTAATAGATAAAATGTGTGTGAGATGAGGCCAGTGACAAAGGTGACTAGTGTTAAAAAAAACTGGGGCAATCAGGGAGCAGCAGATAGTCATCACACTGCTGCAAGCTGAGTTTGGAATTCTGTTATTTCAACAGCCGGCATACGCCTTCTTCTCGCTCCATCTCTTCTCTCTCCCTCCTTTTCTCTGTGTCACTCTTGGAAGGAAACAATTACAGATCTGTTTCAGAGCTTGTGTGGGTGGTTTCTTATTAGCCCTGCTCTAAGAATCTGTCCCTCAGTTAGAAGTCTACTTTCCAGCCCTCACAAGCTCTTTCTGTGCTGATTTTGTTTGTTCCTTTTCTCATTCTCTAGATAACTTACAGCCCAGCAAGGATCAGGGAGCGGGTGTCCCGGAGCAGTTCACTGGCCTCCTGCACGGATCCTCTCCTGTCTTCGACTGCCGTGAGGAGCCCTTCAGGTTTCCAGGTGTTCTGCCGCCCAGCCAGAACCAGCAAGAATCAAGAAAAACGGCCAAAGTAAAAGAGGAAATAGCAGCAGCTGCACCACCAACTAGCCGTCCCAGTATGGCTGCCATCCTGACAGACTGTGATCCAAAAGCAATTTATGCAACTGTGAACAAGGAGTCCAGAGACTTAGGGGCTGGAGCTTCCATTAGGAAGCGGCCTCCTGGGGACCTGAAGCTGGGACGCAGCCTCTCCAAGTCTGATTCAGACTTGCTGGTGTCGCCTCCTAATGAGGAGGATGGAGGACTGGGAAGCCGTAGCGAGTCGGTTTCTAACTGTAGCACTAGCAAGAAAAGGCTTGAGAAATCTCCCTCTTTCACCTCAGAATGGGATGAGGTAAGTGTTCGGTATATTCACATAGATGTAAAAGTACTTTTTGGTAATGTAGTCCCTGTCTATACTGTACAAAGGAACAGTGGAGACTATAGGTCAGTGTTGACTAATGCTAAAGATTTTGAAAGGTGTATAATACATTAATACACCAGGTAGGAACCTAGCATACAAACAAATTATCCTGAGATACAGTTGCACAACGTGTGTAAAAATACGTTGAAACTGAAACTGTAAGCAGCGTTGTTTCTAAAAGATTGTCCTGAAAAGCCACAGTATTCGCAATGAAAAAACATGTCAACCAGAGCAGCAGTGTGTCTCCTCGATGTCTTTAATCATTTTTGGACAATGAGGGAACGCTATCAATCGCACAGACGAACAAGCTGATCCAGGGCTGACAAACTGACAGACATTAACCATGAGTAGAGGCAATTCACCGTTGGTTCTAGTCCCTATGTGGAGATTGCTGAAAATGTTAATATAGAAAATGAGCAGTCTTCCATCCATCCATTATCTCTACTGCTTATTCCTGAATAAGCCAATCCCAGCTGACACTGGGCGAGAGGCTGGGTACAACCTGGACAGGTCGCCACTCTATCACAGGCCTGACATGTAGACAACCAACCAACCACGCACACTCACGCTCACTCCTACGGGCAATTTAGAGAAATTGGCCATAGGAGTGAGTCAACCTAAGCTGCATGTCTTTGGACTGTGGGAGGAAGCCAGAGCACCCGGAGAGAACCCACGCAGGCTCAGGGAGAACATGCAGACTCCACACACAAAGGCCACGGGTCAGATGACCGGTCTTATCCTTTAATATTATGTGGATTGCATGCATTATGAGGCTCTGCTACAGTAATGAACTAATTAAGACGTATTTTTCCAAGCACAAACATTAACTTTTCAACAGTAGATTTAGAGCATTAATCCAAATTTTAAATGGTCTGTGCAAGGAAGTAGACCTAAAGCTCGTTTAGACCAGTAACACATTCACCCACTTGCGTACACAAAGACTCTCTCTCTCGCGCACGTACACACACACACACACACACACACACACACACACAGGTGGCTTCACTGTGGGCAGCTTGGGGTTCAGGGTCTTGCCCACTTCTTCATGTGGACTGGAGTAGACAGGGATCGAACCACCATGCAGATAGGAGACAACCCTCTCTACCTCCTGAGCCACGGCTGACACTTATACAAGTTGTATGACTATACTGTGTAGATTCCTCTTGTGTGCAGTGTTCTTCCTTTATTTATTTGTTTGTTTGTTTATTTGTGCATCACCTCACTTGTTAGATTTAAAGCGTTGCAGCCACAAGACACTTGCCTGCAACACTGACTGAATGAACATCTCAGTATTTTCTGACTGTAGTCAACAAAGAATGCTTTTGTTCTGCCAACTCAAAGCCCACCTGATGTCCTGACGGGCACGGTGTGCACGTGGAGCTTTTCTGTACATTGTTTTGAACACAACCTTCAGCAAATACAGTGACTGTGTTAAAAAAAAGTTTGCTTGTGTAAATGGTGAAAACATTTAGACTATGACAAAATGCACTTTTGCAACATCTTTCTCAATTCTGTTCAGAAAATTTCAAGTGGCTTTAAATTGATCTATTTTTATGTTCTTAGTCTTGTCTGGTGTTTGTTACTGCTGTGGTTATTTATAACTAAATATGCCCCCTCCACTGAGTGCTTTAATGGTTTGTCTGGGATGTAGATAAACAGCTGATCAGAGCGATGTGAGGAGAGATTAGTGAAGGCAAGGGGATGAGGATAAAACGACAGAGAAGCTGAGAGAGTAAGACGAGTCAGAGATTTGGAAACTGAGATTCAGAGAGAACATGCAACCTGCAGATATCGCTCTCCTCCCAAATCGGCTCCTCCGCTCACAAAGGCGTGTGACTCCGTGAGTCTCTGCGGGAACAGGCAACCTATCATACAAACATAACACACAAATATACGATGATTTCAAGGCAAACTTCCTTTTCCTGCTTACATCAGCATATTTTTTTTAACATAATGTTAGTGTTTATGAACTGTGATTAAAGTACAAATAACAGTGAATGAGCAGAGGTACAGTCATAGAAGCCTGGGCTCAGGATTAATTATATCCTCTAAGCTTCTCTCTGAAGTTTTACAATAAGCTATCCTAGTCTGCTTTACCATGTATGATGCCAGACCATCTAGATCAAATCATGGGCTCAGGCCGCTCTAACACTTTCTCCCTCCACATTGAGGAGATCGTATTACTGCCTAGTGTTCTTTTACATGATGCAATCAGAATAGCCACAGCTGGGATAATAGCGGCTTTGAGGTCGATATCCTGGCTGCTATGGACTGTGGTTTGGATGTGGGTGGAGGCCAGGCCTGAAGAAAAGTCAATGAAATACAAAATATCTCTGTAAAACTTGGAGTAGATGTTGGCCAGTACCACTGATACCAGTATTAGACTGTGTTCTAGCTTCTCAGACTCACCTTTTGATGTAACACAGTTCAGGCCGAACCAAAAAGAGAACAACTCAACCCTAATTATGATTTACTGTTGCATTGTTTGCATTGCTGTATACAGCTTATGGCCCGACACTATTATGTGATTGCTGCTTCTATTTACTCATCTCTGCTGTGGTGACTTTATGAGTTACCAGTTATATGCTGCCATAAACGGTGCCAGATGTTGTGTTGATGATTTATGCAGTTCTGTTCTCGGTGACGGTGGTAAATAGTCACACCCCCAACCCGAAGCAGGGATGCTGTAGTTGAGGTGGAGGTCTGTGAGATGCCATACATGCATCTTGCAGACTGACCTGATGTTTGTTCTAAGCTCATAGCACCTTTCTAGCTTGAAGGCAAAGCACAACACCTTGGCAGCATGACTGATTTATTCTTGTGTACAGTCACTATAACCTTGTCATTCATTTATTTATTTATTTAGAGCACCACAAGAAAGGCTTTCACCTTGATCTTCTTCAGCACACTCAGACATGAAACCATAACCTCAAGTATAGTGTCATTAAAGTCTGTAAATGAGAAAATTGGAATGTAATATTTGTAGTTAATGGCAGAAACCGACCTCCCGTACTTGTCTGTATTCAGTCAGTGGATGCCACGGTAAAGAACCTCCCTTCATTATTGAGTGGAACACAAAGTAAAACCATGTTTTGACTTGTCTGCTCACTCTGTTGACTTCTTAGGATTTCTCAAGCTTGACATTTTGTAACCATCATGGCATTTCTGTGTACTGTAGTGCTGTATTTAGACTTGCAACTAACAGTCAAGTATTATATACAGGCATTATTGATTTATTAATCTTTAACTTTGCAAAAGGATATTTAGTCTGCAAGTATCACAGATTATAGCCTGACTATTCTGGATATTTGAGGCTGATATTTGGTTTAAAGTTATAATTCTTAAGATTTTCATGAACATAAAAAAACAATCTTAAAAAAAGTCTCTTATATTTGTAAGGCAAAATGCATGCTACGTGGGACACTTCATGAAAGGGAGAGAGGGACGACACCTTGTGCGTTTGAATCTTCCCCTTTCAAACCAGTCTAATTATGCAGTTTGTTGAACACCTCAGCTCCTCAGACTTGAGGGATGTGGCCTCCGAGCGCGTGACAGGATTACGGCCATGACGTTATATGGTTATTGGAGATTTCTGCTCTTTGTTCAGCAGCTTGTAATAATCCTGAAACTCTTCTTTTGTCTTCTCCCTGCTGCTTCTGCATTGATGACCTGAGTAGAACAATCACGACAGTTGTTCTGGTTGTAAAAGAGAAGCTGGAGAGGAGGATGCAAAACAGCGGGGTATCACTGTCCTCTTACACAAGCATGCGACAGGAGAACAGGATCTATTATTGGCTTCTAACTGAAGAGGAGATCATACCAGTGAAAAGAAAATACAGTCTCAGGCAATGGCTTCATTTATGCACCAAACAAGTGAACTGCCCAGCTTTAAGTTCATCCAAATGTCTGAAGGGTGCTTTGAAATCCTCAAGTAGGCTGCTGGCAAAGAGCACCATATTTCATTCTTAATTATCCATTCATCCCACGGGAGTGCCTTTTATTTACTCCACAGCCTGACGGCCACAAAATAAAATTGTTTTGACCATATAATAACAATGCAGTTGACCTTGAAAACATATGCCTTCTCTGGTAGTCAGTGCTGTCATCACTGTACCGCAGAATCAGATGTGAACCACAGATTCTGCCTCTGATGGAAGTAATGTACAGTATGTGTAAGTTCCTAGTGACGCCTCCTGTCACTGTGCATAGACTGGATTTGTGTGTGAACTAATCTGTCAGCTCTGCCTTAAAAAGGATGCACTGAAGAATCCACCTTTTATAATTAATGAAAATCATTGCTCGGTTTAGTATTATATGACACTGTTTCCCAAATGTAGTTTGTCACTTGATAGTAGTGAGATGTTTATCAGAAGCCTTTGTAGCTTCTAGAAGCATATATTATTTTTGAAAGGCAATTCCTTTTGTCCAATTTAGGAGCCCTACTTAATGTTAATTGAACTCAGAAGCCTATTTATTCTCTCTTGAATAGTGATTCAGATGCCTGGGAGTCATGTGCCAAAAGCACAAGGCAAGAACCCTGAATCTTTCTTCTCCATTTCCTTTCAGGGGAACAAGCCTGCATTTGCTTGAAATGGAAATATTCACACTGCTGAAGTAAAGTGCATATCAAATGAGAGAGGAGTGTGGGGAATGTAGTTGGAAGTTTGATTGGACATGACCTGTAGCCTGCACTCGCTTTAATGATGTTGGAAGTGTCCATTGAAAGTTGAAGTCCCGTCTCTATTCATTCTCTCTCTGCTGTACCGCTCCATCTACAGTTGTTTCTCTGCTCGCTCTGAGCGGCTGTGGCAGCCATCTTGCCAGTCTCAACCGACTGCTCTGGAGCACTCTACTGAGCTGTGTGGCGCTATTTGGCCGAGGGGGTCACAGAACATTACCAAACCCACCCCCCAAATGCATATACACCCCTCTTTAAAAACATCTTTTTCTTTTTTTAAAATTTGGTTTGTTAAATATTCCAGTTCTCACACCCTTCTCCCTTTTTATTCCTCATCCCCCCCCTTCTTTTCTACACATGAACTACTTGGATACACAGCCTCTGGTTTCTAGATGAGGAGATTTGACTTGCATGAGGTCTTGGCCTATGCATCTCTCCATTTTAGGAGCTCTGAGTGCATGTGTGTTTTGTGCTGGTGTGTAAAGTGCATGCTAATGTGGGTTGGTCTTGGTCCTTGGGATCAGACTGAAGATGACAATCCAGGGGGCACATTTTGTGGGCCAGCACACTGAGCTCCACAGATGGGAGGAGAGAAAGGCAGCGACAGGAGAGGGCTGCCGTCCACAGCCCCACTTCACTTTAACTTGATTTACTCCACAGATCCAGTAGCCACTATGAAACCAGCTTTTGTGAGTATTGATTCATTTTTAGACAGCAGCTCCTCTGGAGCCTCATTAATCTTTTCTATCTGCTATAAATGAATTGAATGAGGAAAATAAGTGATGCTTTTTAGTATTTCCATGGATATTATATTTCCTGTAAAGTCTGATTGGTATGCACTGAGTGAAACTTGTCGCTTTATTTGCTAAATGCAGCAAAATGTGCTCAACACACTCATATTGTCCTACTTTCGAGTGCTTTCTTAAAAAGGCTAACCCCCTATGGCATTGTTAAACTCATCCAGTAGCCACTCATTGTTCTTCTGTTGTCTTCTTGTATTGTTATGTTCCTGAAGTCATTGTTGATTTGGGCAGCTTTTGTTTTCTGTGAGGAGAGAAGTGGCCTTGTGCTTTGGTATGAACAAGTCTCATGTGACATGAGTGTGTGAGACCAAACCAAATTGTGGGCGTGTGTCATGTCCCATTGCTGCCAACAGGGGAAATCTGTTCTCTTCTCCCCACCAGGGGAGAAACAATACTTAGTGTTCCTCTAGTCTAATCATTGGAGAGAAGTGATGCCCTTTCTGTTCTAAGTTGTACAAAGGATTTCAACTTAATTCAGTTTATTAGAAGATGTGTGTATTTCTACATTCTTTGGAGATGATCTGACAAAGTTTTGAAGTTGTATGGAAGGCACATTGTTCCAAAAAGTGCAAGCATGACATTGGGCTATTTCAGGAAGATGTTAATGTGTCTGCTGACGGTGCTTTGCCCCACTGAGGTGTTGGCACTTGCTTTAGACAGTGCTCTGTTTGTGTTCCTCTTGATGCCATTCACCAGTCCATAGTTTTCATCCAGCCCTTGTTTCAGTGCCAGCTTGCCAGTTTGGGCACACTTTCTCTGCTGCAGCCTTTTGTTTCATCCTAAAAAAGCTGTGCCAGGCATCCTTTAGCTCACCCACCACCCTGCTCTCTGAGCTTCACTTGCATATTCTCAAGGCTGTTAATGCAAAACACTTTGTTTTCAAATGCCACTAAAATAGCAGGCAGGTTAATGTGCTCAGCCATTCTAGTACAGTGGGTCTGCTGTAACGAGCAGGATAAATGGGTTTCTGTGTCTTTAATCTCACCCTGAGCATCTTTTTTCACTGCTGCCTACCCAGCTGTTGACCTCCGCCCTGCTGCTGACTTCTGACCTTCTTTATTGTATGTCTTTGCTCAGAGTGAGCCCCTCTCACAACAGATGCTTCTTCATTTCAGGTCGCTGTATTAATACGATCCTGCAGGAGAACAAGACATTCCTCTCTTATGTCATTTCTCACAGCACCAAGGTTTTGTCCTCAACCGTGAAATTCAGAGGCTTTTTCTTGTTGTGAATGTGTTTTACCTTGAGGAAATCACTGGGCCGTGTCTCCTGATAAGGAGATATTTACCCTACTCCAGCATTATATCATATCTGCCTTTCACGGTAGCTGCTTCTACATCTGATTGGACCAGCCAGTATTCCTTTTTCCATTATACTGGGCAAGTGATGCTGATAAACCGAGACTGAATGCAGCTAGGCTTTTTTCGTTCTTACGTCCATGTGTATATTTGCATAGTTTAAATGAAAAGGCTTGACTGAGAGTGAGCTTATTTAAAATGCAACCAGTCATCCTTATTACTTCCTTCTTATACACTGCAGCATGAGGCATTCAGAAAGCCACCCTGAGGTTATTGCAGATGCATCAGATGAGGGCAGAATATTAAAACCTCTGCTTCAGTATCTAAAAGGCATGTCTTACCTCCTGAGAGCCAAAACATAACCTTGGTAATTTAATTGTATGTCAGAACAAGATCACCACTTCTTATGGTTCTACTTCTGCTCATTACTGAGTAATGATGCCAACCGCGGTCACTTTATTAGACACAAACACTGGCCTCCCCTCATTATCACAGACGTTACAACAGCTCTGTGTGAGTGTGATTTTACATATTGGAGCCCTGATTAATGCTGATGTTCATCAGCAGCTTTCTAACTGAACTTTGTCCTGCCGAGGTCTGATCATTTAGGTCATTATGAGTACAGAAATGCATCACATTGGATCCTTTTAATAAATAAATGAAAAATGAGAACAGAAGAAGCCATGTCTAGCTGAACAAACTTGCAATACTTATAATAAAAATACAGGGGTTTCACATGTCTGCAGGAAAAATGTCAGCTAACAGGTAAATTAAGAGAGGTGTTCTTAGATTCATGCTATTCATATTGTTTAGACTGCTAGCACAGGAAACAGACATTCCTAAAAATAAAAATAAGATCCTTTGCAACAAACTGTATTCACATATTGACATTCTTGCTGAGAGTTAGATGAGTACATACATACATCTGCCTTACAGAAGAGCATTGTACGTACACAGAGAGCCAGTGCACAGGAGTCAAATTCCTCGTGTGTCCAACCAATAAAGCTGATTCTGATTTTTAAATATGATGATTTTTGAAGCTCTAACCAGCAGCTGGTTAGCTTAGCATAGCATAAACACTGGGAACGGGGGGAAACAGCTTGCCTGGTTCTGTCCTAAGGTAATTAAATGAGCTCCTTCTTTTTTTAATGCTCAGTAATTAACGTCTTATCTCATTTGTTTTATGTGTCAAATGCCAAGATAACATGGGGTGCATTTACAGATGCTATTGCTGGACTCTTTTTTTTTTTTTTTTTTTTTGGCCAGTAACAGTGACTTCCTGGAGTCTGCCCTGCTTGCCTGGTAGCCAAGACAAAGAAAGGTTTTTTTTTGCATAACACACATTTTTTTAGCCTAGCCTCACTGATATAATAGGAGTAGACAAAATAATACAAACACCTAGCACAATGCAACTCAACGGCATCGGACACTCCATCTTCCAAATGATCACACAGTTGAATCGCCTCTTTGTCCAGTAATTAGTTCTATGCTAAGCTAACTAGCTGCTGGCTGTAGCCTTATATTTAATAGATATCTGCTATATGAGAGTGCTGTTGATCTTCTCATCTAACTCTCTGCAAGATTTCCCAAAATGTTGAATTAATCATTTGGTGGAGCATCATGCATGTTGTTTTTTGTTGATTTTCACCTCAAATCCACGTGGGGAGTATTTTCTGTTTGGTTAAATCCAGTTTGTCGTCTATAAAGTGTGACAAAGCAGAGGCCAGTCACATGCAGAGATGCTCTTATACAAACGATAGCCACCGATTTTTGCTGACTCATCTGAGTATTTGCTCAGGTAGGAGAAATGCTGTCAATTCACCATCACCTTCCTGTTTAATGACTGATGCAGTGAACATGTGGTGTCGATAGATGGAGGTTATTTGTCAAGCTTGTCTTGCTAATCTACCATCTGGTTGATATGCAAGGGTCTAATGAACAGTATGGAGAAGTAACTTTGGGCAGATGGATAAAATAATGTGATCCTCCCAGTGCCCTTTGTTTCACACCTCTCCCTTTGTTCTTTCCTTGCTTGAAACTAGTGGTGTTTTGAATCCTGAGGATTCGTGTTGAAATAACAGACGGGCTAGTGTATAAGAGTCATGCATTGTACTGTACACTGCAGCTCAGTGTGCTCCTCAGGTTGCCTGATGGCTGTACACTTTTTCAAAACATTTCCCCCTCTTCAACCCCACCTACTATTTATTAATGTCATCAGTACAAACACATTGCTTCTGTGCTAGATGTGAATGTTTTCAATATCAGCTGTGAAGACCTTTGTATAAAACAGGATGATTATAATAGCCTAGTCAAAGGATAGGTGGCATAGTGAAGGTACAGTAGTTGCACAGAAGGAAGGCAAACCAAAGCCCTACATTGCTTCTGTGCTAGATGTGAATGTTTTCAATATCAGCTGTGAAGACCTTTGTATAAAACAGGATGATTATAATAGCCTAGTCAAAGGATAGGTGGCATAGTGAAGGTACAGTAGTTGCACAGAAGGAAGGCAAACCAAAGCCCTGAATTCTCTCTCAACAGACAAGAATCCCCCCCCCCGCCACAAAACAACGAAGATCAAATTCCGCTGAAAGCGTAAGACTTCCATATTTATATAAATGTCTCCTGGTCGTTTTGGGGTTTGGGTCTTTTGTCTTCTGGGGTCTTCTTTGTAGAGGTAGATGGGATTCTTTTGGGCTTGATTGAATCGTTTTGGAATGGCATAATCTCAGTGATTAGATATTTATTCTTCTGAGAAAGTCTGGAAGCTTTACTTTACTATTAACTATCCAGTCTGACATTGGCACATTTAAATAGATGCACCATTCTTCAAAATGAGATTTTTCTCTCTGCTTTTTTTTTTTGTTTGTTTTTTACAGACATTTCACTTCTAATTAATACCACATCCCTGCTAAACATCATGTACTGACTGATGATGAGAACCTACCATATGTAAACTTGGGTGTCCTGATGACACTTAATGCCTTATGAGGACAGATAACTGGGACCTTTAGAGCAGCAGACAACACCTGGACTCTGTAGCCAGTAGAAAGGCAATCGCCTGATGAAATATTTACAAAATGGCACAATAAAGATAGCAGTTCACTCCAGTTTATAAATTGTGGCCTTATTCTCAAAGGGAGCTGGAGTGCTAGAGACAGGTGTGACAGCAGCACTGTCAGTCTCCAGATTATCTCCACTACCAGCGTCCATGTATACTCAGCCCTGGACTGGCCGAAGCTACACATTGTCCTATGGCAGGCAGCGACTCACTACTGCTTCAGTGCCTTTATGAAATTCATTTAAAGGAAATAACATTCATTATTCCAGTTGTGTGTGTCCACATGTGCACATGTGTATGACATATGGATATTAGTGGCCATGCCTGGAGACAGTGTCATAGTTCAGTTGTGCATTGCGGTCACTACAGTAGTCAGCTATTTAAAAGCTGTTTTCTTGTATGTGCATGGGTTCTGGTTGTGTAGTTGCATATCACCCACTGCAGTGGACATCAGGGGCTCATCCCACACTCTGCCACCCACTGGTCGGCCATTGTTAAGTGCAACAATAATTTTTTAAACCAAGATGGCTGACAAAAAGCTACAAAGGCTGAGCATTTTAGGATTATCTTGTCCTTACCCTTGGAGTTAAAAAAAAAAA
>NW_018127986.1:2085926-2110972 GCF_001952655.1 Monopterus albus | reverse complement strand
AAAAAAAATGTTCAGTTTTTTTCTTTTAATGCCCAAAGAGTAATAAAAACACTGAGGAAAACATTCCTGACTGTGGCTTTCATAATTCATGCATGAAAGGGTTAGTAATGTTCATGTATGTTGTGCAGAGATGCATGAGAATCTGGGCACCTTTTCAGTTTAAGTTTTCACCTTTTCTTCTTAGTCTTTTTGTCTATTTAACTCTTTGCTGTTTTTTATGAGCCTCATTTACTTTGAAACAATAGCAAATTATTGTAAGTGTTACTGGAGCAAACATCATCACCAGCCTGTGAGACCAGGCTGTCTGTGTAAATCAGTATTGTTTTGGCTGTAGGCAGCAGACATTTCAGCCAAACTCCAGTAACACCTCTAATATGAGACAACAGAAGTGACTTGTAATGCCGTGGCCATAAATGACAAATAAAGCCAGCCATGGCGCAGTTGCTTAAGAAACCCTTGAAAATATTTTGTCTTTTTTTGTTTCTCTGTGAAGGTAACCATAATGCTGTTGTTTGCCTTTGCAGGGTCAGGGTGACTAACGTTTGGTAGCTTATTGTTAAAGGCATGGGGTATTTGTCTGTGTTTAAACTGGTGAGAGGTGGAGGCTAAACCGTGATGGCTCCTCCCGGTTCTGATCTCTTTCCTCTCTTCTGTTCCTGTCCTCAGATCGAGAAGATCATGACACTGATTGGTGCTGGCATTGATTTTTCAAGAGATCAGCAATATGCTACACCAGGTACGGTATGATCATTAAATGACCATTAATATTATTATTTGAGGCTTGTGTTATGTGATATACTCTTGCACTACTTCATTATCTCCCAATTATCGATTCAAGCTTAAGGTTTGAGGGGAATTACAGTGAAATGGGTGGTTTTTCATTAGTTCCTGGTGAAGATTTTTTTTTTTAAATCTCTCTAATACATTTCACCACTGGTGCATTATTAATGTGAATCTTACTGTGAGCCGCCAAGGTTTGAACATAAAAACTAAATTATCTATGTGGCAGATTTACTTTGCATTTCTTTGCCCGAGTATCCTCAGAACCTTTTTTCAAGCATTCTTTATCTTTGACAGTGGTTCCTTTACTTGTCTTGTTGTGGATTTATACCCTTTGGTTTCTTTACTCTATCTGCTTGGAATTTCTTTGTAATCATCCTCCGAGGTATCTGATCCATATCACTGCCCTCTAAGTAAATCAAACAGGTGCCTGGGAGACATGGTCATTGAAGGAGGCATCTGGAAACAAATTGTGATTCAGTTACCAACAGAGAATTGGGTCTATAGTAGTGGTATAATGCGGGTAGACTGTTGGTCTGGTTTAATAGAACAGATGAGGAAAGGAATCGATAGCTTTTGAACAGCTTATCTTGTCCTGTGTAGTCCGGAAACCCACTGGGTTGTGTCTGTGGTGTCTGATGCAAAATCAGCCCGTTCTTAGAAGCCAAAGGAGTCAGGCCATGTCAGGTCCTGGTCTCTAAACTCACCTTGGATGATACCAGGGCTATTTCTTCGAGACTAAAGAAGCCTAGTATTTGATCTGGCCTTCCAATCTGTAAGGCCACATCTTTATGTTTAGGATCCTGTATCTGCTCTGCTGTGTATGGATTGTAGCTGTAGCCTGAATGATGAACTCCTTGCCTTTAGTTTTCCCCTCACATCAACAATCACCCCCAA
Source organism: Monopterus albus (assembly GCF_001952655.1). Taxonomy (NCBI): domain Eukaryota; kingdom Metazoa; phylum Chordata; class Actinopteri; order Synbranchiformes; family Synbranchidae; genus Monopterus; species Monopterus albus. The sequence goes on along the minus strand of NW_018127986.1, from coordinate 2,109,295 downwards.
TTTACACTTTGCCTAAGTCACATTTTAATATACTATGTAGGCATTGGACCAGATCCCAAAGTTGTCTTTTCTCTTTCTAGTCCTCATGTTTGCTAAGCTCCGCACAGGAGTGAGCTGTTTAAATATTAATCACAACGTATGTCAGGGGATGAGCCCATTTCGCTTTGTAGGCTCAAGGAAAATTGAGACCACTGCAGTAACGTAATTAGCGCCCCATCACTGGCTGCATCTGTCTGCTCTGAACATGATTTATAAGTCTGAATGCTCTGTGTATCTGAGCCTCAGCCTTTTCTATGAGTCCACAGTCAGGAGGCCATCTAGACTCTCGCTGGAGAAGAGACTGTATTTGATGTACATTTGAGAAGCACACCCCCCTTTCTGATTCAGTCCAGTGTTTGCCTCTTCTCAGTGTTGTTGACCGGAGAGCTGTGATGTCTGTAGTTGATTGGCTCGGTGCCCGCAGACTCTCGTACTTTTCTCCTCTCTACTGATAGACTTGTACATCAGAGTGAATGAGATGATATAAGAGAGTGAAAGAAACTTAATGAGCACCAGATAAGAAAAGACTGACATATGGAAGCTGCGGAAGCAGTAGCTCGCACTGACGAGAAGCAGCCACCTGCAGTGTTTGGTGGGGTGGGGTGGGGGGGAGTGGCGAAGCACACAGAGAGGGGAGAGAGAGAGAGCAAGTACAAGAGGAGAGAGGAATGCAGGCATCAGTGTTGTAAGCAGCCGGGACAGTAGAAGGACGCCTCCCTTCACACTGGAGTGGACCAGAGGAGCTTTTTGTAGAAAGTGGCTGCTGCTGGACCGCATCCCACAGACTGTGACAGACTGAAGAGAGACAGTTTGCACACTCCCTCTTCTGCACACGAGCTCAGTCTGGGGCTCATCTATTACTGAAGTGCTCTTTGAAGTAGCAGATTGGATCCTTGACAGGATTTTTCTCTGGAGTGACCAAAACAGGATTCACAATGTGGGAATGTCCTCAGGAGCAAGATTGGTTCTGTAGCTGGCTGAGTAGAGGATGGGAGCACTGACAAGGGGCAAAAAGGCTTTTCACTGTGCATTTTACACTTAATTTTATTTTAGGTTGACATCTACTTGTTAGCTTTCTTTATGTGCTGTCCTGCACAAGGTAAACACAGTTATTGATGTGTAACTCTTGTCTATGAGAAGAAACGTTACTCACTCCATTAACTTTTAACTGTGAGGTGCAGTAATCAAATCAAGAGTTACGAGTAACTGCGCCAAATTTAAGTGTGTAATAATTTACTCATAATGTAGAAAACATGTAGTTTTTTGCTTTGCTTTGAAAGTGAGTTAAAGCGTAACAGTTCCTTGTTTCCATGTCCAGGAGCAGAGGCAGTCATTTGTCCTTGTACAGCTTGGACTTCTTGCAGCTCGAGCTGCTGACAGCCATCAGTGTAGCTTTTGTTTGTGATCAATCTCAGCTCATTGCAGTCATGTTGCAGGTTTGTTTTCCATGTGAACAGTGTCATGTTTGCAGGGTAGCTTCCTGCCTGGACTGCTTGTGGATTATCTAATGAGTAGGTGGGGTTTGTGAATGAGGGATGACCCTGTTTGGTAATTAACTGTCTCCCGATTCTGTGCACATGTTTCCCAAGAACTTTCCACTCGGTGGAAACAAAGAACATTCCCTGGAAGATCTGATGTGAACTGCTTTGTTCCTCTCTGATCCCTCTGAGCTTCTCTTCATGCCAAAACTGGAAAGTAATTAAATAAGCTGCAAACTTCCATATATTTACTTTTTATTTTTAATACTTTGTGACATGGGACCTCTTTAACTTTTTACTTGTCTGGATCTGAAATGTTTTGTTACAGTTGCTGGTTCATTTTAAATGTTCCTGGCTGACTGTTATAGCTAATAACTTCTGCATATTAGCTCCTATCCCTTTATCACCTCCATTGTCCCTGAGATCAGGGGTACTTCAGTCCGCCCTGGGTGATTGTGGTTCAGCCCCCGCTGCCCTGCGGGAGCTGACGTCCTATCCTCAGAGGACACTGTCTCCTCCGCCTTCCTGTTGCTGGTGCGCCCGGCTCTGCTGGCCGAGAATGATGTGGCAATGCCACGTCTCATCCTCAGAGTGCCGCTGCTACCGGCTGAAAGGTTTCTCCCTCCTGAAGCGCTTTCCCCTGTCAGCAGGTGCTGCAGGCCGACTGCTGGAGCAGCCCGTGGGAGACTGGCTGGAGCCCGTGGGGCTGCCGCAGTACGAGAGCAAGCTGCTCCTCAATGGTTTTGACGACCTCCGCTACATGGTGAGTTCCTCACCTCTTTTATGTAAAGTCTAAAAGTCCATTCATTGTTGTATTCACTTTCTTTTTTGACTTCTCATCTTACTTGTATATCTTTTCTCATGTCTTTCAGTGCTTCTGTTCATTTAATTCCTGATTGTTTTTGCACATTAATCCAAGTGATGCCACTCTCCATTAGCTGTTAGTGAGATGATCCCTTTAGCTTCATTTTGAGTTCAGTTAGTGAAAATCCTGTAACAACCCCTCCCACTGTATTGGACTGAGTCTGACTTGAGTTTCAGCAGCTATAAGATTTTATTAGAGGGACAGTTAATTACCACCGCCAAGGGGTTATGTTTTTGGTTCTGTGTGTTTTGCTTGGCAGGATTACAGACAAACAGCCTGATGGATCATCAGCGTACTTGGTACAGACATTGGTGGGGACCAACCTTAGAAGTGATTAGAGTTTGACTGAAAAAGGTCAAGGTCACAGAATCCCTATCTTTAACATAGGGCAAAATTAAAAAAATTCATTCCACTGTCAAAGGTTAATGAAATCATTGGAAATTTGACACATACATAGGGTAGCAATGTCTACCACCAGACTAAATTCATCTGGATCGGTGTGGGATTCCAGATCTCATGGCCATTTAAAATGAGCGTTTAACACATGTTTTCTGCCATAACTTGCCGTATAATGAAGCTAGAAGCCTGAAACATTCCACAGTATAAATGCCTATCATACCCCAAACAATGATCCAGATCTGGATCAGGGATTTTAAGACACATTTTGTGTTGTTCTGGATCTCATTCTTCACAACGGACCCATTTGTGTGAGCGAGCCTTGGCGAAGGTACATGCGTTCTGAATGCTCTTGTTCTGAGTGAAGTGAGCACATAATTCATAGCACACATTATACCACATGCTTTACTCGTGGTACAGTGGAACCTTGGATTGCGAGTATAATTCGTTCTGGCAACGTGCTCGTATATCAAAGCGAATTTCCCCATAAGAAATAATGGAAACTCGGATGATTCGTTCTACACCCACTTATCCATATAAAAATGATTACAGTAATACAAAATACAGTATAAAGTAAAAATAAAACAAGTTAACCTGCACTTTACCTTTGAAAAGAGTCATGGCTGGCATGAGGGGCCATTGTTGCAGTATAGATATTGACTATATGAGTGAAGCGCAAGAACCATTGGCTCAGTTGTGACTTACATCGCATGACGTTCGGCAGACAGAGCGTACGTACTACTCGTATTGCGAGACCTCCCTCGCATATCAAATCAAAATTTTTTGCTCGTCTTGCAAAACACTCGCAAACCGGGTTGCTCGCAATCCAAGGTTCCACAGTACTCAACCTGTGTCCTTGTTTTTGTGACAGACTTTATCCATTCAACCAGTAAATATCCATTTTGATCTCTGCTGTCAAATACTGTATGCCTGGTTGTGTATTGAATCAGGTTTATTCTGCACTCACAGTCTGTCTCCAGCTCAGGAGGCTGCTGTCACCATGGCTTCTCACTAACAGTCAGTAAGTGGGAGCATCTCAGTGAGCAATACAATGCTGTCGCCAACCTGACAAGTTTATGGAGCCCACGATGCACGACGCCACTCTGAGTTGGCACTGTTGTATTTGTTGGTAATGAAGACTGATGGAGAGGAGAATGAGGGACCCAGCTGGTAGACTGAGCCAGTGGGCATGTTGGAAATGAGACGGCCATCTTATGTGTCAAGATTAAAAAACTCGTCCTCGTCCATCAGGCCTACCATGCAACCTCTCTTTAACACATAACGAGCCATCTGTTAGCATGTTTTCATCCCATTCAGACACCACATTTGATTTCACTGATCATGTGTTTGGTTAGAAAATGTAAATGAACACGATTCAGGCAGAACACAGCTCTCAGCAACATTGCAACAGTATGAACCAATAAATGAATAACATCTTTATTATTGTGTTAAGCATACAAATGTGCCAACCCTGCATGGGTTTACAAGACACCACATATTTCATAGAAACCAGATTGAGAAGGCTGCGTATACAAAAAAAGGAAAAACCTTTGTGCAGTAGTGAGTAAGCTCTTCTAAAGCTCAATCTATACAGGCCACTGTAGCTTTGGGTTTGTTCCAGAAATGCTTTACACTACACAGTAATAAGGAGCTGGGTCCACTTCTGTCACTGACCCATCTGAAATCATGCGAACAAGACGTGTTTACACAGGGACAACATACTAATTCAGTTATATGTGCACAGTGACAGTGAAGTAATCTGCTTTTCTTTCCTTTGACGAGTGCTGCTAGGAGCCAGACATCACGTTTGGCCTCTTGACAAATCTTTTGGAAGCTTGTTATGATGACAAAAGTTGACATCTGGGAGTTAGCATTCATTATTATGACTCACGTCAGTAGATGCCATTATCATTTTGATTTACAAGGCACAATGGCTAACACAGCCCCGTGTATGACCTCAGCACTCCATGGGTTATTTCATGACTCAGTCACATAGTGTTGACTATATAAACTTTAGGTCGAAAAATAAAAATCTTTTTACTTGTTATCCTGCAGCAGGATTTTATTATCTCAGACACAGCAGAGTTTTTTTATTTGTTGCTTGGTTTATTCACAGCATAACTCCAAAAGTAATGGATGGATTTTGGCAGGCTGTGGCCCATGGATCAAACCATTAGATTTTGGTGGTGATCCAGATCATCATTCAGATCCAGGAATTTTTTTAAGGGATCCAAGTAACATTCTGGATGTGGTCATCCACAATAAAATTAATTGAATGCAGTGTACAGTATATACCATAGGGTGGTTGGCAAATGCCAGTAATATTGGTGCAAACTAAAGATCCTTCTTTCCTTCAGTAGTTACTGTAGTGATAAAAGTTTCTAAAAGCTTTGCATCCCTTTTCATTGCCAACACCTTGTATAACAGAACTGAAAGAATCACAGTTGACATTGTAGTTTTCCTTTGTTGTAAATTAGGACTTCATAATCACCAGAGAGGAGCGTGGATTTCTCCCGTAGCTGTAGGAGCCAGCTCTGTCTGACAGATTTCACTTTACATAACTTCACAACAGAGCATTTCTCCATTTATCTGCCTCTCTCCTCCCGACCCTATGCGGTCAACACCTATGTTTAAGTCTGTGTTGAAGCCTCTAAAGTTTCTTTCAGGGTTTAATCTTCCTACTGTCTTGTAGTCTTTTGCACTCTCCTTCCTCAGCTGAGTCCTCCAGCAGAAAGCTGGCGATATTTCTATCTTTAAACATGGCTTACAGGCCACCTGGCTTGAAACCTGAAATCACCAGCAGATTTGGAAAAAGCTGTGACCTTTAAACAGCGTGTCCTTCCCACAGCAAATGTTGACCTTTTAAGAATCACAGTTTGCACTGTCTGTGCCAAACTTTTCTAATTTGTGTTTAATGTCCACTCGTGTATTAGAGTAGAAACAGGAACAGGCTATATTTCATTGTAGAAGATATTTTAGTTTAATTTTTATTATAGCCAATGTTAGGTATGCAACAAATCCACAGTAATAATCACCAGACTGATGCCCTGTATCAGCTCAAATCAACCTAAACACATAGTTAACATATAGTTCAACTGCTATGATAAACAGTCAGGAAGTCAGATTCAGTTGCTGATAGAAATTTGTGGCCGTATCTTTTTCATCAAATGCAAAGGCATCAATTGAGCAGCAAAAATCTGGTCCTCACTGTAACACACTGGGCTTCTGGGTATAAAAAAAAACACTAAAATCATTGATGGAGAAACAGCATGTACTGTATGTTGATGCCAGTGTGCACTGAGATCACTAATTAAACAGAGTTTGCCCTGCAGGCTCGCTCTAGAAGTGGATTGATAACAGCAGTGATTGTCTCGTGTTCAAGCAGCGAGGCAGAAACAAGCCTCTTCTGAAACCACTTAGATGTTTTATATCGGCTCATGGAACAAATGTGCTGATGAAACGAGCTCTGCGCAGCCATGCTGTCCTTCTGTCCCCGCCGGTCCCGACAAGCAACGCTCGTTGAAACGAAACGGCCCCTATTCTCGCTCCTCTACCCCTGAGCACCACTTCTGGTGGCTGCATCAGCTGTGACGGGGTCAGCCAACGGGGCTCTGAATTAGTTTGTATTCGAGGCAGTGGTGTCTCTACCACTTTGCTTGTTTGGGGAGCCAGCTAGAGCAGAACACATTTAAAGTTTTGAGTTGGTGGAGGCGACTTGGTCCATAATAGAATCATTTAAGAAACAGCTGCACAAAGGTGAGAGACACATCAGAACACACATCTCAATTCAACACTTTCTTCTTTCTTATAACTCTCCTTTTTTCTGTCTTCAATGTTATTTGCTGCCATTAAATAAAAGCAAAGACATTTCACTGGAAGTAGTCAATGCCACCGAAGCCTACAGACAAATCTGAGTTGCAGTAATGGCTTCATGCATTAAAAGCTCAGGAACTGGGTATGGATCAATTGATTTTTCTGTTGTCCTCTTGGTGGTGATGTATTGTTGTCCCATTACCCATTTGAAGAAGACTAGGGTATGAATTACATTAAATACATGTTTAAGTTTGAAATATTTATTATTTATCATATTGACTTTGCACATACAGTCGTTTCCCCCGAGTTTCTCCTTACAGGCCTCTGTGGTCTTACGGCAGCCTGTTAGGAGGACAAAGTGTGAATTTTATTGCTTCTGGTTAGCTGTCCTTTAGACGGTCAGAATGAGTGATCCGTGCCCTCAAGCACCTGGCTTGAATTCAGAGTGCTTTCAGACCAGCGGGACCGCTGTGGCTGTGCTCTGAGGGGAGGAGAGAGAGCAGCAGCATTTTAATGAGACGGCCAGGGAAAGCAGAGATGGACAGCACAGAAGACAAAAAAACCACCTAGATTACATTACTCTGTGTATTCCTTTTCATGCATATTGTGCTGATGTCATCATTCTCACAACTTGTGTACAGTATTTTCGCCTTTAGACCTGCCGAGCCTGGAACCACATCAGTCAGAATTTCCCCACACCGGCTATATTTTTAGAGTCTGTGTGTGGGTGTTAAATGAGTTATCAAGGTGTAACAGGGGTGAATGTAATATTTATGTTGCAGGAGATGAGAATTTTTATCAACTCAGCTACATTTCAAAGACACAAGAAACCTACGTAAGCATCTTTCAGCCTATAACGGCCCAAATTTAAAGCCAGTGCCTTCAGTAGAGTTTATGTAGCAAAATATTGATTAGCACTGTTGCTAACATTTTCATGATCAGTTTACCTGGCATTTAGTTTCTCAGTTATTTAATGGATTGTCCATTATAATTCAAGGTGATAACTTGTTTCTTTTGTCCTGCCAACAGTCCAAAACCAAAATACAGTATATGACAAGAAGCAAATATACACATTCAAGAAGATGAAAGCAGATGGCGTTTGGCATTTTTGCTTGAAATAATGAGTAAAACAGCTAGTTGAGTATCAAAATAGTTGCAGCAGTTTTATCCGCTAATTGTTTCAGCTCTGTGTGTTGAACCAAATCATTTAAATTCATGCAAATCAGCTTAGTTTCTAACAGTAGTGTCTTTGTCAGTTGCTGCATTAAAACACATGTACTTAGTAAAGAAATGCTGAAAACGACCCAGGAAATGAGAGCTAAGGCAGTGGAGAAAGTCTGTTAGAGCTTTATTTCAACCCACAGAGCCATTTATCAGTTAATGTCCAGTAGAACAGTAATGCAATGATCCATGCACTGTGAAAGCGCTGTTATCCATCCTGCACCCCAAGTAGCTTGAGTCGTCAGCTGGTGCGGCAGCGATCAGTGCACGGTTGCTCAGAGATAATGGGCTTTAAGCTGTCATTTTAGTGCAGGGTTTTAAGAATGCAAAAGTCAGATCTGAGCTCTAACTAATGTGGATCACCATTGTTCTCGCCGACCTTACTGCAGAGAGTTCAGGCACTTGTTTTACTCTTAATGTCTTTCTAGTTTTCTCAGCATCTCCACAAACAGGCTGGTGCAACCTCCTAACCACCCGAATATATAATATATACTATATTCTATGAATTGGATGTCAACATATTGTGATTCTACAGGCACCACTTCAGTTTCACAGTTGACTCCATAGTTTTTCCTCTCACTGACAGGCTCTCTCCTCCCCTCTCCTCATCCTGTCCACCCCTTGTTTGCATCTACAGCATCTGCATGACAAACAGGCTGTCAGGTTTGGCTTACAGACAGCCTCTCTTCTGGTCTATCCCATTACTGCTGTGTCTGTGTGTGCACAGAGGTGAGAGTCACCCACACAGGCCCTGAGCCCTCACACTCTGTCCCTGAGGCAGCAGCTCAGTTGCTGACCCCATCTGCAGAAATAACACGGTGAGCATTTATGGCTCACCGGACAGAAGACCAGATGGAATCTTCCTAATCACCGGTCATCTGAGTAATAATGCTCTGTAATGAATCAATTATTTTGACTGATGAGCTAACAGGACACTGCTAGTGGAGTACCTACAGTGTTTTGATTTTTGTCCTTGCAGCCTACCACTGCAGTCAGCTATCGATCCACTGCCATTCTACTCCTCCATCTCACTGCTGACCACTCTGCAATTCTGACATTGATTTATCGCTCCATTCTTCATTATCCATTGTCTGTTACCTACCCACACGGTCTCAAAGGTGATATTGTGTGTAACCAAAGATGGGTTTGACCATCATTCACAGAAGTCCCCTCCCCTGCACACTTATGCCTCATTTAAGGGGCTATATCGACATGGCTCCCTTACCACAGTTGGTAGGTTGGGAGTTTGAAGATCTCATTCAGAAGTAATTTGTCTTTTTTTCTGCAGTGGCAGCATTTCTTGCAATCAATACTAACCCTGCAGCACAGGCTCTTCTCTTGAAGAAATGGTCTGATGGGATTTAACTGTGTAACACAAACATCTGTGCTTTGGATTATTTGAACGTGGCGTATATGGCGATTCACTCCTATGATTTACAGTTGATCATATAACTAAGCCAAATTCTTTCTTGTTCTTAAAATATGCTGTATTTTACATTGTACACTGTGATGCAGAATTGCAACATGTTTTTCTTAAAGTTTATTTTATGATTTGCATTCTCTTGCATGTACCATACTTTCTGAAACCAATCACCTGCACCAGTATTGAAAGTAAACACATACCTACTAAGCATTGTTTTTGTTTTCTGTATTTCATTCACTAGGGGAGCAATGTCATGGAGGACCATGACCTAAGAGAGATTGGCATCACAGACCCAAGCCACAGAAAGAAGATCCTTCATGCAGCACGTTCATTACCTAAGGTGACAAATCATTGATTCCTGGTAGATGACATGTTACTGATTTTGGTGAACAACAGACTCCTGATCAGAGTCTGGGTCTGAACGAGGCTCGAACGTATCCAGCTAATCTGTCCAGTATTCCCTCCTGCCATTGTATCCTGGCACAGTGATTTCACTGGCCTGTCTGGGGACAGGATCGGTGATGGGCAGTGAGTGATTCCTGTATATATTTATTTATTTTAATATTCATGAATCTTGTAATTCAAAATGAAGGGCAAAGACCAGGCATTTTCAGGCCCTTTTAAAGGTTTATTGAGCTGTTTTTTGTAGAAAAACTTTCTTAGGCAATATATTTTCCATAGCAGAGTATCTTATATGCCTTAAAACATCTCTGGAGAGGATTTTTAAAATAGGCAGGAGGCACTGCCATTGTCCTGACTCCCTTAAAGCATTAGTGAAGGATGGGTTTTTCTCCTACAGGTGAAAGCACTGGGCTGTGATGGCAGCAGCACCCTCTCCTCCTGGCTGGAGAACCTGGGACTGCACGACACAATTTCCTGACCAGCGGCTACCGTACTCTAGACTGTGTCAAAAACCTGTGGGAACTAGAGATTGTCAATGTGAGTCACAGTGACGTACGTGGAGGGTGAAATAAGGTTTCCACTGTGTTACAGAAAATTCTAGATAAGGACCAAGTTTGACAGTTTACTCTCAACTCTGAAGGTGAAAACAGACGACTTTGGTTTCATTGTAGGTTTTCTCCTTCTGTAACTTTTCCAAACTCCCACAGAGGAATTAGTAGGTGCTTAACATGAGAATATTGTCAAATGTGACATTATTTGTACAAAACTTGATTTTGGAAAACACGAATTCTTTCACAGTTTGAATTCTGAACAAGTAGCTTCCGGTATTTTAGCTGGTTAAAGGTTGAAAGTCAGAAAACAAACCAGCGATATTTAAGATACAGTAATGAGACAGAAAAGAAGTAAACACTTCTCTAGTCAAAGAGAGAACTCAGTTATTTGTTTGGACACCTGCACATCCAACCTCACACTTAGTAAGACAGTGTACTACCTCACAACGTGGCATGATTAACCTAACAGGATTAAAGCAAACACACTTTATTTAGAGTAGCCGTTGTCTGGTTTCTCATTGGCCTGCCTTCATCTTTCAAAGACCTCTGCCATCTCACGTGCAGGTCCACATGGTCACCAATGGTTTCCTCTTCTCTTTTTTTTTTACAGGTGCTAAAGATCACCCTAGTAGGTCACAGAAAGCGCATCATTGCTTCCTTAGCGGAAAGGCCCTACGAGGAGCCTCCAGTCAAGCCTCCTCGTTTGTCTCAGATCAGGGTAAGATTTTTTTAAGGTGACATTCTATTTCACTTTTAAATGACGTGTTAAGACAGAAGGAATGAGTCTGATGGTGTGATGTCCAGGACAGTTGCTGTTACATTCATCATGGGACAACTAACTGGGTCCTAATTTGATTCCCTAGTGCCAAGACCTGCCTGGGTCCCAGACCGTGTCTCCACTCAGTCAGATGGAGTCCTACACAGGACGCTCAATGGACCCCCTGCTGCCTGTAGGAGAGCAAGGGAGGAAAAAAGTGCCAGATACCGACTATGACGTTACCCAAAAACATCACAGTGAACGGCACAAAACTCATGTATGTGGCTTTTACTTCAGCAGTGCATAATGTCCTTTCTCTGTGATGTAATGTGCCTCTGCCAAGTATCTTTGTTAATAAAGCTTGTTATCCTCCCAGGAACGACATGAAGAACAACCTCGAGAGCCCCGTCTGACCCTGCGGCCGCCCAGTCTGGCAGCACCATATGCCCCAGTCCAGAACTGGCATCACCAGCCTGAGAAACTCATCTTTGAGTCTTGCACCTATGAAGCCAATGTACATATACACCTTTCTGCTTCATAAATGATGTGTTTTCATTGAACACAATTGCCAACCACTGAGATTTTCTTCTCTCCTGTTCTTTTAGTACCTCGGTTCCATGCTTATTAAGGAACTACGGGGTACTGACTCCACACAGGATGCTTGTGCCAAAATGCGGGTATTGTATGAGTTTCCTTTACAGCCTCAGGGGAACAATATACCTATACTATGAGTGAATGATAAATCATCTTAGTGTACTCTTTTTATTGTGTGTCCTTCAGAGGTCAACAGAACAAATGAGAAAAGTCCCAACCATCATCCTCTCCATCACCTACAAGGGTGTGAAGTTCATCGATGCAGCCCTTAAGGTTAGCCACCACACGCCTACACTCCTCTGTGCATTTGCTTTTTGTAAAATGTTGAGCTCATATGTTCAGCATGCTTTTACTTCTTGTGGCTGCACTTTACTGCAGTGGTTCTGAAACCTGATTCCTGACTCAGTGTCTCCTCTTTACCGGCTGTCTCGTGCCAACTCGTATTTCTCTGACACATTATTAAAGTACATAAACATGCAAGTCTTATACTGCCTGTCTTCTTCGTGCAGAACATCATCGCAGAGCACGAGATCCGAAATATTTCGTGTGCAGCCCAGGACCCAGAGGACTTGTGCACATTTGCCTACATCACCAAGGACCTCCAAACCAGCCACCACTACTGCCATGTGTTCAGCACAGTAGACGTGGTAAGAATACCCTTACTGTCCTGCCCCATGTTCATCTGAAAACACACTGGTTTATCAGTCTGAGCTGAGTTATGTCAGCTTATTCTGACATGATATTTAGCTGGGAATTAGAATAAATAAGGATGCTAGAAGGATTTCTTTTATTCGTACTAGAAACTTTGAATTCCTCCAACATCTTCTCCCATACTTACACCAAGGAGACGTGATTGACTACACAGTCAGCATTGTTATCTTACTATCTATTCAAGGCATCGTGCCTCAGTTGGAGTTAATTGCCTCCTGCTGGACACAATGCTACTCTGGCAGTGATGGCTAGTCCTCCATTCCCTAGTCTGTCCCCACCAGGGATCTGATGATTATCCTGCTAATCTGCCTCATAATGCAGGCAGTGCCATTCCAGACTACAGTTATCTTAACATCAGTTTCCTCTGTTACTGTGGTCCCTGAGCTCTGTGACGTCCTCTGTGGGGTTGAAGCAAAGGCTGCCACACAGCAGACAGTGCTAAAGCAGTATGACATCCAAAGCCCCCAAGACCCACTGAAGAATGTGCCAATGATTTCAGAGCTGTGTTCAGTGACTGTTCAAGCTACGCACTGTTCCCACAGTGCGATTGCTTTCTCATCTCCTTTTGTCTATAGTCTGAGGTGCTTGTTCATATTTGGAATCTGTCAGGATATAACCAATAAGCTTAAATAAGCTGCAGCAGATGGATATTTCCGGTTCCGGGGACCTGGTGCTGCTGCTCTTCAGTCCTCCCATGATTAGTACTACTTCTTTATGTTGTACACTTTTGTTTTGAAAATGTTTTAAGGAAAAGAAACTTTACCATGATATATTTTGTCTCACTGAGTAGTTTTGTTTCTGGGCTGAAAACATACAGTATCTGCGAGACTCAAAGTCCAGAACACTTTTAAGTTGTGCCTGCCCTTCATCTCTGTCCCACTTTGTATAGAACCTGACCTATGAGATCATACTGACGCTGGGCCAGGCGTTCGAGGTAGCCTATCAGCTGGCTCTGCAGGCCCAAAGGACCAAACAGCACCAGAACGTCCCAGCAGGAGCCAGTTCAGAGGTCATTGAGACCAAGTCCAGTCGGCCTGTACCCAAACCGCGAGGCAGTGTGCGGAAGTCAGCGGTGAGGTGGACAGTAAACATATGCGCACCATGTACACCACACACATATCTAGTTTATTGGCCACATCCCAGTTGAGCTGGTATAAGGTTAGTTACTGTGGTTTAGCCTGTTCATCAAGACGGTGAACACCTGGAGCTGTAGCAGTGGATGTGACACACAGGTCAAGGAGGCTGTTAAAGTATTTTAGAACCTATAGCACATGATTGCTGCAATTTACATTCAAATTCAGTAACTCAGTCAAATCTGAACACATACTGTAGATATGTTACACATATTTTCTAGTCAGTGGGACAGTGTAGTTAGAAATCATAGGATAAGAAGCATCGTATACTTCTAACTTCAGTTTCAGAGTGATCCATAGACAGATGTTTTTACATCTGTGGGGGCGCTGCAAACAAAAGCTGCTAATGGCTAATTCACCATACTTTTAATGGTGCCAATTTACCAAAAATGTAAATAAATATAAGCTAAAAAAAGATGCACCCCATCACTATCTAAGTCAACTTATTACCTCAAGTCAACTTTTATTTCCCTCAGCTGCTGTCTTTTGAAATATACACATTTTGAGCCTTCATTTGAGCAGCAGTAGTTTTGCTGAACACAAATCCACTCTGAATGTTGCTCATTACAGCCACGGTCTGATCGGTCTCGGCTACAGCAGATCAGGCTCCTGCTGTCTCATGCTGCTTATATCCGTATCAGTTTGCTTCCCTCTAATTCTCTGTCTACCCCTCCTCCTGTTTGTTTCTCTTGTGCTCTGTCTGTTTTTCTTCTTCTTCCTCCGCTCTCTCTGTCTTACTTTCCTTTCTCCTCCTGATGGTGTTCCTCTCTCCCAGGACTCTCCTCCCCTCGACAGCTGCTGCTGTAACACTTACAGCTGCACCACCCACCGACCCTCCTTCCTACCGCTGCACTCTGCCAGCCCTGCTGCCCAGGTGCTGCCTTATTATGCTGTCCCATCGCCATCCTCCCGCACTATGCTCCCATTTCTGCCTTCCTAATCTTGTTTTTTTTCTCACCATTCTGAAAAGCCCAGAATCTTATATTCATACATGTGCTGTTGTTGCACGTTTTACTTCTGTGCAAATACATGTGTGTATATATGTACAAGCTGTTATCTATTCCTAACCTCATGTGAACTGACAATGCTTTGAAATTTCTTTTGACTTGGGCGCCCTCTATTGACAGTTTGGTAGTAGGACACTGTTTACAAACTGAAACCCTACCCTGGTTTTTAATAGTGGACCTCTGCTACCTTGTTCTGGAAGTACTGTTTTTACTGATAACTTACTTACTGAGGTTTTGTTTCAGGACAAGAATTGCCACTTGTATAAAAACGAATCCTGTTGTTCCACTGAACACCTAAAAGAGTTCATCTACTTATTCATCTGATTATACATCAGCCTCCACGTGTAATGCTTTCAGTGTTATTCACAATCTGTGCAAAGTCAGATGTGGACTCACAGGTTTATTAGGTAAATTTAAGGTTAGCAGTGAGTGAATGGGAGTCTTCTCTGGATTAATGGCAATGGGAATGTAATTAGTAATGGTCGACCAATGTGGGCTTTTTGAATGACTAATTAAAATAAATCTGTATTTTAAAAGAGTTAATAGTTTGAGGTCCCCTGCTTTTGTGAGGCTGTGAGTTTGATGGCCTCTGTTGATACTTACAGGCTGACACTGTGGATCGTGAGGGGGATACTCAGTCCCAGGGCAGTGCCAGCTGGCTCGTGGACCCCAAGGAATCCAAGCGCACTATCAGCACTAAGTACGAGACCACCATATTCTGAGTGGAACCCTTTTCCTCCTGACTTTTGACCTCTCAGTCTGGGCCTAGTTACACCCCTCGTCCCCTCCTCTGCTTCTGTGTGCCTTTCACTGGGACTGCCTGTCTCTCTGGGCTGGACCCCTGCCCTCTCCCATCCCTCTTCAGCCACACCCGTGTCCTGCTTTGACAACAGCGCAGCCTGTGACAGTTAACCGAGTGCTATATTCCTTCCTTATGCTAATCCACCACCAGTTCTACTTTTCCACTTTGTGAACCCTCTTCTTGCTGGTAACAGTCACACTACCAGCCTCTCCTTTCTGTTTAACCTGTATGTTTCCTGAACGCCATGTACAATATTTCCTATCCCCTTTGTCAACATCCCTCTATTTACTTTTGCTGATAAGCTCTCTCTTTTTTTCTTGGTGCTTTTCCTGCCCTGTTAGGCAATGGCCACTCTGAGGCTTTTCACTCTGATCTTTCAAGTCCTGACTCCTCTGTGCGCTGAGAAAATCAGATTCACAGTGGCCCAGAGTGACCCACTGCACACATCCAGTACCTGGATGGACATGTTTCCTGAGGAAACTGAGAAACTGCTCCTGTAATTCTATGCACCAGTTGGACTTGAGCAGACTGTTTCTGTACAGTGGTATGCATGTCGTGGGCTTACAGAGGTCTGCTCAAAGCCAAAGGAGCCTACTGTCCTAGCACTGTGATAAGGTCTTTTTGGGGCTAATAATGTTAGCAGTTTGGGTGGGGGGGTGGTTCTAGAGAGAAAAGGGGAACACAATAGGGCAGAGAAGCTGATATGGACCTGCATGTTAGTGTTCCTCACTGCTCCAGAAAACACAGCCCAGACTGTGTAAGCCGTGCATGCCCTGAGCGAAATCACTGTACGCACTTTTACCATCCTGTCAGCACTGCCTTTTGCTTGGCCAGTCACACAGGTTAATGTTTCACAGCAGCTGGTGAAAAGAGTTAATCATTATAACTAAGGGTAATCCATCATCATCATGCTTTTTGTGTCCATTAGCTTGGCAGTAATTTACTTCATTTTAACCTCACTGCTTTGTGTGCATGTATCCCTCCTCCCCTGTAGCTGAATGCTGTGGCCGCTCCCAGCCAGTAAGAAGGGACAGGAATGAGTCCTGTTGCATGCTGGGTAGGAGGTTTTGTTGGAGAAGTGACCCGCCTCCCATGCAGCAGATCACATCACCAGTTGGATTGCACTTGCAGCTCACCACAGCAACTCGTGGCCCAGGAGACAAACCGGCGTAAAGCTTGTGATGCTGCACACTCCATCAGTTCATCTGACCTCATTGACTTCATCACTCGGCCTACACACACGCCTCTATTTAGGCGAAGGTTGTCTCAGTCAGATGTACGTGTTGCGCTCTGTGCATTTCCTGAAATGTGGATGGCTGCCACTCTCACAGAGTTAGCAGGTACTCTTTCAGGAAATGTACCTGCAGATTTCAATACAGAAGTTGTAGTGAAAGAGGAAGTTGCTGACATAAGCATCTATAATTTCATTTCTTGCTTTTTGTTTTGTTATGAAACAAAGGTACAAACATCACACTGTAAGGTACACACTTTTTCCTGAACCTTGTAGCGTCTCTTCATGGTCATCAGCTTCTCATCCACAGCACACAGTTCATGTTTAACTGTGATAAATGATGTAATCTCACATGGGAGGAGCTCTCCAACCAAACTCAATGGACAGAGGAGCTGACACTACAAAGACTGTTTTATAGTGATATAACAGGGGGTGGCTTTTTATATCTGATTTGAAAGTTTTCTCTTTTTGTGTTTTAATTGTTTTATAGGACAATAACATGTCCTAATGCTGGAACTGGATCAGGTGTGGTTCACTGCGGTTCGCTCTCTCCTTCCCTGCTCCTTTGTTCAGTTAATCTAGACAAAAATATTCACCAAACCTGCCATGCAGGCTGGTGCATCTTTAGACTTTAGCTGCAGAATAGAACAATGGGGCACAGCATGTTTCTTCCAGTAACTCCCAGTATGTTGACTGTTAATGGTACTTTTTGGTCAGCCAGTCTGTATATGGGTGCATAGTCAGGTCATTTTGATTTAGCTGTTATGTATGTGGTGCATTGTAAGGCCAGTACAAGAACTCTACGGTACGCTGTCCTCGGCTCGCTGGTGGTAGCACCTTCATCCTGGTCCCGTTCTGCTTTTGCACTTTGCTAAGGATCAGGAGAGATATTTTGGGACTAATCTGATGACAACATTGAGAATGATATTGTACATGGTTTGTATTTTGATACTTGAATGAGTTTTGTTTTTATAGATATCTATATATACTGTATGTATATGTATGTATGTATGTATGTATGTAATTTTTTTAAGTTTGCCAAAAGAGACGAAATGACTATGTCTTATAAAGCTAAACATATCGTGAATAAATACTCTGTGATTTAAAAAAAAGGCTGAGACATTGACTCAGAAGGGGGACCTCACTTAAAAAAAAGATTGTAAATAATCTTGGGCTTCCAGTCTTTTTTTATGATTATTTTTCATAAATGTACAATTAATAAATGGCGCAGTTAGAAATGCCGTTCCTGCGGACTCTTTATTCATCCGTTCACTTGTGTAATGCTATCATGGAATTGTTGCTTTTGTTCTCAGTTTTGGCTGAGAACAAAAACTACATCTCTACTGCAGATATCAGTTAAGATGATGCCTGTGTGGCCTATAGATGCCACCAGAGTGTCTTGATTTGTCAGAGGGCAGATAAGTGGATGTCCCAGGATGAAATGTTTGGTCTCCACCCTCCATGTCCGTTTAATAAACCTTTCTCTGCTGATGGATGTAGAGCAACTGTTCAGAGCCAGTAATGTAACATAATACAGGAGATAAAAACATTGAGGTCCAGGCACGCAAGCTTTTCAAATATCAGCATCTCCTGTCTATATCAGGTAGCAGCAAGCAAAACATTTCTACAGTTTATCTCTTTGCATTAAAAGGCAATTTCAAGCACAATGTTTTTAATTTTCTGTCTGTTAGAAGAGAAATTAATCAAGAAATTTGTCACAGCGCTAATTTAAATAATAATATTGTTGTTGCTGGAGTCGCTCAGTAACAATCTAACGTAGGTGTAATATGTAACTATTGTTTCAAAATAATAATGGAGTCTGTGATTGTATAAATAAATTGTAAAATCCTGTGTATTTTTACAACCAACTCCAGTCAACCATGACATATTTTCCTGCTGTTATTTCATGCTAGAGAACCAAAAAACCTCTGGTCAGTAATTTATTTAGTTAGGGTTGAGTTGTAATGCTGGAAAAAGACAGAAAAGTCTAACTCAGTTTGCAGCACATAGCTAAGAAAATAGTTACGTAGGATGTGTAATTGTGCATTATCTAATACTTACTTTCTTCTGATTTCCATGCAGTAATATGGCCTAGTTGCACTGTACAGATTGCCCCAACAATCTATGATAGTATGTTGCTTTAGTCTCCACATTAGAAATGATACTTGTAAAGTAAGCTTGTCAGCATTAAACTTATCAACATTAAGCATCAACAGATCAGATGATGATGAAATGTAGGGTTAGATGGGTGTATGAATTTACACAGCTGCTTACGTTCATAGATAAGCACCAGATGGTCCTGGGTTGTGATATGGATATCTGCAGATAGGCCTGCTTTGTTCTTAAACTCCATAATGCACAAACTGGTTATAAACAGTGGAACGCATTTGTTTTGTTTTGCCAATTTAATTGTACCACTTTCTAATGTGACAGCCTTTAGAAAAGATTATGTAGTAAAGTAGTAACTTTATTAATAGTTTATAATATAGGTTATAAACCTGGGGGTCTTCCTGATTAGGCAGACTTTGATCAGTTGGCTACTTATGGAAGATTTTAGCCAGTGCAGTGACATGGCTCTATGGGTGGTGACATCAGTTGGTTGGTTCACCACCTGTTTAAGTCAGATATTTCAAGAGACAGATGCATTGCACTGAAATTTTGTCCAGACTTTCGTGGTCCCCAGATAATATTGGCTTTGGTGGTCATATGCCTTTTCATCTGTTGACAGCTATGACAGAAGGATTCCCTTGACAGTTAAACAGTTTATCTTTTTGGGACCTTTAACACATGTAGTAAAGAGGTGATCCTCTGACTTTTCTCTTTGTGCCACTAGCTGGACAAAGTTTTTACTTAGTCAGTGAAACGTCACACCATCCAGGTGAGGCGTGGCACCATGTATCCTACGTTCATCCACTAACCTTTGCTAGCTATTACACTGATAAAATTTGGTAAAGACATCCATGCTACTCTCTAATCCATGGTGTCACAACAACACTGTTGTACAGAGGAGCTGGATTTCAGACAGTTTTCAAATAGTAAAAAAAGGTAAGATCATCTCTTATTATTCCAAAGCTTTGTCTGTGACTCATCCTTATTTAGTATAACTTTCATATTTTTCTACCTATGGAAATAAAATAAAAGAATAAAAATAGATCGCCTTGGGTTTGTGAACGTTTGGCTGCTTCTATTCCATTGGCTGCACACATACGCACAGCTACCTGTCCCGAAGCTAATTGGCTCACCTGGCTGCTGTCATTTCCCGCCTGTTCCGATGCGCACTTGTCGTCGCGGAGTGTCGCTTCCAGTCACAGTGCAGCTGCTGGGGGCGAGCGAGGTGCACCCATGTTGCAGGCTCTCTTTTCCTTTTTTCCTGCACAGCTGTGCGACTTAACCGAGACAGACTTCATCTCTTCTCCGGTGAGTTATCAGGAAATCAGTCTTTTCGAACTGAGTGCGCGTTTGTGAGACAACAAGTTGCTTAGTTAACTTGAAACCACAAATCAGTGCTTTTAATGTTTAGATTTGTGTGAGCCTTTGCCAGGACAACCTTTAAGCTCTGGTTATAAGGTATTTCCAGGGCTTTTTAATGATTAATTTTGCCTGTAGTTGATGAGGTTTTGCCAGTGTACAGATGGTGTCATCCTGTGTCAGTTGTCAGCAGTTTGAGTTGAGGGAAGTAGATGAAAAATGAAAGAACAAGTGAAATACTCAGTCAAAGACTCTAGACAGTTAGTCTCACATATCACCAGCATTATTAATCATTTCTCATGTTCTATGGCAGCCTATATTTCTTTTCAAAACTCACATTGATCTTAATCACTGAATGCTTGGTGACTTAGTGAGCAGACATTCAGGGAGGGAAGGTACAAATATTTGTTCAGAAATGTCAATAGTAGTCCTTTGATTGGGACGAGATGCCAAGGAAAACATTAATGAAATATTTCTGTTCACTGCAGCAGGTTGAGATTTGCACAAGCTGGTGTTCACAATGAATTTTGTTTACTGCTAATCATTAAACCAGTTCTCTGACTGGCTGCCCTTGAACACATACTTCACGTTTTTTGGATCCCTTTTTCACAAAGTACTATAATTAGCATCATTGACTGTAAATGATGATTGGTCGTGTCTGCTTCATATACTGTTCAGCTGTTCTTACAGTAAACACATTAAAGACCCGGAACTGAACCAGGATAAACATTTTTATCTGCTGAGTTGTTAATTCAAGTGGAACACCCAGTCACACCGGAGTGTTCGGTTGGGTTTAAGAGCTGGCGTAAAGATGTAAGCCAGCAAAGTAACATTCCTTCCACTGTTGAATCCTTACTCAGCCGTGGGTGTAGTGAGCTTCCCCAGTGTTGCCCTGCAGGTTTGTTGCCTTGTTCAGGTTTGAGAGGTGTTGGCTTCTTGGACATTTGTGTCTCACTCTGCTGAGCTGAATGGTCAAATGGGAGGAACAGTCATTTTCAGCTATCAAAGGTTTTTTCTGGGAGGCCTGTGCTTGCTTTGTCAACTAACTTTCATTGCTAGAAAATTAACGTGGGTGTTGGTGATCAACCTTTTCCCCAACTGTCCTTGCTACAGTAAAATATGTCTTCGTGTCAACAGACCGGAAAATCAGAGCTAGTGACCAGGACTCCAGGTTAGTAGAGGTCAGACCCGAAGAGATATCTGAGGGCTCATATGGCACAAATCTCCTTCCAACCAAGAGGTTTTCGCTTGTAACTTGAATCCTTAATGAGCCCATGGCATGCTCATATCCAGCCATTTAATGTTTAACTTTGGGTACCTCTAGATTAGCTTTACACCCATCATAACTCCAAATAATCTGTAATTATTTCAAAATGATAAAACCAGAGAGCCTCTTCCTAAAAACGAGAGGATAGTTTGCGAATGTGCACAACTCCGGCTGCCGGTGTTGTGTTGAAAGTGGACAGCACAAAGAACCGGGACAGCATTAATCAATTTGAATTTCTCCTCCATTGACAGGTAAAGAATGATATATGTACCAATGAAAAGAGATGTGTAACACTCTAAACAAAGCAGGTAATTGAGAAACCCCATATTTTAACTGGTATAATGCAGACATATTAACTTCTCCAGCCTTAAAACAATTCTCGTTAATGTTACAGAAACCAGGGGTTAGGGTTAGGGTTAGACAGACATGCAACGTGTGTTTTTTTACTTAAGGTTAAGTCCCACTGAGTAGTGGAAACATCACTCCCTTTCAAATAGCTCCAAGGTCGGTAAATCCTACTGGTGGTCACTGCATCATCCCCCACACGACCACATACAGTCCCAAAGTAGTGAAACTAATTCCCACAGGTAGCGTAGCACCGACAATAACATCATGGATTGTTAATCCATTCCTTAACCAGCAACACATCGCATGTGGCAGACACACTGGCCTCAAGCAATCAAATCAAGCAGGCACTGTGCTCCAGTGGAATCCAGCTTTGATGAGCTGATCATCACTGCCTCGGGGTGCTTCTCAGGCAGCTGCTTGTAGCTTAGACCCAGTCAGGTAAAACAGCGAGTCTCTGTACAGGAACATTCCCGGACATGCAATAACCTCAGGCCCTGTATTTTTTTCCACATCCTCTGGTCACATTGTAGCAGCAGGAGGTAAAATATATCCACAAAACCAGGTGTAGTCAAAAAATTTTTGCTTTTACAATGGAACCAGTGGATGTCAGGCAAGCTCACATGAACTGCCTGGAGATTATGACCATTCAAAGAAATCCTTATTTAGTTTTGTTTGAAAAAAAGGCTTGCAAGCGAGAGTCTGCGATACTTGTATAAACTGAGTTGCTTCTTCATGGAAGAACTAAAATACATGCACACCTCATTTTTTGAGCTTTAGGTCACATCTAAGATGATAATTCATTGTTGTAACATTGTAGATAAGTCAGAAAACAAGAAAAAACATGCCATCTGCTCTTTAATCTCTTATGATCTTAAAAATCTGTCAGTGAAGTAACAGCCTTTCTAAATGCATTAAACATTTTGTATCCAGTTTGCTTAAAACTTTCTAAAATCATGTTTTATTATCCTTCACGTTATAGGACTTCAACCTGACTTCTTATTTTTTCAAAGCACAAAATGCTTGAAAGAAATTTTTAACAGTGATATAAAATTAAAACCACAATCATGTCATTCTTCTTAAAATGTTTTGAGATGTTTTCTTTTCAAATTCAGCTTTGTTTATATCAAATCCTTGATATTTTTACCTCCCGCACACTCTAAAAATTGTTCAGATTAAAGACTCTGGAAAGCAACATTGCTCTTAACTCACATCTACAAGCAGATGTTTTATCATATCAGGGAATCATGAGCCAAAAAAGGGAACCACTGCTGTTAAACAAATCAACAACACAAAGGGAAGTTTGATTTCAAAACGGTTTGCCCTCATTTATGATGGTACTGAATGTCTGCTCAATCCAACACACATGCTTAATAAAACCAAAGCCATTTCAAGGATTTTAGTCCCAACATTTCAGAAAAAAATTGACCAGGCATCTACATAGAAATAAAAGCTCTAAAATATGCACATTAGTTGGATCATATAAGACTGCTGTGTTTATGTATAAAGCCAGGAACAATTTATTACCTGGTGGAATTCAAAAACTATTTAATGAAAGGGAGGGGGATACAATT
The DNA here is from genome assembly GCF_001952655.1 of Monopterus albus. Taxonomy (NCBI): domain Eukaryota; kingdom Metazoa; phylum Chordata; class Actinopteri; order Synbranchiformes; family Synbranchidae; genus Monopterus; species Monopterus albus. The sequence goes on along the minus strand of NW_018127986.1, from coordinate 2,086,218 downwards.
TAAGGGGTCAGTTAAATTTAAAAATTCATGCTATACGTACAACCAAAAAAAGATTTTGTATTTCTATAAGTGGGGTAAAACTATGGAATAATTTAAGTGTAGACATAAAAAATAGTAATAGAATTGATGAGTTTAAACATAAATATAAAGGTATGTGTCAATCAAGATATATGTAAGAACAGGCTTAATGATTAATTAGATGGAACATTGTGGGTGTGGTGTATGAATGTTAACACTTTGTAATAATTCTTTATTATATTACTTGTGTGGTGTAGAAGATAATTATTTAAGA
>NW_018127986.1:2078469-2085874 GCF_001952655.1 Monopterus albus | reverse complement strand
AAGATGATGTCATGGGGTAGGACTGGATAAGTCTGACTTCTTCCTACTCCATTCAAGCATGTACTAGGTATAAGCACATTGATATTGGATTATGTGTAAAATTATGTGTGCTGTCATATCAACTGTCTTTACATGCTTGAAAGAATAAATCAAATCAAATCAAAATCATTCACACTTAAGTCGTTCAGTTAACTTATTTCCAAAGGTTTGTTTGAAAATCCCCTTTCCACACTGTCAAGGTTAAAGTTCTGAGTCCATTATGTATTTATTATTGTTGGGCCTAAAAGCCTTAAAATACTGCCTCTAAAGTTTCCACCATGCGTTAAATTTCTAAGTTGTGGAACGTAAAATGCCGAGAGCATGATCTCACTGTCCTCGACAGTAGCTCCAGCCCTGTATAAAACTCGAGGAAGTTTTGTTTTCACATTTTAAGGTTGCAGTTTTAAAATTTCAGTGGTTGACATCTCTTTATTTAAGATCTGTCATTAAATGTACAGGCAGTCCATTACAAGAAAGATCAGAAGCTGCTCCCATTTTTGTAGAAACATTTCATGTTTCAGACATAATTGAAATTTGTCTTGTGTTAAAAGAGTGTCTGTGCCTGAGGTGTCCTTCATATCCCAATGGTTTCTCTGAGAACTCACAGCCTTAGACCTAAAAACCTTTGTGTGGAGGCTAATTCACAGGCAAACAGTGACACTGACTCATGAGGGGAAATGTTCATTTTCTTGCTCTTATATGTTTAATCAAATGTTCTCTCAGATAAGAAAACAATAAAGTTAGCTCTGCTCTGCCTCCACCTGAACACACCTGAACCTGATGGGGCAGGCGCAGCTATGTCGTGAATAAGTCATAAAACAGGTTGTAAAGCTTTTGTCTTGTGATACACTGTTGCTTTTGTGTGACCTAGCTGATCCACTACAGAGTTTGATCTCAAGCTGGTCAAATGCTCTCTCTGCATGTCTCAACATTGTTTATTGTTGGTGATATTTGCTCTGGCACTCACTCACTGTAGCACTGTAAGCTTTAAGTGACCTTTTCTCTAGGGTCTTGTGATTTCATTTAACGCCCTATTTGTTTCTAAATCATGCATCTCTTAGTGAGGATTTTGAAAATCTCCACCTTTTGTATTTCTTCAATGAATGAAGAGCCAGTAATAATCCCTTGAATTTTTGGCTGGCATGTTTTCCTCAGGCCTGACCTATCAGTATTATTAAATCCACAGGTTAATAGGCAGGATACACAGGTAGGCAGTTTAGGTAACACAGCATATGTAATTTGTCTTTATATAAATAAAACACAATTAAAAATGAAATAAAAATAAAAAACCATGAGCCTTTCTGTCTGGTTTGCTAAATCCTAGAAATTGGAATACCATCATTTTATAAAATCCCATTAAACAATGAGTTGGCGGTTTACCGGCTGCAGTTAGATGAAACTAATGCAGTCTAATAGAGCTGTCCTGCAGTAAATCACACAGTCTTGAAACAGTTTAGAGACGTGTTGTTTCAACTGTGTGCTCAGTAATGAGGATGTAATTTGTGCTGCTGTTGTTAATGAATATTTGTACTATCATTACTCTGCCGATCAGTTTGTTCATAAGATGCCAGAAAATGGTCAAAAATGCCATGCGCAATTTTTCACATCCCACAGGTGACCTACTCAGAGGTAATAATATTGTTTTGTTCAAACAACAATTAGTACCTCCCAAATCTACTGCCAAATGTTAAACAGTGTGAGGCAAAGAAGAGCAGGAAACCCTCACATCTGAGAAGCTCAAACTGATGGATAATGGCGTTTTTTTCTTTTGTGGTTTCTAATTCACTTTTTAATCTGGAAAAGGAGAATTGTGTATTTCTTCTCTAAAAATGACATACTGTCACTTTAATACAAAGTAAACAAAGTTAATGATTAATTACTTGGCTATCTGTTGATTGGCTAATTTACTCATTTGAGCTTCAGACTATGTCCTTATCTCATGTTTGCCTACTGTAGGAAGTTGTTCTTTGTATCGTTATTTGAGAAATTGTGTAGTGTGAAATAAATATTTTGTAGTGTGGACATAGCTGTCATCTAATTCTAGTTGTTCCTGTTTTCTCCTTGACCCTTCAGAGTCTTCCTCAAACTGATTCTTGGTGAGATTTACACACTAAAAACAGAACTGTGAAGCTCAGGTCCTGCCCTCATCCTCTTCCTTGTGCGATGTCAAAGAGTGACACATGGCCAGGCGGAGTTGCCATGGAAACCCTGAGCCATATGGAAAGCGCTGGGAGCAGTGACAGTGTAATCAGCATGAACTCTGGCTATGTGAGTGCTGCTGTAGATCTCATTTCTGTCATCTGTCCTGCTCTGTTTATTGTAACACAACATATTTCCACACACCACTACAGTAGTCACAGTCTCTGAATGACTTGCAACAGTGGCTGGAAGGGGAAAATTAAAAACTGAGGGCATCAAGACATTTTCAGTAAAATGGAGATGATGAGAGGAAGTGAATCTTTTTGGGGCCTTCGAGGGGTTCCAGTGAGAGCTGAAAGTTTTCTTTAAAGATAAACAGAACACAGGGTGGCGATTTCAAACTGATTGCAGACACCTCCCTTCACCTGAACTAATTTATTCTGCCAGGTCAATATAGAATGAAAGATAGACAAGAGCAGGACAGGAGTGGCTGTCATTCCTTTGCAGCTGTTTGAAGACCAGGCTTTCTTGTGCCGTCTACATCGGCCATGTTTAAATGGAGGACAGAGATTCCTGAGCAGTTTAGATATTCTGTCAAAATGTGATAATTTTTAATCTGAGTGTCTTACTTTTGTGTGCAGAGTCAGGACAGTATGGAGCATTTATCTGCTGAAGAGAGAGCGTGCATAATGTATCTGGAGGCGACCATTGAGGCGCTGGAGGTGGAGGAGGACAGCGGCTTTTCCAATGATGAACTAGATTCTGGGTTACTGGTAGAAAGAAGTGGCGGAACAAAAGGAAATTGTATGCTTGTTTTATATTTTTGTGACAGAACTTCATGAAATGTATATATGAAGTTGATGAATCACTGTTAAAGAAACCTTTGTAATAGCTCAGTGTCATTGTAATCTTTGACAGCAGACTGTACAGTCGAGAAGATAGTAGAGTCTGAAATATTTTTATTGTAAACAGATTACTGGAATTTGCTTTTCAGAGAAGAAACTATTCTAACCTTGTCCTCATTGCAGTTTGATATAATAGGTTTCTGGGGGAGGATAGATTAGGCAGATTCTGGGCTGTTTCTCATCTGTGGAGTCTTTTAGACAAACAAGACTGACCAGAGAGTGCTTCTTTATTCATCAGTTATGTTGTGCATGTTTTCCTAGTCGGTTATCGCTCTCATGCCTGCACATATTGCACCAAAATTATATCAGTAGCTGGGATGCTCACCGCAGTAATTGTGCTTTCCTTTCCTAGACATTTCCAGCTTTAATTCTGAGTCTGGAAGACCTAAGCATCACATTCTGAATCACACCTCTGAACCAGAGTGCTCAGCAGCCAACACAAAAGATCTCACATCAACCTCGCTGACTAAACCCAACCCCCCAGCCACTGAAACCCCATCAGCTACTCAGTCTAGGATGCTGTGTGTATCCATTGGTGGAGATGGGAATCCTAAGATTGTCACAAATGCCAGGATATCCCCAGGTCAGACTGCTGAGGCCTCCAAAACAGCTCTGGATATGATCCCTCCTCCATCAGACTTCATGGATAAGCCAGGCTCTCCTGCACAGCTAGTGAAAATTAAAAGCTTTCATTCACCTGCACGGATACCCAGTACCAAGGCAGGAGCACCAGTTGACTTGGAGCAGCTACGTCAGAGAGCCTATGGAAAGAAAGCAGCAAGTTTCTCTGTGACACAGGAAAACCCAAACAGACCTCCACCTGAAGTTTCTCCCAGTCTGTCTCAACCACTTGTCACCACTGCTCTCCAGATGAGCTCTCTTCCTGAGCCCGTGGCAACCAGAAGTCCACCTGTAGTGGCCCCTAAGCCCATGAAGCTTCCTGCCAACATTCTTATGAGGTCACAGAAGGCATCAGTGCAAGTCTCCGATGGAAACTCAGGACATTCAGTCCCTACTAGCAGTGAACGAGCGTTGTCGGACCTTCAGAGGGCCCACACTGAGGCCCTCCGAAAGCTGGGCCTGCTTAAAAGTGATGAGCCTGATTCAGATCCTGGCCTGAACCCTAAACTCTCTCCCCAAACTAGGTCATGGGCAGCTCCTCCTTCTCCAGTCAGCCCAGCAGCTTCACATACACCTCCGGTGACACCATCTGACACCCATATCAACACACCACCTCCTGCCTCTGTCCCTCTACAGTCTCCTGCTGTGGTGTTTCCATCAGCTGATTCTGCAGTGCTTTCAGACCAGCTTCCTGATATTCTCCCAGTGCCTGCTGCTTTCAGTGACCTTTCTACTGTCAAAGATGTTTATGAGGTCAAAGGTAATGCACAGGTGTATACGCCTCCTGTTACCCCTCCTACCTTGACCAGAAAGTTAACCCCACCCAAGATCATACGTGTCAGATCAGCCACCTTGGAGCACTCTGATCTGGGTCTAAGGAGCTATATGGATGGTGAAGACTCCATTGAGGCCGCTCAGGGTTTTGGCGGAGAGCAAAGCCCCGGTCAACTGCGGAACAGTCGGCCACGCCCCTTCTCACTGGGGAGTAGGAAGGAGTTTTCAAGCGGTCAAGGAGAGGGGCTGCAGGTAGGCCATGCCGCCAGCAAAGAGCCAAACTCCCGGAGGTCCCTGCCTGTTCCCACTACCTCTCAGGACTCAAACTCACAGAAGCTGCCTCGATCGCAGGGCATCAGTGTGCTGATCCGCCCTCGCGCAGAAAATGGAGAGGACCGTCGCAAGGCTCTGAAGACGCTGGGCCTGCTCAGGGACTAATGCATCACCTCCGCACCTTGCACCTCATCTGACTACTATGGACCCCCTTCAGATAGTCTGTTTCATATATGATTGATGAAGATATTGCAGAGCTTTTGGGAAACATCTTAGCAACACATTTATGCATTTGTCATTTTTAAAGCATTAAACTATTACTGCCTCACATGACTTCAGTACAATGATTGTCATGCCCACACTTTCATTTACTTGTTACTTATATTGTGCAGCTGTATGTACAGCATTTTATTTCTCTTTCAACTGGCAATCAAGAATTTTTGGATATTCCCTCGCTCTAACTGTTGTTTTTGTAAATTTAATAATTCTAAGAGGCAGTGATGAGTTATTCTGTCATTTTATTATCGTCTTGTGATCTACAACACTGTCAGCTCTCATATCATTCCAACAATGACTCCATTGTGCAGCTACTCTTGCTTTTTGTTCTTGTTTTAGATGCTTGGAAGGTCTGTTTTGTTAATACTATGACTTCCTAAAATTCACAATTATGTTATCTGGCTTTGTTGACCACAGGTTTTTATAGGAAGCACTACCTAATATTCAAATTTAATATGCAGATCTACTTGTTGAACGTATTTTCACAGTGTAGTATCATCAAACTGCATGTTGTTGATTCAATAAATAAAAATGTAGAACCCATGTTGTGCAGAGCAAGAACACAACTTTGTGTAACCTCGAGCACATAGCGCTCGCCACTAAGTCAGAAGAATTTGAAACATGTGGTTTGGATTGTTGCATAGTGACGCACATTTTAAAACACCCAAACATGTTACATAGCCACTACGCGGGGTCACACGTTCAACCAGGAGCTGGTTGAACAACTTTTATTACAAAGATTGTTATAATGGTTTGTTTTTAATCTTTCATAGTTGTTCTGTTGACCACAGGTGATTTCTAGACATGCATCTGAAAAATGTCATTTGTTTTCCCCTACTGACGTGTGAAATGTAGGCCCTTGTGTGTCAAGCCAAATCACAAACTGAGGTGCCAGTCTTCTGGTTTATCTTCAGCACCTGTATCTGATGTGATGGTGCGAGAACTAGTCTAACCTGTTGTGTCACCTCCTGATTTGCCTTTATGCAATGCCTTTGCTGCTCATGATGACATACTTATGAGGTGAAAAACTGTGGAAAAAAACCATTTTATAACTGCTGCAGGTTTTTAGAAACAAGATTTGCTCTTTCCTGTTATCTATTGCTAAGGTCACCTGGTGATGTCGAAGTTAAGCTAAAAAATATTTCTCTGTTTTATTTTTAGACTAGATCGTTTTCTTTACCAGCATTTTGCTAGCAGAGTGTGTCTGAACTGAAAACCATTACTCAACATTTATTGGTCAGGTAGATCCATACATGTAGTAGGTGTGTTATTTCTGTATCACTTCATGTTTAACTGTTGTGAATCACACGGTGCACACCTTTGTCCTCTGTATCCTTTTTTTGTTGACTTGATCACACCCAAGATTTTTTTTGAGCATGCACTGTCATCCATTCTCTAATTTCGATTGTTATCTGGAAACAATTATTTCACATTTGGGGGATGTTTTTACATGTATTTTTCTTTGGAAAGTAATCCTACATGTCAGAGGAAAAGTCTAACAAATGTGAATGTTGTTTTGAACATTTTAGTTAAACGGTAAAGCATGTGTTTAATAAAGATTCATTTGACACTATACATTGTACTTTCAAAACAACAAAGTGTATTAGAATAAAAATAATTGGTATGATAGCTTAGATTATGACAAATACCCTCTTTGACAGTAAACCAAGGAGAAGATAAAGCAGCGGCATGCAGTCAGGCCAACACAGGCTGCTTTGTGCTGCTGTTTGGCATGTTGGTATGTCAGCTATCTACCTCAGCAGAACTGACTGACAAAGACTCAAAGACAGCTCCGGTCACTTTCAATTTTTACCTTCACACCAGTCAGTAATTTCCTATATTCTCAGTGTGAAAGAGTTACAAAGAAATAATATGGAATTTAAGATGAAGAAAGCCCGTGAACAAAATTCATTATGCAGCTGTGATTTAGGAAAGAGGCCAGGGGCAGACTTTACCATTAGGCAAGATAAGCAATTGTCGAGGCCCTAAGTGCCAGAAATGTGCTATAATGTTGAGATCCTGTAGGAGGGTGCAGCCAATTCAAGTCAGCACTGGAGTACACCCAGACAGGTTGTCACTTTATCACAGCTGACAAATAGTAGAAACAGACTGTTTAGATACAACACATACTATATTACTTTAAGAGAGACACTGTAAAGTGTAGCCTACTCTATAGTAACCTACTAAATTTTGTGTATCACCTTTATACTTGCCTTTGTTGCAGCCCCACAAACAGCTAAATTAACAGCTAGTTTCCCTGCCCCAGCTCCAACAAATGCCTTGAATACTACAGTAACACCACGTCCTACCCATTCACCCTTGTGATGGCACTGTCAATAGTTACAGTGGGTACGGAAAGTATTCAGACCCCCTTAAAT
>NW_018127986.1:2072895-2076884 GCF_001952655.1 Monopterus albus | reverse complement strand
GCTCAGTGTTTTCACAATGAACTGTGCTACTAACATGGGTTAACATGAAAAGACAATCAAATCACAATAAATGAACTTAAACAAGAGTGACGAGAGAGAAGGCATTCTGTAACAGTTAGTAAATTTGAAACAGGAAGGTCAACAGAAGACATCAGAAAGAGAGAAAAGAAGAGGGAAGAAGTAGCAACATGCTGGTCCAATTAGCACTTGTTGTCATGCCAGCTGAAAACACAATCAAACAAACAAAAACTGGTAAATTATAGCCATGGTGGAAAAAAATGACTGTACTAAAATTAGAATACAGACAATCAGAGAAATGACATATAATATTTTCATATAATTTGTGTTTACTCTGATAATAATTATCATTCTTTTCTCATTTTTAGCACCTGGTGTTTCGGTGCTGCAGCCAGCTGGTCTACTGAGCAGTTCATACAGGAACGGGCGTAAAAACCAAGGAAAACGCCTGCATCCATGTTTGTCAAAGCACATAGGAGGCCTCAATTTGCTGGGGGCTTTTAAATTACTAAACCCCTTCTGAAATCGGTTAGAACAATATGAAAACATAGGTTTGGGCATAGAGTAGAATTGTGCTTGCCCATAATTCACAGTTTGACAAAAATACAGATTGTTTTAGAGCATATTATTAGGTTTCCAAACAACAAATACACTGTGAACCTCTTATCACTACAAAAAGTTATTATAGCCTTCCCGGGGCCAAGGTGGGCAAGTGGCAGACGGACAGGTGACAGGAACAGGGCAGTAGAAGTTAACCTTGCTGCATGCTTCCAGGATCAGCATGCAGCAAAGTGAAAGAATCACACTGAACAAACAACTATGGGATCAGCACAATACTGTGTAAGTCAAATGCAGACAAAATAAATATGTATTTGAACAATGTAATTTTGATATATTTAACTGTAGGTAAAATACATTATCTCAATGGGAAATAGACTTATCAGGAAATTACTGTTTATTAGGCCAGTGAAATATAGCTAGGTTTGGGCCTGAGTAAAATTAGATTATTTAGTTCAATGTGATTGTGATACTTTCAATAGGGATGATTTAATACAGCTTTATTAATTCAATTTTTTACGTGAAAATTTGCTGCACATTGTATTTTGCATGCACAGTGTGAACAAGTATGGGTTAAGAGATGGGGTTCAAACCATAGCACACAGTAAAACCAGTCGGTGTATATTTTGTAGTATTGAACGTTTTAGGATACTGTGTTAGAATGTAAATGTTTGTTTTCATTGTTCCATCCATGAAAGTGCATGTTAAAACCAGTGTTCTAAATTAATTTCTTCATGATGATAATTTGTGGTTTGGTTATGTTAACAAAGTTAAAATGTATGTTATTAAGAGATGCTACTTCATCACTTGAATACTGTTTAGCTAAAAAAATGAAATGGCTAAATGTGCAGATTGTTGGATTTTTTTCCTTTGGATGGTTTGCAGTCAGCTTTGCTGAAGGGTGAACCAGTCCCACTGTGAAGCTAAGGATCTCACTTGACTGAATCAGCCTGGTGGATTTCCAAGCCAGTTTCCAGATAAGGAACTATTACACAATCACTTCTCCTGCCAAAGTAGAGGAACGATTGACAAAAAGACACCAAAGACATCTTATTTTGTTTGGGGGTCAGATTTTGTAAATGTGGGGATATATTTTTTCATTGTTGAAGTGTAATAAACCTGCCAATTGTTAACATTCCATCGGTCTCTACTTTAATATATACTCCTCAGAACTTAGGAAGTTGTGTGGTACAAGTGTACATTTGCTTACTTTTTTTTAAAGTTTCACAGTTTTGTCATTAACTGCTCAGAATGTCCCATTTACGTTGTGTCATTCACATACAGTACAGACATTCTCTGTGTGTTGGGGTCAGGGTGGTGGCTGCTGTTGGCAGATCATAGCTTTGCATGAAGTGGTGCCCATTGAGTCAGACAATGAAAACGCTGCTCCGTTGAACCAGCTGTACCACTAGAGGGCAGTCCAGATTTATATGTGTGTTCCAGTACAGCCACTAATGCTGCAACCAGACCTCTCCACTGTGGCTGAGGGCTCACATCATGAGCAGGATTTAATGATGTGCAAACAGACACATATTTTTCACGTTATGTGCTGATGAATATACTGTAAACGGACTAAGCTCTTTACACAGAAAAAAGTGATGATTTCAAACATTTCTACTTGTACTGCACATTACAGCTCACATGGATCCAAATTTAGTGGAAAGTAGTGCATGATGCATTATTTGTCTGCTAATTCATAACAATCAACAATAAAATAATTTCTATATCTTCCACACAAATGCTGGGAAAGAATAAGTCAGCTTTCTTTTGAATTCACCCAAAGGAAAATAAGTTGCATCAATGGCTCCTTTACTGCCAAAAGTGCTGAGCAAAAATAGAACCCAAATCAATGACTTTAATTCACTTTCCATTTTATTTGTCTCATATTTCCAAGGCTTTTTGAAGCTTGGTCATTCAAACTGTTGAAAGATTTTGGGACTGCAACTGTGCAATAAAGACATGTGGTTCTTCTGTTGACCCGTGAAACATCTCCTATATCTGCTTTTGTAAGGGACCCAGATTTTAACTTTTTCTCTACAGACCATTATTTGTCTATTCTGGGGAAGGAATGAGTACTCTTAAAATTTTTTTTCTGTGCTGCTTATTAGGTCAGACTAGACCTGACCCAGCATGAGTACGAGAGCTCGGCTTGGCCCTGAACTGCAGTTTTTATCTTTCCAAACTAAATTGCTTTATCTGGTTCCTTTCAGAGGAAATGATTCAGGTCAGACTATTAGATTGTAAGAACTGAATGTGGGCGATTTGCTGGAAGGTTTTACTCATCAAAGTGTTACAATGACCCTAAGGCATAATCATCACTCATGCTGACTTTAGAGTACCTGATATGGACTGAATGAGATCTGAAGGTTGACGTTTCACTGGTCAGAGAGCAAACTCTTGTAGGTTTTTTAATATCTGCTGTTTTATGACATACAAGAACTGAACCTCCAACGAGCTCTGAGAGCTACTCCCTGGTGTGAGCAGTCAGAGCAGGTAGGTGTAGCTGCTCACTATCAGGCTAGACAGTGAGCTCATGGGACTTCCCCACTGTCCTCGTCCTGTTCTGTACTTACCTACTTACAGACTGTCTGTATGAAGGAGGCCGCCAAAAGCCTCGTCCCGTTCTCCAGATATGGGTTGATCACAGGGGATTAGTGGAGACAAAGTGGCACAGAGCTACTGCTGAGCGTGCTGAGGTTTAAGCATGCCCAGCCCAGTTCTGTGTCATCAGCAGAGTTTACTTCAAATAAACTGGTATTATCTCTCAACTCTGTATGGGTGTGTGTGTGTGTGTTTGCCTTTAGACTGGCAGTAAGTACTGTTTTACAGTTTATGATGATGATGATTGATACTTTGAATGTTACAGGCTCACCAGTAAGGATTAAAGTTAGGATTTTGACAGGACAACGTCTCCCTCTCTGTCTCTTTTGATTTGGATGAGTCTGGGTGATTACAAGTGTACACACACACACTCATACACATCACATACTGTACAATACACGCACAGGCCTGTATCCCCTCCAGCACACACACACACTCACTCACAGATCTAACACACCTGTTTGTATCTTGTCTGACCCCTGCTGTACGCAGCATTAAGACTCAGGTGATTCAGATTCAAGGAAAACAACCTCTCAGCCCAGAGCCTAGGGGCGCTGCTGATATCACTCATTAGAAGGTTTCAACTCATGTGACATCTCCAGTGGTGTGATGTTACAAATGCAACACAACCTAAATACCTCTTGTGCCTCTTGGGTCATTTTAATGCGTGATGCTCCAAAAGTGGCTATGGGTGACACCTCCATTTCTTTAGACTCGATAACATATCCTTTTTCACGTTCTCCCTCCATGTCTTGCTCTCTGTTAGTGCCAGTGACTGAGGCAGCAGTCAGGGGGCATTCCTCGGGTGAGCC
>NW_018127986.1:2062278-2072845 GCF_001952655.1 Monopterus albus | reverse complement strand
AAAGCCACTCTGCTCCCCTGTGGCGCTGGCATGTTGAGAACCAGGAGCTCCAGCTGGGCCTGTGGTGGTGTTGGTAACCTCACCTATGAAATCAGAGCAGAGAGGAAACATAAGGAAGAAAAAAGAATGTTCTGACCATTTTCAAACATAAATCTCTTAGACAGTTGTGTTTGTGTGTATGGCCATCTGGAAAAGAACATTAAGCTCTCTGCGGGGCTTCTAACATGTCAGTGCATTAGCATGCAGTATAGGACAGCGGCTCTCACTGACACCTCCAAACGCATCCATCTTACATTTATCTTATAGCAACAGCTGTCGGAGTGTTGTCTGAGTGTTCAGAGGCAAAATTAAAAGTGAGTTGTAACACTAAAACAACTGGTGGCCATGTTTTCTTGTCTTCTGAGTTCTGAGAAGTGGAAGTTTTGCAGTTTCCAAACAACTATTGGTAAAGATGGAACCACTGTGGCAAACCTCTGCCAATCGTAATTCTTTTATATGCTTCAGCTCTTTAAAATAAAAGGTTACAAAGTGATGCGGCCATCAAATTCAGCAAAATCCAAAAATAAAATGACGCTTTTCACCCTGAGTAAAACAAGAAACAACAGGTTGTGGTCAGACATGAATGTGCTTTGTGGAAAGGGATGTAACAGTTTCATCTGAATTATCTGATCCTCGCTGCTCATTCTACACCCTCCGCTTTTTCCCCCTCGTCTTAATCCAGTCTGTAGCCCTTTGCATGACGAGCATCATAAATTAAAAATAGCTTTGGCACCCCTTGTGTGTCTGTTGGTCTAAAAATAGCTTGGTTTGGTGCATGGTGTGAGGCCCGTGCACAGCCCTCTGTCTTTAGAGGAGTGTTGCCATGAGAAGTGTTCTGATCCTCCAGTGCGACTTGTTCTCAGGCTCTGTGGCAACCGTGTTCTGACTTTCTCAAACTCCCCTAGTGACTCTGAGCTCATTTGGTTATACAAGTACTCACAATTACCCAGAGACTTGGGCGCAGGGACATAGGATATATTTCCATATCCCTGGTGGATGCTACTTTAATTACACTGAACTACTTGACTTTGTACTGTGGATTTATGTTTTTTTTTTCTTCTGTGGGTGTGAATGTGGCTTCTCAGAAGATTATTCTCTTGTGCTGAATCTCTTATTTATTGGGGTTGCTAGTTTCTGCCAAAAATATTGTAGCATGGGAAACCATAAATATCTGTCTTTAAGTCTAAGGTAGTGTAGCTCTTAAAAGTACATGCAACAACAAAATTCTGATAAAATACAAGATAATACTAAGCAATCATCTCTCCTCCCTCTCTGGCACCAGATATATCAAAATTTATGCTTCATATTCTCTGCTCCATCTGAGGAAAGTAGACCTGTTATCTCCAATCAGCCTCATTGTGAAGCCCTAATTATATTTGATTAAAACAAAAGGGAAAAAATACACATGGGAGCAGACATGATAATTATAGTGTAGAATCTGTTCCAGGGTTGAAACAAAATCATAATTGTATCAACACAGCTGATTAATTTAGCTGATAAAGCAGGAGGAGGAGAGCAGGTGTGGGGATACAGATGCTTTTCCTCTGCAGGACGCTTCCTCAAAATGGTTGTTTCATATGTCATTGATGGTGAAATGTGGCACAGCAGCTCAGCAGCTTGTGCTCCTGGTAATGTGAGAGAGGTCTGGTTTGAATCATGTACATCCTTAAGCTTTGTTCCTCTTCATGTCTTGGGGGTAATGGTGTGCACAGTGTCTTGTGATCAGTGATTTGCAAAAAAATGGTTGATGGCAGGAAGTGAAAAGCACCTTTAACCCTATTCAACTTCAAAACTCTTAGCATGCTGATCACATTTCATCTTTATTTGGCATGACAGGTTTTCTTTTATAGCATGCTTTAAAAATACCTCCGTGAAGCGCCATATTACTGATTTCTGACTCCAGGTATGGCTTTAGTTATTCAAAGCCAGGAGGAAAAATCACGGAGGGAAATGTGGCAGCTGAGCTGAATCCCCTACAGGGAGGAACTCAGTACTGATGAGCAGATAATGTTGTGTTGTTATGGTTCTGGAGCCAAAACAAAATATAATTTGCATCCAGGTTTTTTTTGTTTTAGTTTTTAGTGCCACAAAGCTTTCATCAGTGTTCCTGTAAACAGTTAGATTGTTAGCTATCATACCTGAGGAACTGATTCATCTTGAGCTGTACTTTGAACAGCTGGTGTAGTTTATTCATTCACCATAATAACTTAACAACAGAGGTTTTCTAACAACAACAAAAAAAAATCCTTCATGTACATATTCTTTTGTACAAGTTCACCTGAATATCAGTTCACTGCTCTGGCTATGACAGGAATATGAGTCTCCAGTTGTCCTTGGAATGAATTTGTATGCAGGATAAAATGTGGGTTTGTATTTTCCATCTTAAAGTAAGTTTTTAAATTTAGTGCTTAACTTAGTTGAACTCCACTCAGTCAACAGGCAATACTGTAGGACACAGATGATTTAAATCTTATTTTTCTCCCCAGTTAAATAGTTAAAAATACCATGTCTTCACTTAAAATAATAAAAAATATGCATTTGTTGTTCCCAACTGTTTAATTGGCCACAAACTATTTTACTGGCAACATTAATCTTCCATTCGTGACATATAGCGCTGCCCCCAGTGAAAAGCGTTTATTGGTTTGTGAGTGGGACTGGATGAGCCCTAACCAGCCCAACACAGTCTGCTGGAGTTACGACACAATGCAATCAGCAGGATATTACTTTTTTTCCACCCGAGTCCTTTACGGATCCATCCGCCCTCTTGTCCACCTTTCAGCCATTGCCTTTACCACGCCAACGTGACGGACCACATTTTTTACGCAGGTGGCACCAGACACATGACCGCACGGGGCCGATCAACAGTGCACGTGGTAACCCCGGTCCACCTTCAGCCCAACCAGCACCTGTGTGTAAATTTCCGTAGAAAAAAAAAAAAAAAAAAAAAGGGAAACCGTGAAAGTCAGTGAGAGAAAAGAAGGAGCAACAGAAGAGGAGTCCGGAGCGCGGCGCGGACGCTTCTTCTCTCCTCCCCCTTCAGACTCCACTCCATCTCTCCCTTTCTTTTCCTCTGGCTCTCCCACGTTCTCTTCCTCTCCCTTTCTTAAATTGACATAGGTCTGGCTCGAAACATGATAACAGAAAAGCCTTCCTCCCCTCCGCGTTGTTGGGCCATCCTCAACCCCGATCACTTGAAACTCAAATAAGCAGGCGTACAGAGGGAAAAGGATCGCACGGTATCTTGTCAGCGGTGCTCAGAGGGAGTAACAGCAGACCTTTCTACCACTCACACACCCTTGTCTGTGCTCTTGCGCATCGCAGATCTTAGAAAGTGCTAGTGTTCAGCTAGAATGAAAGTTAACATGTATATGCACGCTCTGATACGCGCCAGCCTCGGATTTGTAGGTTTCTGTTTGGTCGCCTTTGTCCAACAGTCAGCTGCAGGAAGTAAAACCGCTCAAGGTAAGTTTCTCATTTCTCTCCTCAATATGGCTTTTAATTTATTCATCATGGGTGGGAATGTACTGATTTTTACTTGACTGCCGGGTGCATAGAATTATTGGAAACGTTTGGAAAGATGACACTTCTCAACCGTGAGATCACTTGTCCTGGTAAATGGAACATGAATTTGTGTATTAAGACAAGGTCAAAGCAGGGTATTTCGATGTTGGTGACTTTAATCCATCGGTTATTTTCACCTTAATTCAAGCAGGCACCTTCTGTTGATTCAGTCCCTGATTTTGCAGTCGCTATGTTGCCTTGTTGTTGTCAGTATGCTCCTTTCCTAATATTTATGTAGACTTGCTAAGATAGAAGAGAAGGGAAACATAATGAGGCTTAAATGAAGCTTTACTGCCTTTGCAGCTGTCAGAAAAAAGCTGTCTTTGAACTTCAAACAGCATCAGCAGTGTGAAGTTCTGTTTCATAGCTAATCCTGCAGGTAATTGCAATGAGACCATCAGGAGGTATTTGTCACAGTCCAGACAAGTATTTGACACCGACCTGTAACATACACATGGTGGAGCCTCTATCTGTCAGACACTGCAGCCACAGTACTGCCTGACCCGGTTTGCTGCCCTCTTGCTTACTTGTCTTTTGAGAGGGCAGCCTGAATCAAAACTCTGGCACTTCACCGGATCAAGACAGACATGGTGTTATACACTCCATTTCTGATCCGCTCAGTGTTCTCCTCCAGGTTTTCAGCACTTTATTTTCCCACAATACAAATGCCAAGTCAGAGCTGCCAGAAGTGTCTGCATGCAAAGACACATCACGGTTTCTGTGTGAGCGCTGATTGGGGCTGGTGATGTTTCGCACACAAAAAGACATCTCTGGAGCAGTCGGCAAGGCAAAAAGAGAAAGGGGGTGGGTGACTATTTTGCATCCTGGGTGGTCTGCCCCCACTTGTGGGAAAACTCAATATTTACATTTTGCAATTACACCTACTTTTTTCTCATTTTATTTTCTACAATATCGATTACGCACTTCCATGTAGCGTGGAATGCTGCTGTCTGTAATGGCATGCACCTGTTTGTTGGTCACAGTGAAAGGCTATGGACAACCACTTGACAGGCTTCTCCTCCAGTTCTTCTTTATGAGTGCAAGGCAAATGGCATTTCAGTTGCATATTATCCATGTTTGGCTCTGAGGTGATTTGTGAACATATTTATTGCCTAACTTAATGTAGGTGGCACTGACATTGTCTGCAAGCCGGGGGCAAATTGGAAGAATGCTGAAACATGAAAAATGCACAATTAGCCAGCTCAGTGTTCTCAACACAGATGTTTCCAACAGGAGTCTTTGTCTTTCATCTGTGTCAGACTAATCAGGGCACCGTGTTTCAGGCATCAGTCATTACCCTAGGAAAAAAAGAGTGAAAGAGCAGTGGAATGAGGAGGGAAACGACGCAAGGATGTGGTGGAGAGAATGACAAAGAAAGGAAAAATGAGACCAGGGGAAACAGGAGAGATTAAGGGTGCAGAGACAGACAGTGGGAGCGGAGGGCTCTTAGTGAGCGAGCAGCAACAAGCAAGGAAAAGAGAAAGGAAGAGGGGAGCCGCAGACGTCATGGCAAATCACTTTCCCTCGAGCAGAGTCAGGCGCTCTTCACTAATGTAGTGGCACCAAGGCAACGGCTGGTGTGGGGCTGACATGCTGCTGTAGCTGGCTGTGTTGGTGTAACCTCTGCTCCTGGGCCTGGGGGTCTAAAGACGCAGGGCTGCCTGAGTGGGGAGGACGGCCAGATCCAGGCCCGGACACGCTGTGGGAACTGAGCAGCCTTGGAAATGTGAGGCCCAAGTGATGGGGAGGCTTACCTAGAGTTGCTGCCTGATTCTCCAATATGATTGAGATGGAAGGGAAGATGAAATCCTCCTTCCACCCACCCACCAACCCCCAACACTCACTAACCCCTTTCCTTTCTTGCCCAGCTCTTGCTTTGTTTGTTTTGTCCTCGCTTCCTTTCCTTTGCATTTAATGAAGTAGCTCTGCTTTTTCTCTGTCAGCCATAAGCAATGACTGCATTACACCCATTGTGTCAGTAAGCTCTCTGACAGCCAATGCACTATTTATATTTTTGTAACAAAAAAAGATCTGCACAGTTCCCTGCTGCCCCCTTCACCAGTTTCTACAGCCCTGTCCAGCCCACCTTTGTTACTTGACAGCAGGCTGGATATTCTGCAGGTCTGTGAAAGCATGCAAGTGTCAGTGTATGTACAGACTGGTGACAAATCAAGATAACAACCAACATAAAGTGTCTCAGTGAGGTGCTGGGTCACCACGTGCCACCAAAACAGCTTCACTGCACCTTGGCACTGACTCTCCAAGTCTCTGAACTTTACTGGAGGGATGAACACCATTATTCCAAAATATATTTCCCCACGTGGTGTTTTGATGATGGTGGTGGAGGAGCTATTTAACACGTCACTCCAACATTTCCCGTAAGTTCAACTGGGTTGAGACCTGGTGACTGAAGGCCATAGCATGTGATTCACATCACTTTTCATACTCTTGAAACCATTCAATGACCCTTTGTGCCCTGTGGATGGGAGCTCTGTCCTCCTGGAAGAGGATGACACTCAGTTATTCAAGCCTTTCTTTTAATTTGTCACCGGTTTGTATGCCTGTGATTGGAACAAGAGAGTGTATGGCCTGGGTCTTACAGTAATTTGGACTTTTCTTTTAAATTCCACATGAAACCACTTAAAAGGACCATTTAAATAAAGCTTTTGTTTGTGCCTCCCTTTGGCCTTGAGCTTCTCTGAGTATTTGCAGAAATGAAAGAATGACAGAGACTGGTGTTATCTGTAGACGTGGCCAGTCATCTAACTGACACCGCACTGATGTTACTCTTTCATCACCTTCAGTCCCTCTTCTCACATTGTGTGGTTTCTGCCCTGCCCCTGAGTCCTGACAAGCTCCTCCAGTGTTATTGGCTGTGTTGTTACATTGATCCCTTCAGAGACTGGATGTGTCTTAAAACAACCAGACACAAAAGTCCCTATTTGTCTGCCAAGGTACCAGAGCACAATCTTTGGTGAGGTTTTATTCAACAGCTGATGAATGGAAGATGTATTTAGGTCAAAGGAATAAGGATTTTCTCTGTCCTTATTGGGATGCTCTTTGACTCTGAGAAGTTAATGGCATAGTGGTTTGCATCACTGACTTGAGTGGCATATAAATCTTTAATCTTTTTCTCACTGTGTAATCTCAATTAAAATATACAAGTGTCTAAACTCCTCTTGGCCTTTTTTTGGCACTCTCCTGTGATGATGAGAGCCAAGCTTGTCTCCATCTCTCGTTTCCCTTTTTGCAGCGGGCATGCGGTGTCAAAGAGTTGTGTTCTCCTTATGATCAGAGGGTCTGAGGTAGGCTGAGCCTTGGGGTAGCCCTCGGTCACTCGCTGATGAGTGGGTGGAGTGGATGAGCCAGTTTCACTATACCACTTGGCAGATGCACTCAGAAAGCATCTGCTTGACAAGTGGTGCTCCAGTACCACTGTACATGCTGTTGCAGGGCACCCGAGAGAGCCAAGAGATTATTATCTTGGCATTTCTTGAGTGCTGAAAACACTTGATATCAGTTCTGTCCAAGAGCAATGAAGAATGAATCACCAAAATGACTTTGATCTGTAGGTGTGTTGTGAGGCTAAGTGAATGTGAATAACTGTGATGAGTGATTTTTAGATTGGATATTAATGATTGCACTTAGCAAGCAGAAGTGCTTTCACTTCTCAGTACGATATTCTGTTGTACATGGAGAGTTCTTTCAAAGGCAGGGTTCAGGTTTATTGTCCTGTATTGTACATAGAGCTATATACAGATTAAGAACCACTTTTACAGACCTGTCTACATGTGTTGAAGCTGCTTGGCACAAGCCGTGTCCCAAGGCAATTCAGTGGGTCTTCCGTCTCGACGGTCGCTCATTTTCATCCTGACCACTGGAATGCTAAACAAAGACATTTTCTTCTCTGCGTCACTGTCGGCAATTTTGGCCTTAAGAAATCTGAGTTCCTGGCTCAAGGTCTTAAAATGACTATACTGATATGTGCACTTACATTTAACATATTTTGAATGTGAGTACACAACCAAACAAAACCCTACCCTGTGGGCACCACAGATTCCCTGTTGCTCCTCAGGGGAACCCATCAACTGTTGAGATCCTTCTGTTATGCTACGTTTTCTTCCTTTACCGATCTGAAAATCAGTTTATCAGCAGCTAGCAATCCCTTATGACTGCGGTTTGTCGCCTCTTTTAGAATGGTGGCAGGGCTGACAAATCTGTCGATTTCAGGTGCAACAGAGACAGGGGAAATGTAGTTTAAATTACCCAAACTCACCTCAGAACACCCAGGGAACTGCTTTCTATGCAGCACCAGCATCCGGAGGTGAAGATCATTTAAACTCTCGCTCTGAGGAGAAAGGAGTGTAGAACTTGTTTATTTATCAAGGCTTTAATCTGAACAGCATGTTCCAAATAAGGCCTTTGATGCTTCTCTCAACTATGGCATTGTGCTTAAAATTCTCTCTCCCTCTCTTCTTTGTTCCCAGTGCAGATGCGGTGCTGTGCTGACAACATCCCCGTTGGTTTCGGGGGAGGATAGAGTCAGTGTTGATGGCGCTCTGGCCCCACAGTCTTAGTCTCACCTCTAGAGCCCCCTTTACAAGTGCTGATAGCTTGCTGAGGAGCCTCAGTGGCGTCCCTTGACCAGCTGCAATAGCTCTTACATCATTAATCCTCCAACCCCCACCGCTGAGCCTACATTTGTTTTTCTGTTCCATTGCTTGCTGACTGAGGATACTGTGATTCAGGAGAAGATACCAATGGGACTGTCATCTCAGTCTGTATTTTCTAAGGCTTCTGGCCGATGTTACGCCATGATTCCTTCTCTTTCACCCTCTTCCCCACTCCCTCCTGTGACCTCTCGGTTGAATAATGGGCCTGCGCCTCTCTTTGAGAGTTTGGGGGGGGTCAGTGAGGGATGTCATTAGGCTAGTCTGCGGTGGTCAGCATTGTCAGAGGGGGTTGGGGGTCAGTGAGGGCCTTGTTTACAGACTGTGTGTTTACATTCCTGATGGTGAGCGCCAGCTTCAGAGGCTGCTGGAAATGAAAGGAAATGTTCTTATTCTGCTTAGTAATGGAAAGATCCAACCCAGTACATCAAGAAATCCAGATGAAAAACAAAAAGAAATGATTTGTTTGGTGGTTTTCTGGCCATTGTATTTTGGATAGAAAGCAGGATGAATTCACTGATGAGCCTTTTTGAATGGACAGAGACCTGGGAAAAACCACATGACCCTCTGCAGTATTTAATCACCTCTGGTGAGCTCCCTATATTTGTTACAGACTGTAATAGCTTATACTGTTGATCAATGATAACAGGTTTTTCATGGCTCTTCTGTTTTAAATCATTCATCATACAGACATTTAAGGCTGCAACTAACCATTATTTTTATTTTTGAATAATCTGATTATTTTCTCAGTTGATTAATCATTGGTCTTTTGGCTTAATAAAATAATTTATTGGTTATCGTAACAGTTGTCAGTTAATTTCGTTGATTAATCAACTAGTCATTGGAATTCTACAGGCGTTCATTCGTTTTAGCTTAATCATTTGAAATACTGTAGTGTTACATGGTTGACAGTTTACACTGGGTGCTTTCACTGGCCAGGTCTCTGAACTACTGGAACTATTTTAGCAAATAGAGAAGCTATTTATATGTATAATGTATTATACTTTATATCTGTTGTTTATTGGAGCTTTATACTGAAGAGTAGCTGCAGCTGGGATAATGGAATTTCAAATTTAAAATCCTTAGAGGAGAGTAAGAGCATTTGCATGAGTATTAATCTTTTTTTTAATAATATAAAATGTCAAGACAGTCATGTTTTTATAATTATACTAGGTAATTTGGTGACATGACAGGGTGGAGCACCGAATTAAATACAGGGCACACTTTGAATTCAGCCTGTAATTTAGGTGATAATACACAGACTATTAGGGAAAATACTGTATATCATCAGACTGATCATTTGAGCAGTTAATGTGGAAGACGGTAACATCCACTGCAATAACATAACATTGATTGTATATGTACAGTTATTGGTTTTAGGAATAATAATAAACAATCATTAATAGCATCCAGTTAAAAAATATTTAATCTGCATTTTTCAAGAAAACTGGCCTGGTTTCTGTTGTTTCTTCCATTTCACAAGTGAGCATTTGATGGTTTTCTTTATTTCTGAAAGTAAACTTTATATCTCTACATTTTTCACTGTTGGTTGAACAAAAAAACAAAGTGTAAACTATAATAGCTAAATTATTTAGTTTCAACCCGACATCCAACAGTTAGGTAATGATTTACTTGTCATTTCATCTCCGATCATCTGCTGCTAAAATCTTTGAAAATATTTTATTTACCGTTGCATTTTTGCGTCTTTATGTGAAGGTAAAGCCTGACAGATTTAACATTTTCTTCTCTGGTCGCCCATTAAGCACTCTGGTTGAAATGCATTGTGAACAATAATTGAGAGCCCATTAAAAACCTAATGTCTGTTTAAGTAAAATGTTTGCATTGTGCTGCCTCTTTGCATTTAAATGAAGCACGTATCCATTCAGTCCCGGCCCACTGAATGACACATTTCTGAGCTTTTATTCCTACTTCACAGCTCACATATAACTCAGTTTGACAGGTAGTAACAGAAATATCACGCTGGTGCTGTAATTGCTATATAGTCATTTTTATAGTTGGTACTGTATCTGGCCAAAACAACCACCAATACATGTAATTGCTGTGTGCAGAGGGGAGAGCGCGATGCAGTTCAGGTTGTACAGTGTTTTTCCCCTTCTCATTAAACAAAGCAGACATTTGAGTGCTCCAGCAGTCTAGCCTAAGGTTTGACCTAGGTGTCTGAAACCAACCCAGATCCGATCATAATTCTTAAATTTCTGTCCAGTTCAGGTGACTCTGTCGGTTAGCTCTGGTTGTATAAATATAAGGTGTACAGCCAGGCTAGGAGTCACCCCTCC
>NW_018127986.1:2019885-2060518 GCF_001952655.1 Monopterus albus | reverse complement strand
GATTCTGCTAAACGTTCCCAACAGACCCTCACAATACGTTTGGGTCTGCCGAGTCTGTCCAGCTTCCTCCCCCGCCATTGGATCCAGCTCACCACCAGGTGGTGATCAGTTAACAGCTCCGCCCCTCCCTTCACCCGAGTGTCCAAAACATACGGCCGGAGGTCAGATGAAACAACCACAAAGTCGATCATCGACCTCCGGCCTAGGGTGTCCTGGTGCCATGTGCACTGATGGACACCCTTATGCTTCCCTCTCACATATAAAATAAGATATGCTGCATGAGGCCAAGAGGTCTATAACACTGAGGTACACATACCAAGAAGTGAGAAAAATTTCTTGAAAGGTACAAATGAATTTCCTGTCACTTCAGCTCCTAATGGGGAAACAAGTTATGCTCAATTACTCTGTGGTATATATTAGACCTCCGCCACTTAGTGTGCCATGTCAGCCGCTCTCTGCTGCTCTCTTAGTATTACTCTGTGATTCACTTCATTACTGTAATAAGTGTTTTCCTTCTGGAGGTGGTCCTGAGGTCGGTGAGTCATAGTTTATTAAGGCCACATATGCTAAAGAAAAGGCACAGAACCAGATGCTTGGTCCATGATCAAAATCACAGAGTAGCTATTATTTATTCACAGAGCCTAAGCTACCTCGAAAGATGTTTTATAAATGACAGGAGGTGAGAACACTTGCTTTTTAGGTCTCGTCACTGTCAGTTCTGTTGGAAAGTGCACACCTGATTGTGAAGGAAAACTTAACATAAAGTGTGTTAGTAAGATGTTGGGCCACCAGAACAGCTTCACTGGACTTTGGTACTGATGTGCCAAGTGTCTGAACTGGAGACATGAACACTATTCTTCCAAAAGATATTCCCTCACTTGATGTTTTGATGATGCTCATGTATACTGCGGGTTTTTGAGTAGCCTGATTACTGTCGTGCTTGTAAATGCGTTATCTGATTTCGGCTGTGACCTGGTTCTTCTCAGTAACCTGGTCACTTCAGCGCATGTAAACCCAGTCAATAAGTAACTGGACAAGTAATCACTTATTCTGTGTCAGCAAGTTCAGTTCAGTCCAGACATTCCTCCCCAAAGCAACATTCTCTAGCTCCTACTGGGGGACCTCAAGTCATTCCCAGGCTAGATGAGATGTACAATCCTTCCAGCTTGTTCTGGGTCTACACTGGGGCCTCCTACCACTTGGACATGGAAAACCTCCAATGGGAGGTGGTCAAGAGGCATCCTACTCAGTTGCCTAAACCACCTCAACTGGTTTTTGACACAAAGGAGTAGTGAATCTATTTTGAGCTCCCTGTGGATGTCCGAACGCTGCATGTAATCTGTCTCTAACATTCACTTACTGATGCCGCTGTCTCATACATACAGACATAAATGATAGAGACAATAAGTAATAAAGAGAAAAACAAAGTTAAGGTCAAGGCACAGTTAACATCTTTTGGTACATTAACAAGCTGTCGCTCTCCTGAAACTCAGCTTGTATGTTCTTGTTCATTTTCCTGTTGCTCCCAGATTAATTTGAAGCTGCTGGTGGTTGGTACATGTAAGCAGGGAGGGACCCGGGGTTTTAAAACTGTGATCACAGTTTTTGAAAGCACCGGTTCAGTCAGTGGTCATGATTCCTAAACATTTAGAGTGTGTGAAGGATGAGTGTAAATATCCCAAATGGAAGCAGTTGATATTTTTATTCACAACTTTTTAGAGCTTTGCTGGACAGCCAACAGTGTGTCCCTTCATTAGCTGAAGGGGATCTGGGCAGGAGGGGGGGATGTTTTATGTTAATGTTGATGTCTGCATTTAATCAAAAGGTTGGCTAGTCTCATGCCATACACAACTTGAAAATCCATGACATGCTCACAGAGTGCTGTCTTAGTTCCTGTCCTCTCCACAACCTTGTCCTCACTTCCTCTCAGAAAAAAGAATCACATCAGGTTATATCAGTGTTCATTATAAGTACTGCTACACTGCATGTATACAATTTAGTAATGGTAATGTGATTTATTATTTATTATTATTAAGATGTACACTCACCAGCCACTTTAATAGGCACACCTGTACAATTGTATGTACTTCAGTGTAACACGTCCACCTTAACATCTGTGTTTATGAAGCTCAACATGTTTCAGTTTTTGGTGAAATTGTCATAAATGTGCACATTATATGTTTATTATTGAGGTCCTAGTTAAAGGCGATGTTGTACTGGACTACATTATATTCAGAGGTGTTCCTAATATTCTGATCCTCTTATGTATGTAGCTAGGGAGGACAAAAATATAGAGACCCCTCTAAATATAATGTAGTCAGTGCCATGTGTTGGCATGTGGGATTGATGTAAATGATGGAATTATTTTTTTAACTTTGGTAGCAGCATTGTCCGGCATCTACTGTAGTGGAATTTTTCCCATATAGTGTATAATCCATTAAGTGGGTTTATTTACAGTTTGAGAAAAGCCAATTGAGTCCAATAACGAATTGAATGCACTGTTGAGGCTGTCATTGTCAGCATCTACATGAATATTAAAGTCAGCCACTATGATTATTTTATTTGTACTAAGCACTAAATCAGTCAAAGTCTGAGAATTAAAAACTCTGAATAAGGAGCAGGTGGACGGTATACAATAACAAATAGAACAGGCTTTTGAGTTTTCCAGTTTGGGTGTAAGAGACTGAGTGAGACTTTCAAATGAGTTATAACTATGTTTAGGTCTAGGGTTGATTAATAGGCTTGAGTCAAAGATCGCTGCCACGCCACCACCTCGGCCTGTGTTTCGAGGGATGTTACTGTGACCAGGTGGAGTGGATTCATTTAGACTGACAAATTCTTCCTGCTGTAGCCATGTTTCAGTAAGACACAGTAAGTCAATGTGTGGTCACTTATCAAATCATTCACTAACAGAGATTTAGATGAGACAGATCTGATATTTAATAGTCCACATTTGATTGTCTTGTTATGTTGTTCTCTAAGAGGAGTGGTCTTAATTTTAATTAGGTTCTTATGAATAACCCCTCTTGATTTGATTTTGGGTTTATATAATTTAGGTGGTTGACACGGTCTCTGTGGGGTACTGGGAGTTTTGGGTGGGTAGCAGCTGCAAACAGACCGCAGAGTGTCATGTGAGACTACAATTCTGCGTCCTGGTCTCAACTCTGTTGTCATAATTTAGGCTGTAAAATAAACTCATCCAGATTTCTAGATATGAGAGGCTTTTATGGCCTACAGTATCAAACGCTGCACTGAGAACAAACAGCAGCAAAGTGAATGTTTTACCTTTAATCAGTGTTGTCGCAAATGTCATTTAACAAGTTAGTCAGTGCTGTGTAACGCCGGAGTGAAATCTGTCAAAAATGCCCTTTACATTTAGAAATGTTCAGCTTTCTTAATTATTTTTCTAATAAAAAGGAAGATTAGAGATCAGCCTGTAATTATTTAATACTGAAGAATTCATGCTGCCTTTCCTTAGAAAAGGCTTAACATCTGCAGGTTTCAAGGTTTTTTAGCAAATCCATTGATAAGCGGCAGACAAAAGGGTTTTACTGTTTGTAATCATATATCACAGACACTCTACTGTAAATTATCCTGACCTAAACCCCATGGTGCTCAACCACAGCCATAAGTATAGTGTGTGGTTCTAAGATGGATAATTGCATTACTTGTTCTTTTGCTATTGTACACAGTATGACAAATATGTGAACACCTTTTTTATGAAACTGAATCCATCACTTCTCCCCCTTGGCTGCAAGGCGTTCATGAAAATAAAGGATTTCATCTGAAAATGCCTTTGTCAAGAAAGAATGTTCCATGTCTGTTGTATAATGCAGTGTTAAAATATTGCTCCCAGTCATGCTGTCAGGAAAACTGAAAATTGTATTGCTCTTGTTGAATGAATGAATCTCTTGGTCCATACATTTGACTGTCATCTTGGAGCTAATATGAGGAATTGTTGTGGAGTTCATGTTCATAAATCCAGGCCAATCAAAAAGTGATGTTGTGTGTGTGTGTGTGTGTGTGTGTGTGTGTGTGTGTGTGGCCAAAAACAACATGTCACACATTTAGAAAAATGGCCTGATGATGGCTTGTTGACTGAAATGGTCACTTTTACTCCTTTTCACTGTACCACCTTTCACACACGGAATACATGTATTTTTTTAGCATCTAAATGGCCCCTTTGCTGCTTTGTCGGTGTGCGGGCAGTGTGTCTATGTATGCGACACATTATTTTGGAGCTGGTTGCAAGAAATGTGAGTAAAGCTACACCTATGGGTGTCCCAGCTCCACTTAGTCTATTTCTGTATCTGAAGGAAAGGTGATTTGGGGGGGGGGCAAAGCAAACAGTGAAGGTCTCAACACTCAAGGTAAACATTGCCCCGAGTTTGAACTACACACCTTCAGCCCTACAGTTCTCCCCCACACTCGTACTCTCCCTCTGGGTCTTATTCCTGCTAACACCCCCTCAAGCAGGCCCAGCTAAATATACGGCTTATCCCAGGGCTGTCTCATAAATCAGAAAGGAAAAGCACTTCTGACAAGGTCTCACCTCCATGACCAACAGCCCTCAGCCAGCAGCTTTGACTTGCATGTGGGGACTGGGTTGGAATAAATGGACTAATGGCTTTTCAGAGTAAATTTCCCAATTATCACCTCAGAGGATAATACAATTATTTGGAAAATTTAAAACCATTTTAATAAATCTGATTTCTGTGAGTGCCTAGCCCTGCATCCCTACTAACTTCACCCTTCAAAAATGAAAAGTCTGCTTTGCTTAAAGATTTGACAGTTTAAAGTTTTATAGCGCATACAACAGAGCATGGAAATGCGTCCTTCAGTATGACGTTGTTTCATTCAGCAAAATCACTGAATTCAATATTTCTAGAATGTCAACGAGTTTAAACAGACTCAAGCTATTTGTGGCTTTATTATGCTCAAGCGCAGGAACCAGAGGAGAGCTGTAACTGCAGCAATATTCAAAATAACACATTCCCTGGAGGAAACAGTTTAAACATTTGAGTATTGCCCAGTATCTCTTTCTTCTTTGGTTTAGTTGTTTTGACTTTGTTTATTCATCCTTGTCTCGAAGCGCTGGCTTCATCCTGTGCTGCCTTAATTTGTTCCCAACAACTGTGATTCCTCAACACAAAAGAATGAAAGGAACTCTTAATGAAAAACACAATTTGTTCATCTTGGGCATGAGTCAATTACTAGGGCAGCATTACCGAACACGCTTCGTATTT
Organism: Monopterus albus; assembly: GCF_001952655.1. Lineage (NCBI taxonomy): Eukaryota > Metazoa > Chordata > Actinopteri > Synbranchiformes > Synbranchidae > Monopterus > Monopterus albus. The sequence continues at coordinate 2,055,272 of NW_018127986.1, read as the reverse complement.
TGTTTCTCAAGTATTCAGAGGAATGTCCTATGGAATAAACGGAAAGGATGTATTGATTCTGACATGTTTATTTTCATGGCAAAGACAGTTTGGGTTTCCAACAAGAACAGCACATTCAGCTTTTGTTGTCCATGTGTTTGTTGGATTGCTCCCAGTAACTTTTATGGGTGGATTTTTTTTTAAACAGTCCTTTGACAGACAGATGATTGTAGTTTGTGGGTCAGGATTTCTTCTATTATTTCATTCTTTGGAGCTTACACCAAACGCACTGGAAATGTGGGAGTGTTGTTTATTTGACATGGTTTTTCACTCTAGGCAAACAGGTTGCAAAGGCTGTTAAGTTATTGTTCACATCGTTAGTGATGTGATGCTAGCTAGTGTTTAACTTGTGCCATGATACAGAAGTTAAAAGTTATTAGTGATGTATGCATCAAGATGCATACATCGATAAGCCCTAACATTATGGCCACAGAAAGGTGAAGTGAATAACATTGGTTATCCTTTTACAGTCGTGGGGGGTATATTGGGCAGCAAGTGAACATTCAGTCCTTGAAGTTGATGCATGGAAGCAGGAAAAAAAGGGCAAGAATAAGAATCTGAGTGCCTCTGACAAGGGCCAAACTGTGATGGCCGATTACTGGGTCAGATCATCTCCCACACTGCAGGTCTTGGTGGGTGTTCCTGGTCTGCAGTGGTTAGTACCAACCAGCAGTGTCTAAGGAAGGACAGACAGTGAACTGGTGACAGGGCATGGACGCCCACAGCTCACTGATGATGAGGTTGACCTACTGTAGACCTTTTCAAAAGATTCCACTTTGAATCTTTGTTAAAAAGGTTGAAAATCAGAAATACTGTACATTGGTTTCTATGAAGAGAAACATTCAGCGGCTTTAGTGATGATATCAAACATAGAGTGGTGAGACTGTTGAATTTGTCTAAGAACTTATCTGTAACTTGTCCTCACCACCACAGTTTTCACTCCTGTTACATAAGTTTTTCACAGAATGGTCGACACACGTGCTCTTCCTGACAGTAGAACTATGGAAACAAACAGATTCACAGAAGATGCACAGTGAGCTGCAGGGTGACGAGCGCCAACCAACTGCTGCTTTGACTCCTGTCTACACAGTACTGGGCACGTGGTCATAAGGTTATGGCTGATCAGTGTATGTAGTGGAGGTTTGCCAACTTACAAAGACTGCTTGGAGAAACATTTTCGAGGATGGAGCAGTTAAACAATTTCACTGGTTTTACCAAATACAAATGCTATTTTGTCAATTTTAAACCCCATCAATGCATAGCCCATTACTCCATCATGCTATGTATCATAACATTGCAGTCAAATAACTAAAGAGATACTTAGCCCAGTATCTGGTGCTGCTGTTTTGCACCTAACAGTTACCTAAAGCAGTAACAACATCAAAATGTTTGGGATGCAGATTTGACTTTAGAAAAAAAAAAGGGCAGAATTGTGTTGAAAATGTAGATTTGCACTATTTCTTCACTGTGGGGGGAAAAAAAAATCTCACAGCTCTACAGGTTAACCTTTCAGCTGATGTGTTACGCTGTCAATCTTTGAGTCATAATTACCGTTTCTGACTTAAGGGGTGTCTGAAATGTGTGAGCCTTAGATAGAGTTTGCGTGACAGACTGGATAGATAAATTAAACTTATAGAAACATTAACAACAAGATGAAAAATGGAATTCTCAGTCATGAAGAATACTAATTACCTCGGAGATGTGGCACCAAGAAACCTGACAATTAGACAGATATTTTGTTGTGATTAATACCTCCTCTACTGAGAACACTTCTTCACACAGCCTCTTTTGCTCTTATCCTGGAAGACAGACTGTAAGCTGAAACAGCCCAGGCTGGCTGTCAGGAGAATTCATATTGTTCTCACATAATATAAATCAATACAGGGCTCCCGGAGCTCCAGCATGACCAAAAAGCTTTGTGGAACCTTAGCAAAAGATTGAGCCACAATTGTCCCAGGCACTATGTTGTTTTGTTTGATTGTTTTTTTTACTAAATGTTACACAAATACTGTATAGTCACATAAAACCTAATGAATAATTAACAGAGTGATAATGCTCTTTGAAAACACTTTAGCTGGTATGGTTTTATGGACAGCCCAGTGTTGATGCTCAGCCTGGTATCACACAGACATTATCCATTTGATGGTTTTTATGTGCGATGTCATTCAGATGTAAAGGCTGTGGGCCGAGCAGAACCGTGCAGCCAGCAGGAGAAAAAACTGTGCAGTGGTTCGTAAGCAAACGCAAACCCTGATGCTAGGAACCTTTTATTTGGCTTATGCACTCAGAGAGCGTTTTCATTCACGTGAGTGGGCAGCATCTTTGAGTCTTCTAATTATTGTTATACATCACTGTATTTGCCCCCTGATTTACACCATTCAGTTCTCTCTGTTCCACTGTTATTAGAGACATGTCTGAGTTACGAGATATGGTTACTATAGCCAACCCTGAAGTTTTAGTTATGGCTACAAATTTCAATGATATTTTCTTACTTGCTTGACAGAACCCAAAGTTCTGGTTTCACTTTGGCTCATTGTTTGCAAACATGTAACATACTAACATTAGCATTTAGCTCAAGGGCCTCTGTGTCTAAGTATAGCCTGCCAGAGCTACTGCCTAGGGTGCATAGGTTCTCTGTCTTTTTAAACCTAAGCCTTGATTGAGACACTTAATGCTTTTCATATGGTCATTAAGCGTCACTGGAGCCTCTGCAAATGTTCTAGTGAAAGGTGAAACTTGTGTCACAGCAGCATCAACACTGGCCTCTTATAATAAAGCCTGACCATGCAGCTTTGTGCATGTCCTAGAGTAATATCAGCATTAGCAAAATAGTATTATATTTACCCAATGGTTATGTTAGTTTCTGTGTTGTTATAGAGATTTTCCACAGTGTTGTGCAGTCTACACTGTCATTGTCCTCCTTTCCACCTCAGACTTCATGTCCTCCAGGAATAGCCAGATATAGCCAATATGCTAAGCTCAGGGGCTTAGGTTGCAGGTCATTTCCCAGTGGGATCAGCTAGCTCCTGCAGAGGTTTTGTGATAAGAGTGGATATTGGAAGCTATGTAAATCTTGTTAAGATGCCCTTCCCATGTGTGCAGGGGGGGGTAATCCTAAACACCTGGGATAGTTAACTGGGATGTGATGGGATTTGGAGCTCTGTAGGACCAACCTCACCATACCCCTGGTTCAATTCATTTACATTCTCCTCTCTTCACGTTCACTCCTTCATAATCCAAACCCAATCTAGCAGCTTCACAACAGTTGGCTTTTATACTGAGCTGTTTTATCCCAATTAGTTATTCAGGACCACAAGTAGCCGTGTAAAGTTTTTGTAGCTTTGGTTAGTCTGGACGTTACCATTCTTCTTGAATTTTAGTTCTTTTTGAATGTGGTAAAGTGATGTATGTTTTTGGTCTAATGAATATTGCTACTCAGAATATATTTTTATGATTTTATTGGTCAGATTTTTAGCCATGGCTTTAAAGATCCTGCTCTGTTGGTTGATTAACTACGTCTCATAGTATCTGCTGGATGACTGTACAGTGTACCGAATGACATATGTGTGTATAAATATATATATACACATACTGTATGTACAGCCTCACACCATGGTTGTAGATTCTTAGTCTTGTTTTTGTTTCAGGCCAATCAAAGCTGAGAGCCAAAAGCCAGTTTTCAAGGCTTTATTTTGGTGAGATGCAGGAACTGAGAAGACAGAAAAGGGATAACTTTCAACAAAATTCTGGGTTTTTTGCCTTTCATGCTTGGTAGCATACTGTAACTATGGGTGCCACAAGGCTTAACTAGCTTAACTAACTTCATTAATTTATTTATTTACATTTGTTATTCAAGTTGTCAGATTTCCACATGTTATTTCAGAATTCCATGATCCTTTTCTTGGAGCCAGATGTGAAGTTAATCAGTTAAGGGTCACTGCAGTACAAACATTGAGTGTGTACAGTATTTACTTGGGATTATAAATTCAAGGTTATTTTTCATTATGGTGCAAAGGTTCTCGAACATTGCAGCAATTTAACTGCAATAACCTCAAAGTTATGGCAAAATGATCCATATTAATTTTCAGTTTTCTTTCTGCGTATCTTCGTATTTGGTCATGCATTCTGAGCAGCAGCAGAATCAATTACATGATACATAATATAAAAGTGGCGTCATCATCACGGATGTTACAGCTATGTCAACTAATCCCTCCTTCCTGCTTTCTCCTTTCTAGATGTGGATGAGTGTGCAGAGGCGCTTGACAACTGCAGTATCGATGCCATCTGCCAGAACACCCTGAAGTCATACAAATGTATCTGCAAGTCAGGCTACAAAGGAGATGGCAAACATTGTGAAGGTAAATGTCTTAACGGATTAAAGCACTCATTTTCGCATGTTATTTGGAGGCAAAAACTTTTGATCCAGTTTGTGGGAGCATGGGGAGGATTTTTGGAGTAAATAGAACTCCAAGCTACATTTCTCATGCGGATTTGCCTTATCTCTAAGAACGTAAACACTTGGGCCAGTGACAGGTTGGATCAGAGCTTTTGTCTCACTTAACATAACTTATTAACTCCAGAAGAGAAAAGCAAGTTGAGGGAGCAGGCGACTGATGGAGGCAGAGGAAGAGGAAAGCCAGGTGCAGAGTGCTCCTCTGTGACAAGATGAAATGAAGCAGTAAATTTCCTACACATGTTAGAGGAGAGAATTAAGATAGCGGCTGAAATGGCAGTCTGAGGTCCTGCCAAGCAGTCAGGGATATTTCCACAGCCTGAGGCTGACCTCGTACACCGTGAGACATAAGTCTGTTGTTCTAACCTTTTCAGTGCTCAGAGCCTCTGGATCATTATATTCCACAATCTCTTTTAGTATTATTACAAAACTGTATTTCACAGTGTCACTTTTTCCCCTGCTATTATTATTCTTTCATTTACTTGATGCAGTGTTTTTCATGGCTTTCTGCTTGTAGGTCATAAAAGTTTGCTTTATTGACTCTGTTGTAAAATATGTGCAAGTTCGGGTTTCAGTTGAATTGACGGTTAACTGGTGGCTTCTCAAAGCTGATGCACTTGAAAAAGCAACAGTCAGAAGCATTGCTGATAAAATTTAAAAAATACAAAGTTTTAGTAATTGGTAACTTTGAGGAAGATGATGTCTTCCTGCCTGTTGAATGTAGCCTTGTACAAAAAAGTTGCACCTGGCCAGCACTGATGTGTTAAAAAACAGGGGGCAGCAAAAAGCATAAATACATACAATAATAATGAAAATGGAAAGCATTGTCATATTTCCACATTGTGTGTTGTTGAGTTCTCATGTTCGTCGACCTTAAAGCATAAGGTTGGTCATTATTAAAAGTATTTTCAACATTCCCCATACAGAAACTAAAACGACAGTGATTTGTCTCTGCTTATGATTAATGTTTGTCAGTCCTGGGTTACCTTATTCGACTGTGCCATAGACCTCCATTGTTGTTTAAAAACAGTGAAAATCACAGCAGTGAAATGTACCGATGTACCGGGCGACATGCTTCCTCAGACCCTGTCAGAGGCTTTTTCCCCTGATTTCACGTCGAACCAACGATGGACCGGTCGGACCTCGTGGGTGAGAGAGACCACTCTGATTAACTGTTCTGCTTAGTGAATCAATGCATGAAAAGAGACTGGTACAGGTCTTCTGGACCACGCAGCAGTCGTCCTACTTCACTGCTAGTTCTTTCATGTAGGCTTGGTGTGTCTCTAAGAGCTCCTCCAGCCTGCTTGTTTGTGCGCCCAACAGTTCTGATTAGAAGTTTACGTTTTAGGGATTCATATAAAGACTTGTCCAATATAACTGTAGCTGTTCCTAAGATGTGTTCTCATATGATGTTATCACCAAATGGGACACTCAACTGTGCAGGTCTTTATTAGGTTTTTCTAAGGGCTTTAACCAGAAAATATGATAAATAACAATTCCCCAAACATCACCATGTAAGTAATTTTCTGTTTATTATTTCATTTTGTATTAATTGTAATATGATTTTAAATTGGATTTGTCAAATTGTTGTCTATACTGTCTTGCATTTTATTTTATATCAGAATCTTGTTTGCAAATCAAACGAAAAGCTGTTACTCATATTGTTATTGCATCCGTTATGTTTTAGCTGTGGAATTAAATTCATGATTTGTTTTTTTATTATATACACTTGATTAAAAGATAAATCTACATACAGGAACTATACAAGAGGCAAAACTTTAGAGTTGACTTGGTAGGAAGTGACAAGCACTGAATAAACATATTCAGAGCTATTGGAGGAGAATCACTTTGTGTTAACATGAGGTGGGTGTATTCAGGTTTAGAGCTGAGTAGGAAAGCGATGGGCGATTGTGTGCTGTGATCAGGGATCGACAGAGATGTGAGAAGTAGAGAATCCAGGAGCAGGACAATGTTTCTTTGTTTCAGTCCCACTCCTCTGCTGTCAAGTCCAATTAAGCCTTGAATGAGGCATCCTCATAGAGGAGCTGAACGACCAGGATCATCGGCTCTAAATGGGCCAATAAGTGCTGAATGGAAGTGCACTGTGTTCATAATTCACCTTGTCTGGGTCTCCTCAGCCTGGGGCCCTCAGCCATCACCATAACCGTAACAGACAACTCCACTCAGGTTGTCATACCAGTTTGGACTCTTCCTTTGTCTTTGTACCTCTATTCTCTCATTTATTCAAGATTTTTGAGATTTTTTTTTATTGTAAATTAACTATTTGTGCAGGACATACAGAAAAATTGAAATACTGTTTCTTTTATTTATGTCATATTTCTGAAGTGTTAACAGTAGATACTATACTGTTGAACTTTAGGGTCAGGTTGATTTGTTGCTCTGAGCCAATATTTCCCTTTTGTTACATAAGTACTGGCTACCAGTCAGTCTGTGATGTCAGTAATAAGTTACATCCTTTAGCATTAAATGGCGTAATTCTTCTCTAACAACTTTATTTTCCTTTTGCGGTTAAAGTTTCCCAAAATTGTTTTTTTTTTTTAAATAAATTCTTATACTTCACTACTAACCTGCCGTCCGACTAGGGCCGATCTGTGTGGAGTTTGCATGTTCTCACTGTGACCGTGTGGGTTTCAGCCAAGTATTCTGGTTCCCTCCCATAGTCCAGAAACATGCAGTTTATGTTAACTGATAACTTTAAATGGTCATAGGTGTGAAAGTTTACACCACACAGCTTGTCAAGAAGGCCCAACAGTAGCTGTACTTCCTGAGGAGGCTGAGGAGGTTCGGCATGTCGCCTAGGATCTTTAGCAACTTCTATAGCTGCTTCATTGAGAGTATCTTGACCAGCTGCATCACTGTCTGGTATGGCAGCACTACTATGGACCGCAAGCACCTGCAGAGAGTGATAAAGACTGCGGAGAAGATCACCAGGACTCCACTGCCCTCTCTGCAGAGCATTTACCACCACAGGGTGCATAGGAAGGCTGTCTCCATCCTCAAAGATCCCACCCACCCCCAGCACGGACTGTTCTTACCCCTGCCCTCCGGTCAGAGGCTCAGAAGTGTGAAATGCAGGACCTCTAGACTGAAAACTTTTTTTTTACGACTGCCATCAGACTCCTAAAGAGCTGACTCAGGATCTACCTCATGTAATTCCATCTGTACTGTTTACATACTCATTTTGCACATGCATAATTGCACATTCACTGCTGAGTATTTACACTCCACTGCTCCCACGTAGCATATATTCTTTCTGCATTGTATTGTGTTCTTGTTGTATTTTTATTTGCTCCCTTCACTTGCTGCTTCAAAGTGCCTTAGATTTGTGATTTTACTGCCTATTTAGATTTGTGTTACTGCTCATCTACTTTATTTCACTTGTATTGTGTTCCATTCACGTGGACGGCAAAGTAAGAATTTCATTGCACAGCGAAACACATTTCGTAACTGTGCATATGACAAACACCTTGACCTTTGACCTAATGGCTATCTTTCTCTACATTATGTTGCCCTATGATAGACTGGCAGTCTGTACAGGGTGTATTTTGCATCTTGCCCAATATCCAGTCCCCTGGGGACCCTCAATGATAAGAGGTTATAGCCAATGGATGAATGGACTTTAGCTCTGGCTTTATTCTCTGTGTCATGGTAGAACTGTTACCATGTTAGACAACATTTCAAATGCTTTCACATCCTCCCGGCAATCTTACTAGGAAAAAGAAATGTGTTGGCACTGATCAGGCAACAGGATATTAAATATGGCATAATAGTTTGACTGTTGGTAATAGACTTTAAAATCTAAATGTCAGTGAAGCTCTGGCATTTACCCAAGTTATATCAGGAACAGGTGAATCAGCTAATTACCGCAGCTGCTTTCTCATTCCAGTTTACCTCATAAGTGCTCTTATGAAAGTAATAATGGAACAAAACGGGTCGGTTATATTCTCTAATATTGTATTAAACAGCTTAATTGCACTCGCATTCAACATTTTATTTTGTTGCAAGTTAGCTGAGAAGATCAATACCACTGTTGGGTCCATATGGTGAATATGAAGCTGGGCCTGGTTATCATAATCGGCACAAAATCTTACCTACCAGTATCTTGTAAGCTCAGTAATCATTACATTATAAATTGATCTTGTATTTAGTGTTTGGTTTTTGTATAGATTAGACGCACATGGTATGACATATTAATCAGTGAGCTTTAGAGGTCCTGATAGGTGGATTTGGTCACCTTCAGACAGGACCCAGGCTTTATGCTATACTAAGCTAACCAGCTGCTGGCAGTAGCTTCATGTATAATCGATGCGAGAGTGGCATTAATCTTCTCATCTTCAATTGTCTGCAAGAAAGAAAAGAAATGCATTGTCCCAGAATTGTGAGCTTCATTTAAGACTATGCGTGCATCCTAATTTGTAACTGGAATTTAATGGTTACAAATTGTTGAAATACCTGTTCTCATCCTTGTGTATCATCTGTCTGCAGATGTCGACGAGTGTGCAACTGAATACAACGGCGGCTGTGTCCACGAGTGCATTAACATCCCAGGAAATTACAGGTGCACATGCTATGATGGCTTCCGCTTGGCACATGATGGGCACAATTGTCTAGGTGAGTGCGATATATGTGCTTAAAACAGCATGTGTGTTAAAACACATTTTTTCCATACATTTTCTGCAGCTTGTTCAATTATACAGGAGGGTGTTGTTATAGGGGAAAACGTATACATTAAACTGCACCTGCCAGATGTCAAGCGCCGCCTGACATAACCCATAAGGTTGCATAAATTCTTCTCTCTGCATGTGTAATGTCACATCACAGATGGTAATGTATGTTTCAGGGCTGAACTGAGCTCTTATTATACTCCTGCATTAGATATTAGCTATTTTCTCATTTCACATAGCAGATATGTTTTCACAAAAGTTAAAAACATACCTTTTTTTTTTTAATTAAACAAATCTAACTAAGGGAGTGAATTTATAAAGATCCTGAGCTGGGTGCGCTGAGTGATCCATCAGCTGACTGCACTTTCCCATGGTTTAGTATTTCACTAAATGTGCCATTCATATGGGCCTCACAGAGAACATACTACACTTAAGAGTTTTTCCTGCTGCTGGGAGCTGCTAAACATAACCATCAGCCACCCACCCCCTTACTTTGTCCTTCTCTCTTCCTTTCCCCCCCCCATCCACCCATTTTACATTCCTTTTGTTTTGTTTTGAAACCCCCAAGTCAGACCCTGCCACTCCTTGGTAATCTTCTCCCTCTTGGCTCCAACCTCAGCATGATGCATTTCACTTGATATTTGAAGCCAGCTAACCCTGGCGTGTGAGTGTTTGTAGAGGAAAGTAGTAGGTAGCCTGCTACAGTGGATTTCACATTCAGGTGAAGTGATGACAGAAAAACTTATCAGCACTTAACAATGATTCACTGTGAAAGGGCACACAAGGCAGCACACTCATATCAGTCCCACATTTACTGGAAGAACTGTATGTAATACTGTGATTAAGGTACACTGGAATGGAAAACACTTTTTTAGATCGATAATAAACCTGTTCAGACTTGATGATGCCACCATGTCTCAGATTCTCTCTTTCTTTCCCTCTTGCTGGATTTCCATCCCTTTCTCTTCTCCTCTTACATTCACTGTCTGTCTCTGCCTCTCTCCTCCTCTTGTATCTACTTTGTAAAGCGAGGCTATTTTCCAAGCCATTTAACAATGGCATTCAGTTGTGTGTGGATCATTTGCTATGTCGTGGATCAGCTCCTGCCTTGCGTGCAGGTGTGTAATCACGATATATGGTTGTGTGGCTGCTGCTGTAGCATAGTAACAGTTGTGCCCATCGATCCCTTTGGTATAATTTGTCATAGTGAAACAAACACAAACATGGAGAGAGCTTTCAAGTGTTTTTTTTTTCCCCCATGTTTTATTTTATTTTCCCGCAAATGACCTGTATATATAAGGGTAGAGACTTCTCTGCTGGATGGCAAATATGCAGCTGTCAAGTACAAATCCAACTCTTACCTTAAGATCGTGCTTTTCTTGAGAATTTAACTCATTCTAAGGCCCCTGCTCTGCTCTGCTAAGAGAATAATCCTCAGTACAAACACGAGAGGAAAGGAGGAGTTGGAGCTGAGGTTTCATATTAAGGCCCCAGTTTCCTCTTCCAGGTTTAAACTCATTTTTGGCCCCTGAGAAAAGATTAGTCCCCTTGGCCTTGGAACAGAGAGCCTAAGCTCCTGGTTCCCAGACAAGGTCAAACCCTCACGGCCCTTATAGACCAGATGTGCCAGAGGCGTCAGACCAGGAGATACTCACCTGATTATCAAAAGTTCACGCTGAGTTTAGAGTCTGGAGATCTTTAAGGTGATTCTTTGGATTTGCTTCATGTTGTTTTTTTCACAAAGCTCCAGAGATTATTTTATTTCCTTTGCTGTTCATGGTTACAGTGGCGTATGAATTCCCAGTGGTGTAACATAAATTCCTGCTCTCAGTCATATTTTTTTCTTTAGCCTTAGACACCGGTCCGGTGCGGGTGTCAGCTCAAGAACACGAGTTAGGCCAGCGAACACGCATCTCTGTCCATGTCTCCTCTGTTTGCTCGCCACTGCATGTGCCACACGGCTCTTTGTAATTGGACGTGTTGGCAGCATAATGACATTGGATGGTGGCAGAAGGCAGCGGAGCGTGAAGCAGAACGCTGCCTTGTGCGCCTCACCGGGGACGCTCTGGCTTCAGAGGTCTCCCCTGTCTGCCCTAAATGGCACAAAGATGCCAGGCAGTCAGCAAGATGGAAGCGATGCAATATCACAGCATGCTGCTCCTGTCTGTGTGGAGTGACACGTCGCTCACTGTATAATTTACGTCAGGTGTTGGACCATCTCAAAACTCACACACTGAAGTGAGGAATACAAGAACTTGATCACTGACATTACTATTATCTTACAGAGGTGAAGGAGGGATGGTATTTAATCTACACACCCCTTTCATGGCAGGCTGTAAAGGATTTTTCATGTCTTAGGAACAACAGAGGAATCAGTGTCACTTTAATCCAAAGCACACATCCTCTTTACAATGAGAACCAGATGCAGAGGCTATTAGTTCCCCACTGTAGCACCACCGTCCCCACATTTATGACCTGTGTGTTTTGTTTGAGGTTCTGCAGAAACCCAAATAGCATCTTATCATTGCTAGTTCATTAAACTCTCACAAGTAGCTTAATATAATAAGCATCTGCACAAATACTCCCTGTTTTTATCACTACAAATCACAGCATGTCCCTTCTATCTGGAGCAAAAACACTCAAATAAAGAAGTTTCTATGCTCTTAATAAAGTGGAAATGCCATAGTCGTATGCAGCCTGAATGTGACTCCATGGGAGAAACAAATGTTGGCTTTAAACAAACATTACTGATGTTCCACAGAGCACTATTGTGCTGTAAAGGATCCGATTTTGTCATTGCATTGTTCCCTTATAGTCATCATTCTCTGCTCTGTCACATATTATTCCCTGTTGGACATCACACACACAGCTTAACAGGCCATGTTCCTTTGATTTCTATTGACCAACACTGATTTGGTTTGTATTGATTGAACAGAGCACAATTCCTCGTGCAATCTGTAAGAAAATGAATGACCTTTTACTTTAACCTCCCCCAAAGACGTAACATAATCGATAATACAAAAGCGGTGTCATTACAGCTTTGAATGGGCTTCTGAAGGTAGCAGCTTTTAAAGTTCATGTCGGTTAAGTCTGTGTTATTCTAATGATTGTAATTGTATTTTTTTTGCCACATTGGGAAGGCCCAGAGTTTTTGCTAAAAAAGCTTTATTAGTCATCTACCACACAGTCTCTGTACAGCGTGACCAGGTTCTTCTAGTCCTTTGGGATTGTGTTGCAAGGCTGACTAATCAAACTGGTTTTAGAGTGATGTATTATTGACCAGGTTCTGATGGGGGGGACCAGTAGTCCCCAAAGAGTGTCATGCTGATTGGCCCTGCAGCCTTTTAAATGCTTTGGTCAATCTTCCAAGGCAGCAATGATAACCTCCACACCCCTCACTCTGGCAGAAAATACCTGATTCTGGTCTGGATGAGGTGTCTCCAGCCTACCGCCTTTAACTCCCTAATAAGTAGGATTCAGTCAGGGCTATGATGATCTGGTAAACTGCACTCCCTTTATACTTAGATACACTTATAATACACTTGGGGCTAAGCACTAGCCCTCCTCGCTTTTCTGTCGCACATGCAAATACCTTGCACTTTCGCCCACGAGCAGCGCTTTTGTTGTGACACACACATGGGTCAGGTTTGGACAAGAGAGTCTCTCCACAGCTCAGAGGAGAGGAACTGGAGTGATGAATTAAAGGATGAATTTGAGATTAGTGCATTAGCTGGCTCCTGAAGACTATATCAACACACACACACACACACACACTCTCTCTCCCTCCCTCCTCCATCAGTCGCAGCCACCATGAAATGAACAATTCCAGCTGAGCCCACTGGCAGGCCTTTGGGGGAAACTCAAGCCTGAGACTGGGCTTAGGGATGCAAGATGTAGCAGACTGGGAGCCGTCAGACGTCAGCGCAGGGCCTCTTGTCTCCTTGGCATAAGGCTGTCGACCCAAACACTTATCCTGGGGTTTTGTCTTTAAAATACTTCCAGACTTGTTTTTGAGGAACAGAGAAATACCATGTAGAATGATCATAGCTCCTAGTTTTTCATTTAGGAAAGAACTCGGCGAGAGACTGGATGTGGAGTCTGTGTCTATGCTTATTTACCAAAATGGTTACCTGGGAGACGGGCCCAGAGTCAAAAAAGTCTGAGTCCAATCAAAACTGTATTAGTTTTGTTTATGTAATAGCATAAAAATCAAGCTACACTGCTGATTTAAGAATAAAATGCTACAGTAAACTGAGATTTTATTCATGTTTGTTTAGCAGATGTGAATCAGTTAGCCGTATTAGACCCAGTGATTCAAGCAGACAGGAAGCCCTGGAACTAATAAACTGTTCAGAGTTAAATACTGGAAGTGTATTAGTACATCAACTTCCAGCCTGTAATAGTCAGCCACACTTATGATTTAAAAGTGTGTGTTCTGTAGATGAAAGATCAGGACATCCTGCAACATATCAATTTATACAACTTCAGCTGACATGAATTACTGCACTCAGTTCCTCTCAGGCGCCATGGTCACTGCTCAGTTAAGTGGCTGAAGAAACGCGCTGTGTCATTGAACTCCAGAACCGACAGAGAGAGAGAGAGAGAGAGAGAGGAAATCCTGCAGTCCTGTTTAAAATAAGAAAGAATCTGTGCATGTGCCACCCTTTTCTCTCTGAGGCTCAGTGAAACCAAGCCTGTGCCTGTTCATCTATCAGAGCAGCACAGTTGGCCCCTGCAGTCCTGCAACTGTTTTGCTGCCTGTCACTGCACATGGCTCTGATTTGCTGCCTTATTAAAGAGTGTGTGCCTCCTCAACTCCTGTAAATGAAATGCCCAAAGAGGCCAGTGTCTGTCCACTCAGCGCCTTGTCTCTGGTCTGTCTAGACCACAGAGACAGTTCTGTCTGATCCAGACAGAAGCTGAGCAGTGGGATGGATGCATAGACGGCTTTGATGACAGACTGCAGTAGTTTTTCATTCTCACTCTGCAAGAAAAAAAAACGGACTGAGTCAGCAGTAATTGCCCCCAAAGTCACAGAGAAAAAGAGTCCAAAATAAGTGTTTGGGAGTCTGTAAGGCAACCACTGTGTTTACATGGCTCCAAAGCTCTGCACAAGTCAAATGTTCTATATACAGGCTATCTGAGAAACCAATCTCTTAATCTCCCTGTTTCCTTTTACCTTCATCTCATCACGTAAAGCAGCCACAGAGCAGAGACTCTCATTTTTCAGACGTGAGGCAACTTTTTAATCTTGATTAAGACATTTTTTCCCCCTCCATCCTCTCAAGAGAGCTTTTAAAAAATGTTTTAAGTCCAAATGAGCACTTCTTCTGTCGGTGCCAGAACCCCCTTCCGCTTAGAAATATTTGCTCTGGACGCCAGCCTTGCCCAGCACACAACACGGGCAATTATGGGAGGCTATTTCAACAGAAGAAATCTACTGACAGGCGACGCCTCATTTGAAGGGATGAAAGAATCAGGAAATGAAACTTTCACTGATGGACTGAGGGTATGGAAAGAGAATCCCCAAGGCCCTCGGAGACTGGGTTTATATCTCATGGGCATTTTGTGCCTGTGTTGAAGACATTTGTATGTGTAGCTGTTACTGTAAATGTATGAATTTTTGGGCTCTGAGAGAGAAATAAAGTTTGTATGTGTGTGTTAGGATATTTCCTCCTATGAGTTGTGGAGCTGGGTTTTTCTGTGCCTGTTAGCAGTTTATCTGCAAAGGAGCAGCTGTAGGTTGCTGGCAGCTTTTGTCAGTTCAAAGGTCTTCTCTCTGTTGCGGCCACTTTCTTGATGAAGTGATGAGAGCATGAGGTCAACACCAAAGCAGCCACACAGTTGAATGAAAGCCTGGCCAACATTTTTTTTTTCTAAAGTACTGTTTCCCCCCCCTGTACTGAGACATGAAGTCTGAATGTTAACTTTACTGGGCAGTGTTCTTCTGTGTGCACTGATTCATCTGGCTGCAAAGTGGTGCTTTTCTCATTGACTTCAACTGACATGACAGATTTAGTTTTAGAGGAAACAAGCAGTTTTGCTGTTGAAATGTGACAACGGGCCATTGAGGGTCAGGAGTGCTACCTGTCACTGACCTACTTACCCCAGAGGTTTCTGTCTAGTCAGGTGGCACCTTGTGAGCACAGCACATGTGTGCTTGTGCATTTGCGTGCTTTGTGCATTACATTTGCACATCTTGATTTGAATTCATGTCTCTGTATTTCTGTGTGGAAAAAGAAGAAAGAAGAGGACAGAGTGAAGTTTAATTTCAAACACTGCAGGGCTGAGAATTCCCCTGAAAGGAAACTTAATCTAGAGGCCTTCTCGGACTGGACAAATAGACAGTAAATTAGTTTTGCATGACGGTTTATTAAAAACCTTGTATATACAGCAGATTATTGATACACAGACAGAGCATGGGTAAGGTTCCAGTGTGGTCAGTGCAAAGGAGTGGAGCCCAGATCTACAGGGGAAGAAGGAATATATGAGTGTCATCTCTAGAACCACAGTGCAGTCACGCACAGGGGAGGTCGAGGCCACTGAGCACTGCAGTATGCCAGACAAATAACATCAGAAAACGTGACATTGTGCAAGATCTTTCTTTTTTAAATCAAACGAATATATCAGAAGATGAATAGATGCTCCACCGCTGTTCATTTGTTTCTCTTGTCAAGTTACACAGTGAGTTGGAAAAAGAAAAGCTGAGTGCCAGCTGGAGGTGCACAGTGGAAATGAAGTCAGCAACTCTTGTTTGTGGTCAGTCTTCCTTTCGTTCCCTGTGGTCTCCTGCGACACCTTTGTAAATGCTCTACCACTGTATGTGCTTGAGGTTGACTCGTATGGCTGTCTCCTGCTTCTATCTGTGCTTTTTCTCTCCCTCATTTCCCACTCCCTGCATTCCTCCTGTGGTGGGGCTGACAGACACTCGTCATCAGCAGGTACTCTAGCCCAGGTGGATCAGGTTTCCCATTTGCCAGGGGATTGTGCTGTGTGTGCATTTTTATGGCTTAGTTATGCACAGTTGGAGGTTTTCAGTGCAACACTGGTGTGCTGTCATGTCAAATAACTATTAAGACAGACATGACAACTTAAGACAAACTCTTCTGGTTTTTCCTGATATCCAAGCAATTTTTTGTGCCTTGTTTTTTCTGTTTGTATGACAGCTGCAATCAAACCACAACCACTGGTGGTTTTAGCTACTAAATGGTGGAAATGGGTAGTTTAAAGCACTGCACTTTCAAATTCAATTATCAAAATTCAGTGTGTAGTGATGGTGAGTCATGTTGGCCAGTAGGTCCACCACTTTAGTCCAGACTGAGCGATTATAAGATGGATTGCTATGAAATTTTGTGCAGATATTCATGGTCCCCAAAGGTGACTTGACTGACGTGACTGTAACCAAAATGACTGACTGGCTCTTT
Source organism: Monopterus albus (assembly GCF_001952655.1). Classification (NCBI taxonomy): domain Eukaryota; kingdom Metazoa; phylum Chordata; class Actinopteri; order Synbranchiformes; family Synbranchidae; genus Monopterus; species Monopterus albus. The sequence continues at coordinate 2,038,671 of NW_018127986.1, read as the reverse complement.
GACAATGCTCTTATTCAGTGATTTTATTTATATGTCTGCAGAGGTGATTCTATTCCTTACTTTTCAGATTATTGAACTGCTTAGAATTATCGTAATAATAAATGATAATTGGAATGATTTGTCTGAATTAATCTAGTTCACATCAGACATTGGCCACCACAGAAGCCCAGAGACTTCAGTGATCCGCTGATTTTTGAGCCTCAGCCGTACTTTATGTTTAGTACTAATTTAGTGCCAAGATGATGAAGGTGGTAAACATGTTAAGCCACTCTGTGCCTAGTTACAGTCTCACAGAGCTGCTATGTGTAGTATTTGTTCTGTTAACAAGTGTTCTTTTTAATTTTGTTTTGTGTGTTTGTCTCCTGGCAGATGTGGACGAGTGCTCAGAAGGCAACGGCGGATGCCAACAGATTTGCGTCAACATGATGGGCAGCTACGAGTGCCGCTGCAGAGAAGGATTCCTCCTGAGTGACAACCAGCATACCTGTATTCAAAGGCCTAAAGGTTCCACACATTCTGATCTTTCTTTAGTTCTGAGGACATTACATCATTGACAATGCATTGCTTAACCCTAATTCTAACCTCAGCTATGGCAACAAATGCCTTACGATAACCTTAAACCTAACACTAAACTTAATTCAAATCTTAAATATAAAATCTTAACCCCCAGACGCCCCTTTGAAGGTGTGAGGACACACATCACAACAAAAAATTGTCTACACAACCATAAAAACACATGGTCATACACGCACGCACGCACGCATCGATAATTGAATGAAAATCTCAATATACACGTTAATCATAAAGTCTTTATGTAACATGCAAATGTTCAGATCCAGGCAAGTTTAAATAATACGCTGAGCTGTGCAGATTAAACTCAGAATGGGATCGACCCCGACAGGTCTCAGTAAAAGCAGAGCAAATGTAAAGCTCTCCAGTCTGAAGGGGCAAGAAAAAAGGAGGACTAAATCTCTTTTTATTTTCTACCCACCCTTTCAAATTGAACCATTGCAGCATTTTAAGGTATTGTTGGTATGAGAGTGGCCTGAGGGGGACTTGAGTAGAGAAAACAATTAAAGATGTAGCCTGGAGCAGACATGCCTCATGTTTATAGAGCATTCTTGTGGGATGGAAACGCGACAGGAGAAGGTACAGAGCCAACTTGCTCTGAGGCTTAGTCATCAGACACAGGAGCACCGAGGACAGACATACATTCATAACATCATACCTGCGTTTAATGCAAAGTAAGCTGTAAAAAACACCTACATAGTCTAGTAGGAATTTTATTCACTGAGTTTTACAAATCTGTGAAACAATGGCATATATATAAATATATAAATAAAACACTAGGTGACACCAAACCTGTGTACCTGCAACATTAGAGAATACAACTTGGGTTTTAGCTGATGTTGTATTTGTCCTCATTTGGTGGAGGCTGACATCACCACATCAAGCCCCTGTGCCAGGCTTCAGACCGGACCGTCCACCGAGTGCAAAGAATGAAATGACCGATTTACAAAATTGTGATCCTTACAACACTACTGAAAAAAGTCAGTAGCATCACTGGTCAACACTAGCTGCTGCTAGTATGGAATATTTCTTCTTGATTAATTTTCTCAAAAGAGGATGAAACTGGTTCTCATTAGTGCCTTTATCTCTTTTCAAGACATGGGATATTTTTTCACTCTTAATTTTGTTATTTGTTGTGCCCGTTTCTCTGCAATGGTCTAATGGCACCTCACAGGAAAGTGATTGCCACCAGCTGTTTACAAACCACCTAATTTGTGTATTCATTGGCTTTTTAAAAATTATTTTCTTGAAATTTAGTTAAAATTTGTGCCACATTTAGATGGAAACCCAGTTTTTGTAGGTTTAATCATGATCCTGCATACAGACTTATAGATCAGCTAACAACGTTGGCCCCTTTAACCATTCAAATTAAGGTGATATTATAAAAAATGTTAATGCTTGGACAAGCGCTCACATACCCAGACATGTCTCATGGTGAATGATGATGTATATGGCACTATTACAGCAAAAAAATGAATAAAGATATTCCTTTTTCCATTTTGTAATTACATTCTGAACAAATAAATCAAAACAGACACCAATGCTTTCATCTTTCACCACTGCAAAGATGAATTTTAATTTCAATTCAACTTTAAAGGCAGACACAGTCTGCTGCTGGAGATTTAGGTCACTGACTCCAAAATATAAATATCCTTGATTTCTGTAGAGCAACATCAGAGAAAATGAGCAGTGGTTGCCACTTTTACAAAACAAATTTATTCAAGGAGTAATTATCCAGATGTTTATAGATTCCTCAGCTTTGCCAGTTTGGGTGTTTTACGTAGATCTTGCAGTTCCTGGGAATTATTCGGAGAGCCCTGCGGGAATGTATGGCAGGGTTTAACCATCTTTTGTAAGGTAACTGGCCATGTTGAGAGTCCTTAGGCTGTGATGTCCCCTGGATAGTGAACTGAGGATCTTAGAAGTCTGGTTTATGAGCTCAGTCTGGCCTGGGGAAACTGTCAGTGTTTACGTTTCATAAACGCACTGTTATTTGAGAGGAGTAAAAAGCTGGATCATGTGTTTCAGAGCACCACTATTACGTCAGTACTGTCTGAAGAAGACAGTGAGCATTGGTCCTGTCTTGCTGAGCTTCCCTGTCACTCATTCACTTCCTTTCTCCTCTTTCTTTCTTGATAAATGGCCCCAGTTCATACTCATTTTGTCTTTATTGCTTCCAGCTGAGACCCATTTGGATCGAGAGATTAAAGCTGCTATAAATATATAGGCTTTCTTCACTCATCAGATAACTACTCTGTCATTATTACATTATTTTGAAAGACAGAAAGAACTGGTCCTCATTTTCTTATTACTGCTCTTATTACAACAGTGTGTTTCTGGAGGAAAATGGGAATTGTGAGGAAGCAGCTTATTGTCCAAGTTATTAGACAGCGGCCTTGCAAAATTGTTGCTAATATCACTCCCCTTCACTATCTGAAAAATTATACACAAGTGGGTCTAAAAAAAATCATTGAGAAAATTAAAGCTGATCTAGTCTGTCTTTAAATGCAGCCCTCCATCCACCCTGCCAAGTCTCCTCTTCCAGAATAAAGCCTGGGGTGCAGTTTGCTCAGGAGCTTTATTGTTCTCATTAAAAAGACATCAGCCTTCCGTTTCTTTCATTAATGGGTCAGGTGTTCCCTGGACAATTGTGTGTCTTTGTGGGACAGTAAGCGCTGGTCACCGTAGTGCCCAGCACTACCAGTCTCTCCTGCTGGTAGGAAGCTCTTGTTAGCAGTGAACCTTTGCCAATTATGCAGCAGGGGTCTACCAGGCTCTCAGCTAATGACAATGCTGCTGCTGGTCTGTCTCTTATTAGACCTGCCCCTGCCCGCTGAAGAGGAATAAGTCCGGCCAATGGAAGACTCCATAGTAGAGCTGGCCACAATGTAACAGTTCATTTATTCTCCCCAAACATTTCTCCCAGTCAGGAAATAAAGCCTTTGAAATGCCAGCCAAGGTGCTTAATGGCTGATAGGAATGCCACTTAGGTCAAGAAGGGTTCCACTGCTTTGCATTTAATTTATTGTCTCTTTTATATAGGAGGTGAACAGGGATGTATGTGTGTGTGAGATGGGATCCAGCACACTGGAAGTCAGGAATTTAAGCTCAGTCAACCTGCACTTGTATAATTTTAGTTGTCTGCATTTCTGAATATCCAGCAGGACAATTATGTTAAGTGTACGCTGTTGCATAAGTCACGTACTGTATATTTATACATGTAACTTGTGTATTCAGTGCTCGTCTTCATCGTGTTATATATGCTCATATACTGAACATCTGTTGTTTTGTGGTGATGGTCGTACATTAATTTAAATATCTTGCCCTAGATTTTGAAATAGTAATAAAATATACAGTGTATTTATTTAAAAATTATTTATTTATATGTTCTAATTTTTATAAACAAACTGATATATTAAAAAATTATCTGCAGATTATTGATAATGAAAATCAATTTGCAGTCCTAGTTCAGTGTGGCCCACTATACCACAAAATGTTCATGTCACGGCTTTCAAAGCAATATTTATTTTTACAATTTTAGCAAAAATAAAGGTCAATCTTTATTATTCCACATAGGGAAATCTGACATGCAGTACCAGTAACAAATATAATATAAATATACGATATGAAATCCAACAGAAAAAAATAGACGTAATTAAAAACATTTTTAAAAATTGCCTTGTTGTTCTTTCATCAGCCACCTGGCTGAGGATACCAGAGGATCTCTAGCTCTCTCTCTGAACAGCAGGCCTCATCTTTCCAGGAAATGTTGACTTTGTTAGAGAAAACCTCCTCTTGTGTTTACAGCTTTCATGAGCTTCCCAAAGAGTTAGTTACTGTACCGCTCGGGCAGCTTATCTCTTCTGTCTCTCTTTCTCATATTCAGATATGAGCACAGTGAAGTTGATAGACGCAATCACATGCACACAACTTAATCATTTTCAGTTTACTCATTCTGGAGGCGCATGCAGACACGTTCTTCAGGATGTGTGTTTTCTGTGCTGGCTGAGATTGTAGCAGTGCAAGAAATTTCCCAGTAAATGTGATCAGAGTCGTGATATATGGCTGAATAATATTCTCAGTTTGCTCTCCAGACATGACATTTTTTCTGTATAAAATCAGGCACACAATCACAGAACCTAGTTTATAGCAGTTTTTTTTTCTTTTTGCGAAAAGATAAAATTAGCCTACTTTCTTACAACGTCATATCTATTTAGCAGACGGCTGTACATTTTAATATTATGATGTGCTGCTAAAGGGTCAGTATCCATCATTCCACATCATTCCAAATTCTAGAACTATTTGTAATAGGGGATTTTAGGAGCGTTTATGTATGTTCATGTCTTGTGCTGTGTGGTTGTTCCTTTATGTATGACCCACGATGGTTCTTATATGTTGCCCTCGTTGGTTCTCAGCAGGCCTGCCTGCCCGCCCGTCTGTGCATTGGCCTCAGAATTGTTTTTACAAGTGCAGAAGTCACTGCTCCATTGCTCTGCAGTCCAACCGTATAACCAGGCTCTTTTCCTATTCTAAGGAAGTGGTGCGAAGGGAACGCCTCATGCTCCCATTGCTACCGCAGCAGAAGCAAAGACATATGGGACACTTTAATTTCCCTCTCATCATTTTCTGTCCACCCCTCTGCTGTCCTCTTCATTCTTTCCTTGTTGCTTTCCTACATTATCGTCCCTCATCGTCCCTCTTTGTCCAGACTTTCATCGCCTTGTGCCCCGTCCCCCTTCACCCCCACCCTTGAACAAATATACATTGGTGACTTGGGATTTAGCAAATGTTGGCTGCCTTGCCACTGAATTCTCCGCGCCAGGCATCCCCTTTGCTCGTGGGTTTGTTGAAGGCCATCTCTAAGCTGGTTAGTCCAGCATGCTGCTGCGGACTGTCGGAGTGCCAGTGGGGTTTTTCCACTAACACTTAGCTGTCGTGGCTTTAACCAGAGTGCCAGACTGAGCTCTGCAGAGACAGATGCCTTCTTCAGCTGCCTCTCTCTTTGATTTTGGAGAGAGTGCGGCCCTTAATAACATACTGTATCTCATACCTTTTTGTATCTCTGTATTGAAGTAAAGCCAGCAGCTTGGCTGCACTCTGCTGCAGTGCTGTCTGTTCTTCTGGGAGGATGCCTGGGACCTCTGGGACTACAAAGTGAGGTGACCTTGACAGAGTGAAAGGTAGACTGAAGGGGAGAGTGGTAACATCTCCAGCAGGTACTACACAACTGTCTGTGACACAGATGGGCAGATGCACTCAAATGTGTTTGCAACATGCATACATTATGCAAATATACTTGTGTATCAGTGCATTAATGCAAGTATCCTTACATGCACCCAGTTTCCACAATGTAGACAATTGCATTGCCGCCACACACACGTAAGATGTACTCACTTAAAGCATAGGCCTATCACTTTAACTGTACATCAGTTTAAGAACAATAACTGTATGTGCTTCAGTTTCAGGAGCACAGGACACTAATAGTAGTTGTACATTAAGCACTTGGGCAGTGTATATCTGTCTAGAACACATTCTGCTGCCTTTTTCCATTCTCTGGTTGTTTATGCAGTCAGTAACTCCTCTCTGAAAAAGAGAGTGAGATGAGCAGCTTCAACAAGGCCTTTGGGAGCTGGAGAAAATCAGCGCTCGCAGACCAAACAGTAACACTCGGATGGATTCTCCCTGCTTTCTATGAACAAAATCAGTGGAGAAGAGTAACTTGGTTGACCGGCTGGCTGCCCCATTGCTCTGTCTGGGATTCTGCATCGCAGCTCAGCCAAACCCAATCTCGTTCAACATCTTTCCCATTCTCCTTTCCATGTGCTGACATTTTTTATCCTCCTATTAAAACTTTTAAGGGCCCATTATCTAAGAGAAAGGAATGTTGCTTTAATAGTGTGGTGGCTCCATGCTTCGGCCCCTTCGTTGCATTTTGTAACAAACTAGCTGTGTAATGTTCTCAGCCAGTGTGAAGCAAAGCAGGCACCGTTTCTGCTCTGAGACTTAGGACAGCAGCTAAAATGGACTATGAGCCCTCTTTTCCCTGCTCCAAACCCTCTGAGCAGACTGTAAACCCTTGGCATGCCTTCCACTACTTCATCCCCATTGTATCAGTCTCTCCACTACATGGTTCTCAGGCTAAAGAGAGCTTGCAGTGTGGTGGTGAAGAGCTTGTGGCTTTTTGTTTGAGGATCACAGGAGTCGGCCAGTTAACGTTTCCTTTTTTTGCACAGTTCCCTGTGTCATGTTAAAACTCATACCCTGCTGTTGAAAATTGACTGTTTGTTTTTGTAGTGAGCAGATCAAATGTGAGCCTGTAGCACCTGTGCATAGCTAGTGGAAGATGCATATTTTTTACTGTACTGCATGTTTTTGCAAAGTAGTATGAGCTGGTCTGGTTCTACAATAAGAGAGCTGGAGAAACAGCCTCTTCAGTCGTACCTTACAAGGTAAAGAGTTTATATTGCCAGCCACTGATTTGAGATCCAGTCAGTCTCTCCACAGGGCTATCCATTTAGACTTACTTGCCCACAGGAGTTACCACCATCAATAAATCCTTATGTACCTTCATTTTTTTCTGTTGTTCTGACCTGCTGCTTTTCAGAAAGGCAGCTGTGTGATGTGGCCTGCACTTAAGGCCACATCCTGCAGGCACTGAGGCTGAGTTCACATATTAAGTTGAAGTTCCACTGACTTCAGTGACAGGCACACAAATTGACTGTGCTTCAAGAGATCAAAAAACAACTTACTGCAGTCAGTTTATCCATAGAGGATCATGTTGTCATTTCATAGGTAAGAAGAAGCTGCTTTGAAAACAACATTTTGCAAGCTACCATTACTTCTCACTGGAAGATGTTGAACTACAGCAAAGCTACTCTAGGGAGAAATCTAGCTTGGTTAGCTAAAGCTACTTCAAGTAATTCAGACTGCTTTATAAAAAAAAAAAAATCTACTTGTCAATGTACATGTGATAAATTATAACAGAAGTCATATGTCAGCAAAAAATACCACTAAGCTGAGTTTATCACCTCATACATAAACCTGTCCTAAATACAGCTATCCCATATGGGATTTTCCTAAGGACAACATTGCAAGGACTGTTATATTTTTATTGTGAGCAAATCTGGACTCTGTATCATCTCAATACATTTAAAACAGTAAAGAAAAAATATTTAACTTGCACCTTTTTAGACTGTTTGATCATTGGTAGAAAAAAATGGGTATTACCTGTCATTTTTGTAATATCTGACTTGTACAGTCTTAACAACTCAAACAGTGTTCAACTTGCACCTCTTTAGACGGTATGAACAGCTTGAGCACTGGTCTAAAAAATGGGCCTGTCTTTTTACTTGTCAGAGCAGAAATATGAGCCGTTTCTCAAAGATCCTGAACCAATTTGTTACTGAAAATGTCTGTGCCAACACTGAAAAGCTGCTGACATGCAGAATGTTAAAATAAAACATCAATTCCTTTCCCTTTATGTCCTAAAATTGTTTGTAGTTTCGGTAGTTAACTACACAAAGAATGGCAACATTGTAATTGCACTACTTTAGTTACTATGCAAATATTAAGGTAGTTAAACTACTGCAAAATGTAGATAAACTACTAGTTTTATTACATGTAGTTCACTGCTCCCCAACAGTGAGAATAGGAAGTGCTGGAAATTTAAAAGGTTTTAGTAGGAATATATTGAGAACTACTAATATAATTCTTGTCTACAAGTGTATCTGGGCGGTGACACACCGAGCCAACAGTTGGCCATCGGCTACCGTCAGGCCGTCAGTGAACATCTGTTGGGGCTTGTCTTCCCGGTGCGTCCTACACCGTTGGCACTTGTCGGACCCTGTCGGTGGCTTTTTGGCTGATTTGGCATGGTGAATCAGCATCAGGCTAATCGGCAAGAGGGACCACTCTGATTGGTTGTTCAGTTTAGCGAATCAATGCCCAAGAAGTGAAAGGTTCGAGGAAGCCCCTTCAGCCTGGCTGCGTAGTGTCCATGATTTCACCCATTTAGTGCGGTTTGTCCTTCTTTCTTGCTTCACAACTTCGTTTCTTCTCCCTCCACCAAAAGACCAAAGGCAGAGAACAGCAATGCCATTTGCAACTTCTTATCAGACATATCCTGATTAGAGGCAGCTATAAACAGCCGCTGTGTTGAACGACAGCTGCTTTGTTTACTGATTGTATTTCCACAACCTATCTCTTCTTCTTTCCCTTTGAGAGTGGCAAACACAGATACCGTCACCTGTTGGTAGGGGGAGATATTTATCTCACAAAGGTGCAGAATGTACATGCTAGTTGACCATTGGCTGTGGTCTGTACGGTGTGTTTAAGTGCCACTCTTTCAAACCAGTTGACCCGGACAAAGGCGATGTGAGGTGACCAGCAGTCAGCTCACATCACTGCTAGTTCTTTCACATTGCTTCATGGTATAGGGTTATTTTAGTCTGTTAATAAAAATGCAAATAATGTATGCATATATGTTGTTATCCATATAGTAACAGGAATTAAAAAATAACCCGGAGACAGTATTTAAATCAAAATGCACACTAAAGGTTATGTACTGCAGCATAACCAAACCGCAGCAGTTAATCTTCCGGCAGCAAGAATCAGAAGTAATATTCACACACTAACAAGCTAACATGCTAACAAGCACAGAATCTACTCTCTGACTGTGACATGAACGAGTCTGGTGAGCCCTGAAGTTCCAAAGCAGAATCTTTGTAATTCTTCAGCATATGGGCTGCAATTTGGCATATGCAGGAGTGTGAAGGGTAGCAAATCTGCAAAAGAGCTCGTAGTGGCAGTTGAGCTGAATATGCAGGTTGATATGCAGCTTATGTAGCTTCATATTAAGTCTAACAGTATGAGACTGACATTGATGTTCTCATGTAACACTCAGCAAAAAAGCAAATGAGCATATTTCCCAAGATGTCAAACTCTTCCTGTAAGACCGATGCCATTAGTGTATAAGTAAACCAATAGATGGTTTACTGGCTGATTTATTGGCTTCTGGAAACAATTTCTCAATATTGGACACAGAGGTCATGACCTGTCCTGGGAGAATAAGGGTGTGGTTACTTCATGGAGGGAACACTTCTGCTTGTTTTCTTGGTTCATTGCAGTATTCCCTTTTTACTACAAATGCAGTGGTTCTGATGACACCCGTTCTTCTGGAGCTCCTTCTGAAATATGAGACTTAGGAATCAATTTGCTGTCCCTATCTCTGCCTATAAAGTGGTCTGGAATAGTTTTGTTTGTTTGTTTTTTAAAATAATTAAATTCTACATATAGATTTCGGTTTTATGGGCCAGCACATTGTTTTAGTGGGCCCCATCATTTAGTATTGATAAAAACTGGAGGCCTTTTGCAGCCACACAGTGCATCTTGGCTGGAGACAATGGCCACTGGGTTTTACTGGTCTTCAGAAGGATGAAGACACAGACCCTAGACCCAGTCTGACATGCTATCGATGGTGGGGTCTGTAGTGTTCGGGTAGAGGGGCTGCATTAAAATGAAGGGGGAGTGAAGTGAGTTTTGGGATACCTAATATAACATTAGCAAATAATCTTTAGTGCATTGGGGTTACTTGGTTGGAAATTTAATCCTCTGTTATACTGTCATACTGTAGATATGTTTCTGTGAACAGACCCAAAGCCAAGAAAAGGGACCACAAAATCCCACATCCTACTTAAATATCCACATGACTCGCTGTGAAATTTGCAGCACTTTAAAGCAGCTTCTCTGTTGATGCTCGTTCATGGTCACTTTTTTCAGTCCTGCTGTGCCTTTTTGTTTTTGCTTTCAATGTTGCAGTGTTGGCCCAGTGTTTGTTGAGGGCAGAGGTTTTGTGTAGCAGGGAGGGCTGTTGCTGCAGTTAGTGTCTGATAGCTTGCCCTGTCTGCAAGAATGACAAGAGCTCAGGCAGAGATGTCTGGAAGGATTATATGACCTTGTGACACACATTGACAGACTTAAAGTGATGAAAAGTATTTAACCAGGAGGTCAGAATTATCTATCGCACTTGGGCTGTCAACTCCTATAAAGGGATTGAAAAGTAGGTTCCTGACATCAGCCATGCAGGGAAATGCATAAAAGGGCAGGTTGAGTTGTTGGTGAAACGTGGAAAACACAAGGGCAAAATTAAGAGGTTATGGTGGCAGAAGTGTAACTTCATAAATAATTAATTACGGATAGAAGGATGTGAAAACCCATTTTTGTCAAGCTAAGATCGTTTCCCCCTTGTAGACCTTGAGGCAAGTACATAGAAACTATATGACAGCATGCAGATGTCAAGACTGACACATTACATTTGAACTTGCGAGGAAGAGTAAACTAGCTTATATGAGCTTTACTAGGCGATGGCGTGTCTGCACACATATGCAAATACTTAAATTTATAGCAAAAAAGTTGGCTAATTAAGAAAGTTAGACCTGCAAACACCCTTCAGTGTGACAGCAGATTTAATGAGACATTAATGGAGATGTCTTCTTGCTCACTGCCTCCCTGTTCACCAGAAGAGAGGGGGAAAAGGGATCTGTTGGGTTTTTAATGAGCCTGAGAGCTGGGGTTTATCTGTAGTGGTGGCAGTGTCTCACAATGAATCAGTCAAATATCTACTCCACCCTCAAAGGCAGCAGTTATTACCTTACAGAACAAAGCAGAAGGAGCGATGTGTCCATATATACTATGATGCAGAATGCATATGCATGTTAGACTCGAGACTAATCGAAGTCACCTAAATCCACACTGGGAGTCTGCTGTACATCTTCATCTAGCATGTATACATCACTCAAAATATGCAGCTCAGTGTGTCATGTTTAGTAAAGCTTTGAACAATGAAAGCCCAGTTTGTTTGTCTTTTATCTGTTTTGTGTTATATAGAATCATGTTCTTCAACCATGATGACTCCTGAAAATGTGCTCTGATGCCATTATTTTAGTGCAACCGCTTTTGAACTCTGCAGGGACATTTGAAGCAAAGAGTTAATTATTTTTTTTTAATGTGTTCCTCCTCTCTTGGTTTTATGGCGGATTGCCTCAATTAAAATTACAGGTCTACAGGATAGTGTTTTTTTCTTTTTTGTGTTTTGTGGTGCGCCCTTTTTTTTTTTTTTTTTTTTTTTTTTTTTAATAGCCTGAAACGTGTGAGCATGTTCCGACAAGTGCTTGAATCTTTGTAAAGGAGTACTGGGCATGTCAGTCACCAGCAGCAGGCATAATATGTGACTGAGAGTCAGAATGCGTGACAAGCATTTGAACATTTTTACTCCTCTTGCCAGCTTTGTGATATCGGATTCAAAACCAAACACTTGGTTTACTGAATGGTCTTTTGCTTACAAAAAAAACCCCCTGTGTCATCTGTGTGACAGTTAAGAGATAATCTCTCTCTCTTCGGGTCTCACTGTTTCCCTCACAGTGCAACCGGAAGGTGCACAGGAGGGACCCACCTGCATGGACAAGAATCATGGCTGTGCACACATCTACAGGGAAACTAAGGGTGGCATCTCCTGTGAGTGTCGACCTGGATTCCAGCTCACCCGTAACATGAAGGACTGCAAATGTAAGTCACCTCAACCTCAAGTATAGAGTTTCCCTCTGTGAAAGACACACACACGCACACACACACAGAGAGAGAAGTAAGATTTATAGGTTCCTCATAAAAAGGTGATTGGGTTTGAAAACTTGCCGTTGTTGGATATTTGCTCTCATTACACAAATGCCTTCCAACAGTTCTGAAGTAGGCTACTGGCATTTATGTTACATTACCAAGCCTTGACTAATCTTCTGAACAGTCTTTGTAAAGAAAAATATGTCTATTAAATAAGGAATGAGCATTTACACAAGCAGGGTGATTGGGGAGGTTACGCGAAGGGGACTGCTCTGATGGACATCGCACACTTCCTGTTGCTGTGCAACAGAGATCATCCTGTCAGGGCTGGGGCCAGGGCTGATGGGGGATTTGTCTGTGTTTGGATAAGGATTGGAGAAGTGTTATTCTATAGTTTTTCTGTGACAGCCCAGGAAAAGGGCAAAAGGCACTGAGATGGTCGGGTGCAGACAGAATGGCGGTGGAAGGCTTGGCTCACCCATGCTCTTTTTCACTCTGTCATCACAGGTGTGTTAAAAGTGCCAAGGTTAATGCTCCCTTCACCCGCCGGCGCATAAATGTATCGGCACTTAAAGATGTGCAAAGACACACACACATGAACACACAAAGTTAGACTAGGATTCATATAGTGCTTTGCTCCTCATCTGTGTGGAACTGATCTGCCATGTGAGGGTTAAGACATGTCATAAGTTGTAAAACAAAGCTTTTGCTCATTTTGCAGAATTAACAAAATAGATTAATATGAAAGGTGTCCTAGCTTGTAGACTGATGCTCTTATTCACAGTGAGTGAGTGAGTAAATTCAGCCTCTTGCTCAAGGCCACCTCATCAGCTGTTGGAGTTTAAAATATGACCCCTCAGTTCCTCCACTACTGCAGTGTAACTCTTTATTCACAAGGATGAAACGATTTAGTACAGGGAGTAATGGATGAATAAAGCCAAGACAGTGATTAATGTAATTAACACAGAATCATCATTTGAAGTGGTGAATATGTAAATGAAACATTATTGTGCACAGGTTTTGACCTTTTAATGAACGCAGCTTTTAATAAACAACGGTGTTGAAATACAGCATGTCTAAAGGTCCCATTAGTTTGCTTTACTTGTAACTGCACTGAGATGTTTCCAACAGGTGTTCTCCTATTTGTTTAGGTGTTGAGACTGAGTTTTAATTTTGTCAATCCAGTCATTTGAGGAATTCTGCATAGAAGGCTTCACATACTGTATGTATGTATCATTAAAGCCCTCTAAAAGGCAACTGAATGTGGTCTGAATTGGGTCTGTAATATCTGCGCCATGGAGCCCATGACCCAGAGAATGTGTTACTATCCTGAGGTTGCACCTAGGGATCGGTGTTGCAAGGTGTATCCTGTCTCCATTCATTTCCTGCCACTTTCAAATAAAAAGCATAAGAAACCTGCTTCAAAAAATATTGCTTATTATCCTGCATGTACAGCTTATGTTAACAATGTGTCCTTTGATAGTGACATGTAACTACGGTAATGGGGGCTGCCAGCACATCTGCGAGGAGACTGACCATGGCCCAAAGTGTTCGTGCCACATGAAGTTTGTGCTACACAGCGATGGAAAGACTTGTGTAGGTGAGTCCTCTCACCTCGATACAACTACCACAGGCAAGAAATAATGGCTTTTGAATGAGAAAATGTAGAACCACAGATGATAAACTCGGCACCCAATTCCTGACAGCAAATTTAATTAATGTTTGAAATGAGCTATACAGTGATAAAATACAAGTTGAAGTACAGGCCTTGTTATGGTAGCTTTTCCCCTGATCCTTTCCCTTGATCTGTGACATACAAGGACAAAAGGCTACCACCCAATGTGCTTTCCCCTTCGCTGCTGCTGCTGCTCCAGTAATCTCTGTCCCTGCATCTGCTTTGGCTTCTCTTCTGCCTCTTCCTTTTCACTGAACACAGAGCAACAGCTCTCCCTCTTCCTCTCTGTGTCGTGGCCGTGCAGTCAGACCACAACTTTTATTAGCCCTTGGGTCAATTCCTCCACTGCTTCCCGTTGGGGATTAACTCACACACCTGGCTTAACCTTCCACTGGCATTTATCAGTGTTTGCCTCAGCTGACTTAAGTTGAGTAAAAATCTTTCAGCTACTCAGGTATATAGAAATATTATGAAGGGCAGTTTTCCATCAAAGGCAGGTGCAGAAGAGTCAAAGCACAGGTCTCAGGTATACAGGTTGTTTAGCTTTGCAAAATTGCACAGACATTTGATAATTGTGAAACATTAACAGTGAAATTGGTCAAGTGTAAGTTTGAGACACACCATGATTTGGATAAGACATTTTTAATGCAAGGAAGACCAATGTAGTAACAGAATTAGAAGCTACGACTGCAGAGCAGACTGGTGAGGCGGTTTCTGTGTTTCGGTGGCTGTTGGCATTAAGACTTTGGTTTGGATAGTGGCTGATTAGCTCACCATCTCTGGATCCTCTTTATTACTACAGCCCCGACAAGAACCAGACCTATGTCAAGGTCTGGTCATTCAACCCATAATTATTGATGTACCCTGCTAGGCCAGGGAGATTCCACAAAGTTCACCGCAACCAAATTATATGTCCCAGCCTTCTTATTCCCAAGGCAGAGGTGTGCACGATTAGGAGGCAGTCAGCTGGTTAAGCACTCTGGTTTTCCCCCACAGAGTCTGGCCTTACAGAGCCAGAAGGAGGGCTGCTCTGCGGTTAAGACGGGGGTGCTCCGTCTCCTGCTCACTCTATCAGTTAATAAAACCCCAGTAAAACAAACCTTGTACCAAATGAACCACTGGCAGGAGAATGAGTGACAAGAACATTGGACAATTGTCAGTAAGGCATCACTGCTCTGGACCAAGGCTGTAACCCACCATAAGCAACGATTCAAAAGCAATGACCAAAACTATTGTCTTTTATGTCTTTTATTTAAAATGCTGCATAGGTACACACAGGAATTTAAGTTGGTGTCAGGTGTTAGTACAATAACCTTATCCCTCTGGCTGAAAATGATTATTATATTCTAGATATGACTTGTTCCAAAATGCAACAGCTACCTCTGCTTTGAAAAAGGAAATTTCCTTTTAATTTTTTATGCCTTAAAATAACATATTTTCATCCTGAACTCAGCTTTCAAATAGTCTTACATGTTACAAATGAGATACAATAGTTTAGGGGGGTTGGCACATGGTGATAATTATCTCTCAACCACCACAGTGGAAAATAGCAAACAGTGTATAGTGTAGAGCACAACCATAGCAACCACACAAAGTGAAAATATACCCCTGTTTAACCTCGTTATCGATTTGGAAACATTTATGATTCATTAAGTCTCTGCATCGCTCATCCAAAAGGAACATGGCGCATGATTACAAAGCAGCTTCTGCATTGTCGGTGGCTTTGTCGTGAGTCTTTTGGGCTCTCTTAGTATGCTGTAGCTTCACCGTTTAATCAATCTTGTCAGGTGTTCATATGCATTCTTATGTTGTGGTGTCTCTCCTAGCCCAGGCTTTTGCAGCAATATACCATTAGCTGCTCTGTTTTGAAGTGTTGGTCCTTTATCACTCCTACTCACCTCTGTTGATAATTGTGAAAACCGTAGGTATCACGTCTCTTATGGATGGGACATGTCGGCTATTCTCTCTCATACATGCTAATTTCCTTCTGAAACTTCAAATTTCGATTTTTGACTGAAACAGACCTGACAAGATTACATTTATTTTTGCATAAAACGTGTGTAGCCAGTGGGTTCAGATATCAGAGAGGAGCAGCCATCGTGTGGAAGCATTCACGCTGTTAGCACAGCAAGTCATAAACATTCACAAATAGCAGGCAGATGCAGACATGCTCAGGTGTTCATTCATCTGAAGAGCCAACCATGCCGTGCTAAGACATGCACAATCTCACACACACAAGATGCATTTTATAATACAAACAGAAAGCTACACAAACAACAAAACATCTCCAAAATGCATGTGAACACGTAACATAAATATACTGCTCTCATTCCAGGTGGTCTGTGCATTAGGCATTACGATGCGTCTCACAGTGCTCTGTCCTCTTACCTGCTGTGATGCATTGTTTCTGGATGCTGCACGACCACAGGAGCGGATGGGAAATGTGCATGCTTTGTGATGTTGCTTGTCAGAGTTGAGCCATCTACCTGTACTGCTTCACCTGAAAAAAGCTCTGGCCCCGTGGAATTACCAGTTCAGGGCCCAGTCTATGCATATCTATATCATGGGTGAGTGTAGAGTGTAAAGATAAAACTAGATGTGTGTTCAGCAGACCATGGAAAAGAAAGGCTACTTGGCAAGTAGGACTTGTTGAATAAAAAGGCAGCGCAGTAGAAGTCATAGTTTGACATAAATTATACTGTAGGTAAAAACAAGAAGAGGCTAATGCTTTCTGAAATGGTTTTTAGTGACAGCACATACGTTTTACAGCGCGGTCACTGAGTGTTAAGAGACTCAAAATAAAAGCCTAACAACATTAATTCTGAAATGATCTGACCATAAAAGACACCATAAAGTGCAGGCTGGCTGTCTCTGTCTTTCAGCTTTCAGCACTAACCACCACTCTGTCAGTCAAGGCTTGCAGCGCTCTTACTTACTCATATGTGAACGACAAAACTGCACTTTGTCTGCACTGTGTGGAGTATGTATTTGCATGACGGCATGCTGAGAGGTAACACTTTTGCCTTGAAATGTCACGCTTTTCATTTTAGACGAGGACCTGTCATTATAAGTTGTTTGGTAGGATTCTGAAAATAATCCCTGCTGTTTGCTCAGTTGTTACCAGTTGTCTTTAATTTATTTTGTGACAATATAATGTCATTGTTACCTCCTGCGTATGGACATTAATTACTTGTTTACATCTGAAAACATAATCCCTTTTCTTCCATGCTATCCACATTATTCCCAGCCCCAAGATGTCTGCATGAATTATGGATTTGACTTCTGGTTCTGGTTCTGGTTCATTCACTGAACCGGTGTCTACGAGAGTTAGTGCTGTTCTGGATCTTTTCTTTTGGAGCTTTTTGGGAAACATGATGTGGGAACACAACCTATCACATCATGAATGCGATAGTGTGACTACACCTCAACAAATGGCCTCAAATAGCAAATAATAGAGTTAGGTAAGATGTTTCATAGTTGACAAATTGTGCTGTTTGTGGCTGTACCAACAGAGACGCTAAAGTAATTCTGTGGCTTACACAACATTGTGTTAACCTTAAAAATAAAAGTGATTGTCCCCGTCATCCTGTCAGCAGTGGTACAGTCTCCACCATCTACCAAATGCAATTGAATAGTAATGTAGTGCTATGTCTGCCGTGTTTGCTCTTAAATTCACAAGGTTGTTCTACCTCACTTAATAAAACATGCCTGACGTCATTACTGTGAAAGAATTGAAGCCTCAGAGTGTTTTGGGTTGTTCACTGATTCACCTTCAGTAGCAATAGAATCAATAAATTAGTTAAATATGCTACTGTGTATCACCCAAGGCCGCTTTTTCAGGTCATCCTCTCGTGGTGATAGAAGGCAGAAGTATGATCACATTATCTCGTCTAATGGTGTTACAGCCTGTGTTCCTACATCTTTTATAAGGCATAGCAGACCCCTGACTCTCTGACACTACTTCAGTGACGAGAATAACTGGAAGCCTGGAAGATCTAATGGCTTTGAATAAGGTGGATATGCAGTATACCACATCAGATGAGTTCTGATGAGTTCCGTGAATTATATAAACACACAAATGCTGCATGGTTCAAGTGTACCTAAAACTAAAGTGGTGTTTTTACAATGTGTGCATGTGTGTGCGTGTGTAAGCAGGGGAAAGGAGTGTCCAGTCCCCGGCAGCACCACAGCTGTTCCCCAATGGTAAATATGTGTTCCTCTGACTCCTCTCTCTGGGAGCCTGTGGGTGTGGGGAGTAGAGGAAGCTAACCTAGCACACACCGATTGAGCCCTTCCCTTCCCCACAGGGGCATCCGTAGGGCCCCCCCCCTCGCTCAGACCTTTTTCCTCCTTCTGTGAATGCCCTCTCAACAACAGCCACTGCCCATGTCAAACCACACCTTTTCAAAACACAGCTGCACACAGGGAGCCTCTGAGCAGCATTATGAAAGAGATATACTGTCTAGTATCAGTGTGTCTGTGTCATTTCATCGAACTGAGGTCAGTTCGAAAGTGGTGGAACTAAATACATTTACTCAAGTATTGTTCTTAAGTACAGCTTTGAGCTACTTGCACTGGAATTTTTCCTTCTAATACTACTTATTAAATATTATGCATTATTAAAATTTAAGATAGTGGTTCCCAACTGTTTTGACCTGTAACCCCTTTCAGTAATGCGGGTGTTTAGCTGGGCCCCTTGCCAAGATTCAGATGTCTGAGTTGTCAGCTGCTCCACCAAAAGGTCCTCTTCTAAACTTGGTTTCATTTAAATAATTGATTGAGACGCAAAAGATGTAAACTAAGTCTAAACAAAGGTATAGTTTGTGGTTTATAACCCATCCATCCATCCATTTTCCTCCGCTTATCCGGGACCGGGTCACGGGGGCAGCAGTCTAAGCAAAGATGCCCAGACTTCCCTCTCTCCAGACACT
>NW_018127986.1:2010279-2017162 GCF_001952655.1 Monopterus albus | reverse complement strand
CCCCACATCGCTCGTTCGGGCTAGGCCCGGCCGGGCGCCGTGAGGGGAGGCCTGGCCACCAGGCGCTCGCATTCAAGCCCCACTCCCGGGCCTGGCTCCAGGGTGGGGCCCCGGCTGCGCCATACCGGGCGACGTCACGATCCTTGATTTTAATCTATTCATAAAGGGCTTAGGGTTTATAACCATACCCCATTATTCATCTTATGACCCTACAGGTTTATCTTGTGACCTTTATAATAGTTCCAACCCCCAGTCTGAGAACCTCTCAGCTTAACTTCTAACTCGATATAATGTAGTTAAAACTAGCTTTACCTCATCAAACTACAACAGTGAAATGCATCATACACATTGCAGCATTATTAAGTCTGATAATGTCAGCTATAGGACTATAGGACAACACTCACACAAGATGTTCCAACTGCAGAAGAACTTACTTTACATTTGATAATTTAAGTATAATTTGCTGAAAATTCTAATTAATTAGAATTTTTAATGCAGGACTTTAACTTCTAATGAAATATTTTGCCATTAATTCACTAATATTTTTTATACTATATAAAGTAATGAGACTGCTTCCACCTCTGCAGTTTGATTGATCAATAAGAATGAGGTTGTGTAAGCACAACCACAAGCAGCCACTGTCAGGAGCCCATAATACGAGCAGTTTAACTGTGATGAATTTCAAGAGGCAGACCAAAGGCTTTTATTTGTGTTTTGATACAAATGAAATGAGTGAAATTAAGCTTGCACTGTTTCAAACATTCAGCTGTGGTGTTCCTAAACTCTGTTGTCATGGCCTAATTATTAGCTTTAGTGAGGGAGCCATTAATGTGTCCACGATTCAGCTATACTCCATACAAAAGATGAGACACAGAATTCTTTTTACCGGTCCTTTCATACACATGCACTCGTGGACTAAAAATTGCAAGGCCTAAACTGAAGTTATTCCTCTTCTATTGTTTGGCTTAGAATAATTGTAACAGTGGGGCACATTTGGAGGGGTTAGTATTGGAATTGAGCATTTTGATAATATCACTAATGCAATTCATCGTTAATTCAGATGGGTTTTATTTTAACAGCTATGGCAAAAATACCTGAAAAAAATGAACTCCTAAATCTGTGAGGATGTATCAAACCTTGATACATCAACGAGATTTACCGTTTAATTATACAAAACCAGGGAGGAGGTGTGGTCACAGGGGAGTAGCCCCTTGGAGCCAACAGTAGTGTGTTAAGTTGCTAGTTGTTACTACTGCGTGGACACCGAGTTCTCCGCACACTATAACTTCACAGTCTGATCTATTTCAGGATTTTATGTCCTAGATTTCTTAGAGATGGAAACATTAAGAGCAAGGGACAAATTTTGTATCCTGCTACTGTACATCAGGTTCGTCTCCTGATTTTCCTGGTACTCTACCTTAGTTTCACAATTCCAACTCCTGAAAACATGAGCAGACTGTTGTTCATGCTTTTATTTTCTTATCGTGTGGTTTTATGTTTTTGAGAGAGCATTCACCTCAGCCCTGTAGACAGGTCGGTGTCTGATAACCCCGTCTGCCTTCTGAGTAGCTTTACTCTAGCTGCATGTCTACTGTTTGGTCAAAAGGATCTTTTTCACTAAAGCCATCTGTTCCCAGTGATCAGAGAAAAACCCTGCCTTGTGTCTATTTTGTGACATCTGTCCACTCACATGTTGACATACTTTGTTTGCAGTTGCCATAAATGACTGATGACAAATTGCACTGAGGTTGTTTGTCGACTGTTCTCATGCAAGTTGAGAAGTGCTGCAGCTGGAAATCCTTCGGCTTCTGTTAGAAGTTTCTGTCTGAACCTCTCTGTATGAAACTTACTGTAGAGGCTCAGCATTAGACCAAACACTCTACACATCACACTGGAGAATATTTACAAAAGTCTGCCCACTGTTACTGTAATTGCTGGTCCCAACCTGGTGCACTGTAGATGTGGCTGGTGTGCATCCAAAACACACAAACCCACACTCACATACCAGAGCTTGTGTCTCTCCCCTGTCTTCACAAAACCATAATGTCAGAAATATTTATTTGCTCTCTTAACACATGCCCATTACAGTTTGGTGAGATGGCTGCCTGACTAAGCATTTTGGAGGCATGCCCTGACACCGGCCTCCTGTCTCGCCTGACGGCCCTCTCTGCATCCTGGGCGCATTAAATCTCACAAGGATGTGTTTAATGATTCTAAGTTCAGCTTTAAGTTAGAGTAAGACAAAGATAGCATTCTGTTTTTTTTTTCCTTTTAAATCTAATAATCTGTGTAAACTACAGAAGCATCAGTAAAGGAAAATGTGCAAACTTATTTTGGTTATCCGCAAATCACGACAATCTGCAGTTTACTAAACACAGACAAACTGTGATGTTAAAGGGGAACAGCAGCCAGAAAACTGTTGAACAAATACAGTAGGGTATTAAAGGGGGGTGACAAATACCACGCCCCAGTACACTGATGCTTTCAGCAACAACATCCACTGAACTGTTTTGTGCTGTTGTCTGTGAAACGGCTATAAAACATAAAATTACATCACTCTAAGCACCTGTTATGATCTGATACATAATTGAAATCGACAGCTAAATTTTTTAGTGCAGTTTTGAAGTGAAGAGGATTAAGTGTTTCCCCGAAGGGATCCTTGTTCTACCAAAAAAAAAAAAAGCCATTGTGGTTGCATTCCCTCTCCTAGTGCTGTGTGTGAGTTGCCGTCTCCTTGCCAGCATGAAGACTTTGACTAACCTAGCTCTACTGTTTGTAGAAGAGCTGTCATCCCTCAGCCCATTAAAGAGAAGCATGGATGAGCAGTTTCTTTACAGCAAGTTAAAGTGGTTGTTTCAGTCACAAAAGGCTTTATTTTATTTCATTTGGTTTTACTGGTCTGAAGTGTGTAAAGCTGCCAGAATTATTAAGGTACATTCTAGTCTCTCTTATGTGAGGACAATTTTCCCGCTGTACTGTTACTTAAAATGAAAGTCTCAGTGAAAATTGTCACTGTCTAGAGAAGAGGCATTGGCTATCCTGTCTTGACTGGCTACATCCCTTTTTTTCAAATCAATCTAGCCAACACAGGGGCCAGGGAGCTGAAATTGCTTTTCTATCCCCAAAATGCCTGGAAGGTTTTGTCCAAACATGGAAAAGTGGTGGTTTTGTCTGCATCTGTCTGGAAGTCAAAGCTGTGACCTGTAATGAAGGGGAGACAGATGTCTCGCAGCACTGGTGTTCAAAATTCACCTTGACCAGAGACAAGCAAACATGCACACACTTGCACCTAGAGAAAATGTGTTAAACCCAATATGTGGCTGTGTTATAATATTTCCTAATGTCTGTCTCCTGTCATTCTTCAAAAGCATCTCTTGGATTCCCTTGCTGTTAATCTCATTCAGCTGCTTCATTTACGACTCTGTTGCCCGTCTGTATTTCCACTTTGTTCCTCTCTGCCACTGAACACCTGAAAGCCTGCTGTGCTTCCTGTTGTTGTCTTGTGTTTGACACACATGATGAATGTAATAGTGTCTTCTAGTTTTTACTCTTCTACCAGTATTCATGTATGATGTTTCAATAGGTCAAGACAGGGGTTTGTCTGACTGCAGCTGCTTGTTTCCCTGCAGAGACCTGTGCAGTGAACAACGGTGGCTGTGACAGCACGTGTCATGATTCAGTGACAGGAGTCCGCTGCAGCTGTCCCGTTGGCTTCACTTTGCAGCCTGACCGCAAGACCTGCAAAGGTAAAGCATCACCCGTGGTTCCAGGCAACATTCGACCTACTTGTGTCCAGCTGTCATGCCTGTCACCTTGCCAGTCACACTGGTGCTTCTTTAGATATTTGTGCTCTTCCCACCCTCCACATTAGCACCTTCACCAACCTGCTAAGTGGATTTTCTTTTTATAGACTACACTGTGATTGTTTTGCACCCACAAAAGGATAGAATCTGTATTCTCATTGGTACCACCAAAATTTCACACTACTTTGTGCTTTTCACTGGCATATTTTGACTAATATTTTGTCATGCCATGGTTTTCTCGAGAGGTTTTCTGGTGTACTGCCATGATCATTCTTTCCAAGTGTTGGCAGAGCATCCTCACCTCAAGCAATGGCCATACTGTACAGTAGCAAGTCTGTTATATTATGTTTAATAAAATACATTTCAGAGTATTTGAGAATTTTATTCGGAGACTGACAACAGTCTGTGTGTCCAGAAAACTGGGATACACATCTGTCTGCTTTCTACAGCCCTTATTGTTATACAAACATTTCTGATAGAGGTACATTGGCCTATATTAGTTTGATTTGAGAAGAAACAAGAGGAAAACAAACCCAAGCAGCACTGGCGCAAGAGGCGGGTGGGGTGGACAGAGGAAGGGATTATTGTATTCCATTTGTGATGCGTTTATTTCAACCAGATGATGAAGACCAGCTCAAGAGCCAGATGCTGCATCTGTGATGATGATTCAGAATTAATCAGAGCGGATGGCAAACCTACCAAGGCACAGCATCATTTCATAAGCATACCATGCACTGGCCAAGACGAAGAGGTGGTCCTGAGCATGGTTCACCTGGACTCGGGCACGGTACCCGTAGTGTGATCGCTAACCATGCCTAAGCACGGAATCCGAGCCCTGTTCGCTACGTGAGGGTGCTTCACTTCAACACAAAAAGTTGCATCGTGGTGACGTAGGTGTACTGTGGCCCAGATTGTTTTTGTAATGAATGCAGATCAACATGGGAGCGGGGAGGGGGGTATGATTGTGCTCGGCCAGGGGACGAGGCAACCGTGCCTAGTGTGAGTACACCATTAGAGATTTTAATGCCCATGAGGTTTTACTGTGTGAGAGCTGCAGCCCATTAAAGCCACACATTTGAGCTCTTCTGTGGGCCAGTAAGGAATTCCCTGAAGCTTCTTTACAGTTCCTGCAGGACTGCCATGCCAACACAGCCAAACACCTGATCATCCTGCTCTGGATATTTCTACACTGATAGTTTAACCACTTTTGTTCTTATAAAGCCACCTCACTGGCTGCGAGCCGCAGGAAGGCAGGGTTGGATGTCCAGTCCCACCCCCATTTCCTAACCCTCTTGAGCAAAGCATTGTGACACAGTGAATATGGGCAGCGCTGGACTTTTGGACGGGCCAGCTCGCAGCCAGTACTACTCGTATCGATGTGGTTTGCTGCCTTCAGCTTTCAACGAAAACGTTCTAATAAAGTGACTGAAAAGGTTCTATATAAATGCTGAGTTTGTCCCAAGTGGCCAAAAAAGCATGTATTGCACATTTTGCATGTTTGTTTCATTTTCTCTCCTTTTTTCATTTGCGATGTATGGTGGTTTGACGCCTCCGCTGTTCTTGATGATTCTCTGTCCCCAGACATTGATGAGTGCCGACTGAACAATGGAGGGTGTGATCATGTGTGTCGAAACACAGTGGGCAGCTTTGAGTGCAGCTGCAAGAAAGGCTACAAGCTCCTGACTAATGAAAGAACTTGTCAAGGTAGGTAGGCCATTTGACTGTCTTATGTCACTTAAAAAAATAAAAAAAAACTCATTCTCCTGTGGAAAATATTCCACAGCATGTCCTGAGCAACCTTCTCTTCGGTAGAGGCTCTTAAAAACAGTATAGGTTTTAATTCCTGTATTAATAAGGATGGTTAAACAAAAAAGTGGCACAAAAATAGGCTTCCTCCAGCCTGCAGAGAAGCCCAATCAAGCCTCCCTGGCTTGTTTGTTATCATTTGGTGGCACCCGTCGCTCAGCAGGAGCTGGGAGGACTAGGTGCAGAACAAATAAAGAGTTTGCCATGGCCGAATACAGGTGTGGAGAATTAGAGCTCCAGCTCTAAAACCTCTGGTTCGCCAGATGAATCAGGCCACTACAGAAACATCTGGTGAAAGAAGTCAGGCAGGCTAGAATGACAGAGCCGAGCTCGACCCGTCTCCGAGTGGAAAAACAGATGACAAGCTGCTTTTCCTTATTCTCTTTTCTTTATTGATGTGGTCAATCACCATCCATCCTGTTACACATCAATGTCATCCAGTTAGGAATCGCTGCACTGAATCACACCATTCTGTACACAGAACACAAACATCATATGTGGTCAGTAAATGTGGCTTTGCCGTCCCTTTTTTGCCACTTCCTGTCTATTTTTGGTGGGATGCCTTTCTCTCATTATTGGGAGCTGAACAATGCAAAGTTTATTTTGCCAGAATAACAGATAACCAAGAAAAAAATAGTGTGTACATGCAAGAATGTAAATCACAGCTTGTTTTCTGGGGCACCATGCCTTAAACCACCTCAGCCATGTGCTGTTTGGGTGCACACATACAGTGGAACAGTGTTGTCCTTGTTTGGTGCTGTGTGTGTTTTGTCTGAAGAGCAGGGCTGCGATAAAGCTCACCTCCTGCTGAGTGAGCTTTACACACACTCCACACTACTGAGTCACCTGCCTGCCCCTTATCCTCTCCTCTCATGCCTTTCAATTTTCTTGCCTGTGGAATGAGAGCTGGGCAAAATAAAAAGCAGAATGCATCGGTAAAGGTTCTACTTTGCATTAATTGTTTCTCTTCTGATTGGTTTGGCTGATGATTCTTGGTGTTGGCATGCAAATCTGTGATTAAAGGGAACATTAAAATGCACTTTCATGGGAAGTAACTGACGAACTACAATGTTAAGTCTACCTGTGGTATGGCGTTCTGTGACATCGGTGACTCTTACAC
The DNA here is from genome assembly GCF_001952655.1 of Monopterus albus. NCBI lineage: Eukaryota > Metazoa > Chordata > Actinopteri > Synbranchiformes > Synbranchidae > Monopterus > Monopterus albus. The sequence continues at coordinate 2,010,433 of NW_018127986.1, read as the reverse complement.
AGACATTTTCTTGTCTCCATGAGGCGTTGAAATGTGTAAACTCAACTCAGGGTTTATCTTGGTTTAAACAGTCGCAGTGTTTCCCCGCTGTCAGTGGACCATGACCTGTATGTCAGGACGGGGCATGTCTGCTGCGTCTGTCGGCACTTCTTCC
>NW_018127986.1:2008412-2010215 GCF_001952655.1 Monopterus albus | reverse complement strand
TCTCATCTCCTAATCCACGAGTGCACCCAGAAAGATGTTCATCAAGCATCATGTTTTCTCCACAGGAACATCTACAGTATGACAGAGCTTTTACCTGTTCTGTATACAGTCATGTCAGTTGCTTCCCTAGAATTTTATGTTGAGCAAGGGTTAAAGTGATGAATTGGGAGAAAGAGGAAATAATTGATGGAAAGTCTGATTTGTGAGTTTTATCTTATTTAGCTGCCTGGTAAATGGGGGTTGCATGTCCTCACACATGTACTCTGTTGCATGTCACAACACTAAATGATATAATGATAAGCTGCAGATCGACTTCTGGTGTCATTTATAGCAGCGTGTTTTTGAGGGTAAACTCAGTCACTACACCTAATTCCTAGAGGGCTTTAAACTCCCTGCTCCAAAAGTGTGCTGAGCATGGTTTATTTAATATGTTGAAAACTCACTTTTACCACGTCTCATAGAGCATGTCCCAGCCCGGCTGCTCTCATCTGCCGTTGCTGTTATGAATCTCCTGGGCCCACTGATGGGGACAAAGAGCAAGGACTGTATGAGTTTGTTCTTGTAGAAGTTGTGCTTCTTATATTTGTTGTGGTCGCTTTTGACCTCTCAATATTGACTGGGTGCTTCAGGCTCTGAAATATAATTTATTTCTATTCATCTAGATGAGATATAGTCAAGTCATTCTGGCATTTTTCAACCTGTGGATCCTCTCCAAAGCTTGAAAACTGATCACTTAATAAGCTTTTAATCGGAGCACTTTTTCACATTGGTGGTGCTTTCATAGCATGTCTGCCAAGTATACTGTAAACCTCAGTGACTGTCATTACTGGTCTGGAGTTCAGCTATAGTATCTATGAAGGATTATTCCCAGTGTGAATACACGGATCCTTGTTTCAGTGTTACAGAAGTATGCAAGATTTGTGCAGACATTTACTACAATCTGTCTTGGGTTCCTCAAGGTAACCCATTATTTAACTGAACTACAGTAATTGCTGTAAAATACCTTCATCATCTGTTTGATGGTGGCTGGCACTGCCTCGTAACCCAGAGGAGGTTTAGATGTAGAGGATGAAGGCATGATATTCCTGGGAAAATCCTGGGAACCTTTCTTAAATTAAACCATTAGACATGCAGCAAAGTAGTTGCCTGGGCTTGACAGATTATTTCTGACATTAAAGGGCATTGTGATTGTTATTTAACCAAATGTCATCCATCTACTGTGGTTTCATGTATCAGCCCTTGTGGTCTCTGGGCCTGAGACATTTAAGCTTAATTTATCACGATGCTCATGAAAGAGAGCTTAAAAAGATGAGACAGAGACTACTGACCAGTGTAATGTAAGAGGTTACAGATTACTAGTTACCTTGTTAAAAATGCAATAAGCAATGCAATTGTTTTAATTCATCAAAGTAATGTAGCTTTATTACATTTGATTACATTTATAACTAATGTTTTTAGCTGGGCAATAAAGCTGGAAGTCCTTAAAATGTACATTTAATCCAGACGGCGTGAACCTCACCACAGTACTCAACACGGAATACCGTCAAACCTTTATTAAAGGTTCTTCATCATAAATTAAGATTAGGATTCTTTTACTTTAAAAGCAAAATATAGACCTAAATGACATTTTGAACATAAATAACATGGTGTGGTGGGGGCTACTTTAATCTGAGTGACTGCAGTTACATTAAGTTACCTGTAGGTGTTTCCTCAGGTTTGACATGGAACCTTTAGATGCTGACGGCATTTTTACCGCTGGTAAACAAACAGTAATGCTTGAGCCTTTTCTGGTTTCAGCAGGCA
>NW_018127986.1:1992503-2008392 GCF_001952655.1 Monopterus albus | reverse complement strand
GTGGAAGGGGTTCTTGTCCGGCAACATGGCCACCCACCTTGGTGTTGTCGCGGCCAGGCATGGCAGACTCAGGTTGCTTAGAACAATGAGGAATGATTTGACTGGCAGACGAAAAGTGGTGCAAAGTCAAACAAGAGAACTGATCAAAACCAATGATCAGAATTTGAGCGCGTGCTGCCAAATGAATGGAGCCTATCTGGATGTTAAGACAGCTCCTTGTAAGCCATCCTACCCTTGATGGTGTTATACTCAGATTTGTTCCATTTGTTGACCCACATTCCTGCACAACGAAAAGATGCAGAGCAACAGAATGACTGTTGTATTTCACATATAACTGAATATATAGAATTCGATCAGATGCAACCTTTTGAAATCACCAACATTTTGATTAGTAACTAATTTAATTTCATATTTTCTCTCAGTAACTAACTGATTACAGTACATTGTGTTATTTTATGACGTTGCACCTAACTTGCCTAACACCGCTATCAACAAGAAGAAAAGAACTGTCACAATTTGAAAGTGTGATGAGAAACAGAGACATTCATTCATTCTATGAGACATTTATCTAAATATTACACTGATCAGTGGATTTTAGAGCAATTTTTCAACCCATAATATACCCATATGACCTTAGAACAAAAGACTGACAGGTCAGATTATAGGATTTCAAACAACTGTGGAACATTTATGGTTAAGAGGAGGAAAGGGAAAGTGATTGGCAGGTTTTATGTGGGGAGGAAAAACAGCCCTTCAGCTCTTATTATCAGAAGAAAAGCAGACTTTCTTTTGACTCCTGCTGCAGTTGCTTTTTATTTCAAAAATCCTTTGAAAATTCCATTTCGGTGCATCGAAATGGAAAGCTGAAAGACCGCAAGAGGTCAACCATGATACCGAACAACAAACAGGAGATGACTTCTTTTCAAAATGCACCTTTTCTTGTTGTTGCTGTGCCATGTGATTTGACCCGTTGCAGTGAATACAATACAAAAGATGGGAACTGAAAAACATGCCATGTCAGGAGGACAAGGGGGAGCTCTGTTTGAAAATCTAAAGATGTTTTTTCTTGTAATTTGTTGAACTGTTTGAGAAGTTTCTAACGACATCTCTTTCTCTCTACACAGACATTGACGAATGCTCTTTCGACCGCGCCTGTGACCACTTTTGTGTCAACTCTGCTGGCAGTTTCCAGTGCCTTTGTCATAAAGGCTACGTCCTCTATGGACTGGCACACTGCGGAGGTGAGCCAGCACATCAGTTCAATCAATCAGTCAATCAGAAACCAGCTCAATGGTTCCAGCTGGGATGAAACTAAATGTAACTAAATACTCATTCTGATGGTTTACCTGTCTCAGGCCAGTGTAAAGTCTATGCAAGTTGATTTTCAAATGAACTGAAACAGGTGGCTGCCTGGAGGGCAGAAAATCAATCAAAGAACTTACCCTACACTTGACGGTAATAAAAAGTTGTAGACAACTTGTGCTGCTGTTAATGGACTAAAACATGAAAAGCCACAGTAGGATATGAGCATGTCCATCAAGTATTAGCAGCTACCTACTGTACTCTGATGTGGTACAGATAGCAGAAACAGCCTTTGGTGACAGGAGGTGTGTGGCAGGCAGCAAGAGGCCCGCCATAGCACATCAGGGTGCTGCAGCAGCCCTTTGAAGGAGCTTGTATTGCCATTTAGAATCTGCTGCTGCCTCCAATGCCTCAGGGCCTCACAGTGGTTGTGGGAGAGAGAGAGAGGGTGCTTGCAGTTGAAATACATAGCTTTGCAGTGATTACTTCTGTGTTTGTAATTTGACAGGTCTACTGATCAGGAATGTTGAAACTGAATGTAGAATAAGGAATGTTACTGAGACATTGAGGGAGTGGTGATGTGTAGTGTGGGATCATGGGGTATGCACAAACACAACAATGCAATTTGTTACACCCTCAAAAAGTAAAAAAGTAAAAAATAAATAAAAAGCTTAAAAGGCCTTTAAAAATGTGTCTAACTAGGATATACACATAATAACAGGAACATCTTAGAGAATTATGCACTATGCATTAAAGTTAACCGGCAACAGATACCACTTCTATGAAGCTCCTGCAATGAAAACATTTTTTTAGGTGGTTTGCGATGCTGTTAAACTGTATTCTGCTGGGAGGTAGTGCTTTCACTTCGATCAGAACTGTATTCTGAGTGGACCTACAGGGTTCTTGGGATCATTCAGCACAGGACATTCAGCACGTACAGTAGGCAGCAATATTAGCTGCAAGTTAAGGGAATTTGTAAGTCTTTCACTGACATGATAGACTGATCAGGCCACACCGAGCTGCTGAGAGGAGAAGATGGTCAGGCATAAATGACTCCCCATACCATTGTTGTGAGAGCTGGTGATGAATGATTTCCCCTTGCTTTTCACCGGCGTTGTCGGAACTGCTAGATAACCCCAGAGATTTATGGTGCTCCCTGTTGTACTTTCCTCACCCGCAGTCATAACCAAGTTTAGGTCTTTTCCTGTGTGGTTTATCAACCGAAATATAACTGCCAAACAATCCAGAAAGCTGTGCTCAGTGTTTAACAATAGACTTACCCTAAAACAAACTCAATTAGATCAGTGACCTGCTGTCAAGCATTTTGCCTAGACCTGTCAACATTCCTCCCAAGTGAGAGTATATCCACCCATTCTCCCTCTTAGCTAGCAAAACAATCCAGCCTCTTTTGCTTATCTCGTAAAAAAAATATACTCAGAGTAGTTGTGACTAAATAACTAAGTAATTTTGACTTGACCTCATTGATCCTGACTGCATCAGAAATGCTTTCTTGTATGTGAAAACAGATCCAAGGACAAGACAGATATTTGATCCCCCCAAACACATACAGTTTAAGTTGATATCTTAACAGTAAGACTTTAGTGGAATTATGAAATACAGAAAAGCTGTTCAGACGGTGCCTGTGGGGGAAAAAATGCCCACTTTAAAACTCGCATTATGTTGTTGTGTGGACCTGTAGTTGCTGACATTGATGAATAATCACAAAAAAAATTGATTAGAATTATAGACGATGACATTTCCATGAACTCTCCAACCCATTCCAAAATTCCTCTCCATGACACAAAGCACTTGTTGAGTCTAAATGTCAGAGTGTTTTTCTTTCTTGGCACTTCTCTGGTCTGTTCTGTGAGAATATGCGAGAAAAACAAAAGACTAAAGAGATCTACAGCGAGGTCAGAATACATCCATTTGGTTACATTTCACCCATATGGGAGGAACAACAACAGTTGCTGGCAGATGAGCTCTGCTTCCATCAGATATTCATTAGAGTTCTTTGTCCTTTAAATCGAGTGGTGTGATGCAGAGGATACATAGTGCATCTCTCACAACATTTCCAAGCTGCTCTGGCTACACATTGGCATAGCACTATTGATGAAATCATCATCATCTTCTGGGAGTGCAGCGACACGCAAACGGTTTTTATTCAGGGTGAATAATTGAATGAGACAAGAAAGAGCATTTCATATCAGTAGGCCAGATCGTCAATCACTGCCATTAACTCAGTCTCTTTTGCCACTTGTCCGCAGCCTACTGCATCCTCAGGTCTAGTCACTAAACTAATTTTCTGTCTGCAGTCAATGGTAGCCAGCCTACATCTGGATCCCGGATGCTTTTAGTGGCTTGAGCATAGCATGCATTTGAAAAAGCGCCTATAATTTAGTGCGTACCACAATAATCCTCTCTGAAGAGCAGAGGTGTTTTGACGATGAAATTAAATGTGGCGACGTCAGGAAGAGGAATCACTTCTGTTTACAAGCAAACGCGTTAATCTTCGCAGTATTTGACTCTGACAGAAAGAATTGAACTGACCTCACAAGAACTCATCATTCAGTGCTGTATTGTTTCTTAATGTGTCTTTCTCTTTCATTTTGAAGAAAATTGACTCCAGATTATTTATAACTGATGACATAAGTTCTTGGTGTGTTTGATATAATTTTTATCAATAAAAAGTCTCACTTTTTGATGTTTTAGAGTCAAGATAAGTGTGTGCACTTAATTCTTTTAGTGTTACTTATGCACATCTACTAAATGTCTATATGTTAATATATCTATTCTCAGATATTGATGAATGCAGTATAAATCGTGGGGGCTGTAAATATGGCTGCATAAACACTCTGGGAAGCTACGAGTGTACCTGTCCACCAGGGTACAAGCTGCACTGGAACAAGAAAGACTGTATTGGTATGTAGCAGCACTGCCCCCCTGTGGTGAATCCATTGTAAGGCATGCACGCACACATCAGTGTCCCCGATGTAGCGCCTAGGTGATTTCTCTCTTCCTCTCAGCTTTCTTTGTTGACAGTGTGATTCATTATGGGTTTTGTTTTTGCTCAGAGCTGGTGAAATGTCCTCCTGGACTGGTAGCACCAAAGGCCACTCTGACCTGTAGCAAAACGGGAAAGAAAGAGAGCTGCTCTCTTACCTGTGCCTCTAAGGCTCACTATCTGGCAGGTATGTCCCTCCCTGTGGAAGAACAGTCATAAAACACCACACATTTACATCTTAAACTCAAAATTCCAAACATTTTGTAAACTTTTTTTTGTTTTTGTTGTTTTTTTTTTTGCATGACCTTTTGCAGAATCTGACAACAGCTACTCGGTCAGTTGTGGTATTCCCATCCTCAGAGGAAAGTCCCCCGCCAGGCTCAACTCCAGCAGCAGTCAGAGCTGCATAGGTTCGCTGCCCTCTAGATTCTTATATTCAAACACTCTTCAACATCAACAACAATAATCTGTCAATGACAGCTATGCAGATGGTCTGGGCTTTCTGCAGCGATACTGATGTTTTAGTGTGCTCTTACTCGCTGTTGTTGTTTGTCTGTAGAGACTTCTGCTCCTCCAGTTAAGCAGACAGCTTCTTTCAAGATTAAAAATGCCAAATGTCATTTACACCCTAAAATGACTGGCCGGACAGAGGACAGGGGACGAACACTAGGGCCAGGTCAGTCTTCACCTGCACGTGCTGCTGTGTACGTACAGTATGCTGTTATGTACAGAGATGTAAAGGAGGTATATGATTCAAATCAGTTTGACGATTGGCAGAAAATCTATATGCAACTATTTTTTACACCGGATTAACAGTTTCAGTCATTCATTGCCAAGCATTCGCTGGCAGCGTCTGCTGAAATGTGAGCAGTTGCTGTTGTGTTTTTCTGTCGCATTTCATTTCCATGAGTATCTGACTTTTTATAGACTAAATGATTTGTTGATTAACTGAGAAAATAATCAGCAGATTAATCAAAATGAAAACAATCAAAGCCAAATCACAGCCAAAATGTAACTGTTAATGGTTTTTCTGAATGATTATTAACCTGTGATTGGTGTTTACTGATATTTTGTACCATACTGTCTGACAAACACTGTGATATTATGCATCCACAGGAGGAGGCCAGCCCTGCAGCAACTGCCTGGTAACATTTGTCAACCTTAAATGTGACTCCTCCAAGAAAGCTAAAGGGCGACGTGCTCGCAACCCCACTAACAAAGAGGTTACACACATTACATTGGAGCTGGAAGCTGAGGTCAAACCTGGAGACACTACAGGTCAGTCATTTCCTTTAAAACAAAACATTGCCAACGCTCACAGCCTTGTGACCATTGTACTGTACAGCTAACAGATTTCATTTTTTAATGAAGAGTTTTATTTCCTTATGCATAATCAGGCAGTTGCAATCTCAGCTGTCTGAGGCAGCGAATGGAGAAGCAGGTTAAGACGTACATCAAGGCTTTGAAGAAGTCCATAAACCAGGAGCGCTTCCTGATTCGAGTTGCCGGTTTGGAATATGAGGTGGCCCAAAAACTTCCCCAGGCTTCTCCCATTCCGGAGAACTGTGGCCCAGGCTGGGAGAGGGACAATGGCCGATGTGGTAAGACTGGAGAGCAGGACCGGAAGCGTCAGCTGTTTTACAGTACGGTTAAAACTGACTAGATGTAAGAACTGTAAGGACAAATTTAACCTTATCTTAGGCCATATGCTGTTATAATGTACAATACAGGGAACTGAGGTGAAGTATACACTCCGTGTCCACTATATTAGGTACACCTGTACTCTGATGCATACAAAATTCACCTGTCTGCCATAAAACCTACTTTTCTGATAGTGATAATCATATTTATTGGCCAAGGGATCTTTCTGCGGTACAGAACCGAGGCGGCCATCTGCAGTGCGGACTCACACGCGCGCACACACACACACAGCAATGGCAATGCTGTGTTCAGTTTAATGACACTGTCACAGAGTACTGTATGTGTTAACATCGAGGTCATAGTCAGGGCGCTGTTCTGAGGTGTTTCTAAAAATCTGTTCCCAAAAATGTGAAACACCTCTCACTAAAATGTAGTCAAGCAGAATATCTCATTTATCTATGGCCTCAAATATGAACATATATTTTACATATTTCTGACAATGTCTTTGATATTGAAACGTTATGACAGTATCAGTTTTGTCAGGGTTGTTGTATTGGATTGCATTCATACGCACAGCTGGACTTCAAGTTTACTGTGCCCTTGTTCTTGGAGCACATTCGTTGACAAGAAAACTAAGATAGATTTAAAGGTTTGCATTTATGTGTGTGTGTGTGATCAAAATGAAGTGTCATCTTTGACTGGAGTCACTGTGGGTATTCTCTCAGTCAGATGCTTGCCGGGGTCTTACTACCATGGTGAGCAAGAACGCTGTGTTCAGTGTCCACCCGGCACTTTCCAGGAGAAGGAGGGGCAGCTGGCCTGTGACCTCTGCCCTGGCAGTGATGGCCACGGGCCTATGGGAGCACGAAACATCTCCTCCTGTGCAGGTAGCCTGGTCTAAAATCCCAGAGACAGTGTTAAACATGTAAATCTGATCCAGCAAACGTCTGCTTTCCTTGGTAAACCTCCTGTTTGTGTTCTGTAAATCAGGCCAGTGTCCAACAGGGTCCTTCTCCATCGATGGGTTCAAACCTTGCCAGCTGTGTCCTCAGGGAACCTACCAGCCAGATTTGGGACGGACCCTGTGCTTCCCCTGTGGAGGAGGTCTGAGCACCAAGCGGGAAGGTGCCAGCTCCTTCCACGACTGTGAAGTCAAAGGTCAGCTTTTGCTCTTCATGAACTGCAGGAAAATATACTTAAATATTATGTAATTAATCTGCGCCACCCTGCCCACTAATGTGTTTGTTCAATGTGACCCTGCAGTTCAGTGCTCTCCAGGTCATTACTACAACACAACAGTACACCGGTGTATCCGCTGCCCAGTGGGGACCTATCAGACAGAGTTTAGACAGAACTACTGTATCTCCTGCCCTGGGAACACCACCACAGATTTTGATGGGGCCACAAGTGTCTCACAGTGCAAGAGTGAGTTTGAAAATTGGGGTTTTGCTGTTTACACATTTCCTAAACCTAAGCTGAAGTCTGATTTGTTTTGTTTGTGTATGTCTAGACAGGCAATGCGGTGGAGAGATGGGTGAGTTCATGGGTTACATTGAGTCACCAAACTATCCTGGTAATTATCCTGCTAATGTGGAGTGTATTTGGAACATCAACCCGCCCAGCAAGCGCAAGATCCTAATTGTGGTGCCAGAGATTTTCCTGCCCTCAGAGGACGAGTGTGGAGATGTGTTGGTTATGAGGAAGAACTGTGAGTGCCCCTATTTCTGGTTGTGGTTCACTGGAATTAATGGCTTATATTTATATGCAGATGCACCATATAAGGAACATTATTGAAAACCTAGTCATCTTTCTCCTCTTTGTACTCCCGCAAGGGTCAGCTACATCCATCACCACCTATGAGACATGTCAGACGTACGAGCGGCCCATCGCCTTCACAGCTCGCTCCAGACGTCTCTGGATTAACTTCAAGTCCAATGAGGCCAACAGCGCCAGAGGCTTTCAGATCCCCTACGTCACTTATGATGGTATGTAGCATGCTCCTTTATCACACCAAGATGTTTCACTAGAGAGAGACAGTCTAAATAGTTATAATTTGCAAACTGAGAAACTTTTGAAAGATAAAACAATCTTATTCTTATAAGAGAAAACTTGAAATCATAAGCAACAAATAGTCTTACATGGTCTGGTAAACAAAAAATAAAACATGTTACCTCTAGTAATATGTAGCCATGCAGATGGTTTTGGTTTTCTTTGTCTAGGTTATGAGGTACTCATCTGTGATTTCTGCCTGCACCCTCAGTGGCCCAAATCCTCTTCTGTACATTTTGGAGAACACAACACATTAAATGGCCTAAAAAGGCTCATTAGATGACAGTACATGGTGTCAAAGGGAGTTTCTCGTCATCTGAACCATTTTATAGATATGCTAAAGTATTTCATGACGTGACTAGTAATCATTGGGTTTTGTATTGTTTTCATGAATTTAGAGGACTATGAGCAGCTAGTAGAGGACATAGTTCGAGATGGAAGACTCTACGCATCAGAAAACCATCAGGAAATCCTCAAGGTTAGCTGTTTTACTTCTTTCTTTGTTCTTCATTTATTGTTGAAACAGAAAAGACCAGCTGTGGGAGGTGTTTCAGTCAAGCAATACTATACAGAAAAGGTGCAGTTGAGGTAAACAAAGCTGTTGCTTGCAAAGGTATTGGTTCTTGCATGAGTCAGATGGCACATTAATGCTAAAAGGATTAGTCAATACTGTCATAACACAAGTGCTAATTTGTTTTCAAGCATTGTGTAACCATTTCTAATATGACCAAGACGATTACTAAGGACAATAATATGTTTGTACCTGTTTCTTCCTCCCTACAGGATAAAAAACTGATTAAGACTCTGTTTGATGTGCTGGCTCACCCAAACAACTACTTTAAGTACACCACTCGGGAGTCCAACGAGATGCTTCCCCGCTCCTTCATACGTCTCATAAGCAGCAAAGTCTCTGCTTTTCTGCGACCATACAAGTAAAAAGGTCACACAGCTGCTGACACACCGGATCACGAGCCCCCCTTTCCCCCTGACATCCCCTTCCACTTTACAGGCCACATACCGCAACACTCACAGGGCTTAAAAACACGACGCATACTACTATGTTTACCCTCTTATTTTCCCATAGGCTTTGACAATAAATACTATGCAGACGTGAGAAATACTGAACATTTCCATTTTAGTTTTTCCTTTTTTTTGTCAGCTCCATTCAGCACTGGTTTGCAGTCCCGAGCTTAAACGTTTAGTGGGGATGTCAAGTATGTGAGTGGTTTTGGTTTCTATTGTTGTGCAATGAAACCACGTAAAACAATAGAAACGCCTATTTCAGACAGTAGGAGTGATGTTTTTGTGCATTGTTTGAACTTGATAGAGCTTGTTATCATGTTCGTTTAAATGAGCTCCAATTCCTACCGCTGAGTATGATTGTCAGTGTTGTGTAACCCTGGTTCCATCCTCAGTGTCCGTGCGCTGTCCTTGCAGAGGAGCGATTGTTAAACTCGTGTCAGCTGCATTCCAGGTCATTCAAAGCCTTAAAATATCTGAGCTCTTAGAGCGGTTTTCAAGGGGGTTACTGTTAAGAGTTAATCTATGTTTTGTTCCATCTGTGTAGACTGTGCTGGCATTTTCCAACCTTCAGATAATGTTTGTTGCTCTTCTTGAAGCCAACTTAAAACAAAAACATGGTTTGTCATTTCGGGAACACAATGGATATTCTAGGAGATGAATAAACTAATAGAGAGCCACAGAAATGAGGTTATGTGATGTCTAGTGGAACACGTGTCAGAGGGAGAGAGAGGGAAATGAATGTCTGAGGGACATTATGTTTGCTGCTTCTTATAAAAGGTCACTTTAAGTCTTCAATCTCATATCGCCTTTCTGATATACTCACTAATAGTCTGTAGGTTTAAAGTAAAAGCAAGCTCAGAATCTGAAATGCTTTAGTTCTTACACAAAGTCAATAATCACACAGTGTCTGTCCGTGGACTACCAGTTTTATTGTTTATATTTCAATCTTGTAAATAATGAAAATAAATTAGACTAGGCTCGACTTCTTTAATCCTAATTAGTTTATGCTAATTTGTTTATGAACCCCCAATAACACTTTGTGCCCATGATGTTCGACTTGTCTCGAATCCAAAGACGCCCTCCTCCCTCCCCCCTCGCCCCTCCTCTCCTCCCTCGCCCCTCCTCTCCTCCTAACACCCCACTCACATTTGGTTCTGTCCAAAACCGCACAGAAAGGGCGGGTCATGTTCTTGTGTGTACTAGACTTGGAACCCGTCATCCTAACAAAGTGCAATGAATGAAAATAACCAGAATTTTGGTTACACCCAATCTGTCAACAGCTTGTGAAATATGTTCTGGGCCACAGTTTTGTTAAGACTCACTGTAATAAATACTGGTCAGACACCATGGGCAGAAGGTGTTTAGGTTTCAATACAGTGTGTAACTGCTCTGTTATTCAGAGAAATACTAAAAATATTAAGTCTGTTAGAATGTAATATAATCTGAGTATCTGATGTGTAAAACACAGTCTTTGTGATTTCAGAACGGCAACCAAACAGGGTAAAATAAATAACGTTTAGTAAGAATCTAACTCTCTGCTTCATATTAGGATCTGCCAAATCACTGTCAAGTGGCAAGTGACACTGATGATCTCAACCTTCTCTTAATCTATATTTTCAGCTCCCAAAAGAAACTAAAATGAATCAACACTTAGTCACAGATACCTGATGAATATTTCAGGGAGGATGTTGTCTTCACTCATGTAAATAAATAAAAATAAGTGGAATCGTACAACTCTATGTACCAGCCAGTATTTAAGAACCTGAACTTTAGGATGACAAAAAGGGACTTTGACCGTGCTGCCAAACTTGAGGGCAATGCTGGGCCAAGCCACAAAGAACTCGTGTCGGTTTACAATTTAGTCTGAGATTACTTACATTTCTGTCTCGGCATAGACGCCATCGTGCAGGCAGTCCAGTGCACTCGCTCGGCCTATGTACCCTTATTCTCTAAAACTTCCCGTTGTACCAGCTTCTGCAACCTGATACATTTTTTTTTATTGTTGCCTTTTAATGAGAGTTTACTATGATGTATCATAGAGTTGATAATGATATTTGCACTTGAATTGATATTGCTTATGTAAAGAAATGTCTGGATTTTGTATTGTCTTTTTAAATGAATGGAATTGGTGTTCTTGTTTTCTTGTAGCTTGTTTGTTCCTGAAATGGTCACACCGTTTAGTCTGTAGAGATGGTACACATTATCAACTGTTTAAAAAAAGAAAAGAACGATGTACTGTACAGAGATGAAAGAAAAGTTTGTACTTGTTACTGCCCAAAACACTTATCAAAATAAATATACTGTACTTCAGCTTCACTTTAAACACATTTTAATGTCTGAGTTTACACAAATTTTGAGCAAATAAGAAAATCTTAGTGTATTAAAATGTTGATCTGCATTTTTAAAAGACATTGTTAGCTTAAGAATCTCCATTTTCATCCTCCTCTGCCTGTTGTGGGTTGACTACAGGTGGGATGAACACAGTCACCACATTAGTTCCTCCGGTGGGCGCGAGACACTGGGGGGAAACAAAAAGCAGTATGTGTTAAGGACCTGAACATGCCTTATGTAAGTACGCGGACACAGACGCTTTGAACTACGCAAGATTGTTTACGTTCTTGAGTGTGTCTCCTGAAAAACCTTAACATGACGCAAGCACGAGTTGCTATTTCTAGCTTTGCTGCTAGAGGCTCTGTATCATGTAACATCAAGCGAAAGATGGCCCCTTCTGCTGGGGTTAACATCTGTTCAAAACTAACATGGGGAACTAGTTTGATGAGGCTCCAACTCAACATGTCTGTATGTGTAGACATTATAAGGTCAATGTAAAGAGGGCCTCCATGTGAACAGAGCTTTATCACCTCCACTGGCCCATAAGCGCATGTTGACTATGTTCACGGGGGATGCGCGTTGGGCCCGGTGTCGTCACCTGTGTCCACAATGTTTGTTGTTGGTGAAATTGTCATAAATGTAAAAATTCAATTATATATTTATTATTGCAGTCATAGGTAAAGATAGTGTTGTACCGGACTACATTATGTTCAGAGGTGTTCCTAATATTCTGACCCTCTAATGTATGGAGCTAGGGAGGACAAAAATATAGAGACACTTGTGAACAACAGCACCTTCAACTGTGCCCTCAATAATAAACATATAGTTGAACTTGTACATTTATCAGATGTATAATTCGTAAACAGATGTTATGGCGGAAGTGTTGCATTAAAGTGCATACAGTTGTACAAGTGTGGGCGGTGTGTGCAGAAAAGAGTTTACTTACATTTGCGTTTACAGTTGGGCAGACCAGGTTTCCATTTGCCATCGCTATCACAGGTAATGGTGTTCGGACCAGTCATGTCGTAGCCCATCTTACACTCTATTGATATAGTGTCCCTGTACAGATATCCGCCATTCCGAGCTCCCATCCAGAAGGCATTGTGGACATTTGGAGACGGGCATGTTGTTTCTGTGAGGAAAACGAACTCAGTATTTACTGTATTCATGACAAAAACAATGAACTAAGGTTAAGTAAAAGGTATACAAAGATTGTCTAGAACCTTTGCACTGAGGAGACGCGCTCCATGTCCCATTCATGGTACACCAAATCTCCTTTTGTCCAATAAGGGTTCCCACGTGACACTGATAGCGAACCACAGTCCTGTATGTGTAAGGCGGCTCCTGAGGGCCTATCATTTCTGCGTTTGCCACCACTGGAGGCTCTGCACATTCCACAGCTGCAAGAGATATGGTAGTTTTAAAATGCCAAAAGAGACTCAGGAAAATGTAAATCCAGTAAACAAATGTTTTGTTAGTCCACTGGACCTTCACACTCAGGAACACGTCCATCCCAGCCATTACTCATGCAGCGTCTAGTTGCCCTTCCTACAAGCGCATACCTGAGGACAGGATGTAGAAGACACAGTTCAAGTCTAAATAATACTACTGCATGTAGGAAACCAGCACAGGAAATTTTCTTACCCATTGTTACAAACCGCTGTAGCAGTGTCTCCAAACTCTACTCCAGTATATGTAAACTCTCCGTTTTGAATCTCTCCTGCAGAGCCACAAAGCTTTCCTTTTGAAGATGAGGAAAAAGGAAAGTTTTAAAAGTTTAAATCTCACATTTTTATCCTTTAGATTTATGTCCACTGTATTGGAGACGTACAGTGCATTAGTTAACTGTGAAAAGTGTACAAAAGGTTCCTACGTTCACATTTTAGCTTCAGTGGCGTCCACTTTCCATCAGTACATGTGCGGTACTTGGTGCCACCTGTTTGAACGTATCCAACATCACACACATATTGCACCTTGTCACGAGAAGCAAAAGAAGTAATTGTGATGTACTGGTCAGCAAGGTTGGCGTGAGAGTCGTCGTTGGTTAGTGGCACACCGCATCCACCTGCTGGACAGGGATTCCAGAGAGGAAAGTGTCAGTTGAGAGAACAACATGGGGACAATTTGTCGTACTACACATTTTAGTTATCCAGTAGAAATATAAACTTACTTTGTTTGTCTGGTGAGGGCAGGCATCGAGGGGACTGAGGCTGCCACTGCCCATCGGGGCCACAGGTGATCTGCTGAGCGCCATCCAGCTGGAAACCCTGACTGCAGGTGAAGGTCACGCTGTCTCCCACTCGGTACCCAGAAACATTTCCACCACTCTTCACCGAGTTGTCCACTGCAGGGGGGGAGCACGTAGTTTCTCCCACTGATGAGAAAATAAATCTGACTTATTAAGGGATTGTTTTTCTTTTCCTCATGAATAAATCAGCAGACTGATGGTTTGTGGGCATAGTACAGATCCTCTACTTAAGTAAAAGTAGTGATACAATAATGTAAAAGGAATCCATTACAAGTGAAATGAATTCAATGTCATAAGAAAAAGCATTCAGCAATAATTACTGAAGTATCAAAGTACCCAACTGGGCACTTGTAAATGTTAATTACTTAAGGTATTGTTTGATTACGAATACAGATACATGAATATGGAAGTTGCTTTTTACTTTTTAAAACTTTTGAAAATTTGTAAAACGCACTGAAAATCCAAAAACCCCAACCTGCTTCTTTGAATGAGACCAAAATTCATCATTCATAGGTGTGACTTTACACTGAACAATTCAATGTTTGTTTGTTTTATTTTACTACTTTACTGATGTCATGGAAAATGGGTTCGACTTAATCAAGGGATTAAACAAAATACCTTGAATGTGCGTCACATCAGGTAGTAGTTACTCAACACAACCCTGCCCACTCATTAAGTATTACAGTATTGCCCATCACGGTTTGCCAATAACACCAATGGGTTTAGGATGTAAACCAGTAACAGTGATGCTGCCTACCTTCACAGGACGGGAATTCACCACTCCAGCCAGACCTCTTGCATGTCATAAAGTTCAGTCCTTTCAGAGTGTATCTGTCAACACAGGTGAATTAGCTACTCAAACACATCCAGAGTCTAATTCTGACCAACTTTTGCATGGGTTCTTTTAGGCACAGCTTACCCCTCATTGCATACAGCATAGACTCTCTCCCCGATGAGTGTGCTCCCTCCGTACCGGAACTGGCCGTTAGGCAGAGCTCCGGCGCTGCCACACGTTTTCTCTGCAAAAAAAGTCACAGCGAGAGGTCAGAAAAGTAATCTGGGGTGACGTCTGATTTGGCAGAAAAGAAACAAGACAGGGACGACTACTGAGTTGCACAACAACCCACATAAGTCGCTGTAAAATCCTACATGCCAAGCTCAGCAGGTGTTGTCACAAACATCTGGAGGGAGGATTCAGAGATCTGTGTATAACATTCCTGTTAACTGTTGGCAGTGTACAGTAGCCTACTAGTGGGACTCAGCCTGAAGACTCCATGCTGAGTGTCCTTGATCACCAAACAGATCACCTATCATTCTGTTGTGTAACATCATCATCATCATCTGGGCTCAGGAGCCAGCTCTGTCACCTAAAAGAGCGACTGGTTCGCGACCGACACATCACTAGTCACCGACACCAGTCATTTACTGGGGAAAACATTTAACCGGATTTGCTCACCTATTTGCAAAAAGTAAAAGTAAAAAGAGGTGCTTACTTTCGCATTTTAGATTCAGATTGGTCCATTTCCCGTCGACACACTCCACAGACCGACTGCCTCTGGATGCGGTGAAGTCCTCAGCGCACTTATAGTAAACCTTGTCACCAGCGTCAAACGTCTCTCTGGTGGCAAATTTCTTAGCCAGTCTGGTGTGTGGGTATTCCGCCGGTGCTGAACAGTTCTGTTTTACTTGGGCTGTTTTTGGAAGATCAACAATCATTAGTTAAAATACAAAAACAATCACAATCTGTGAAATGTGGTTTTTTTTTGGTTTTTTTTGTAATTTAAATTTACCTGAAGCAAATAAGGTAAAAGACAAACCCACGACATACAACCCGAGAATCTTCATCTTTGTTGTGCCCGTGTGTGAGAAAACACCTCCAGTGGCAACAGGAAGAACGTGATATAATATATAGCAGAGGGAGGAGGGATGCACCAAGGGAGCAGCCCAGGAGAACAGCTGACTGAAAACACAGCGAGGACAGGACTACAGGTATGTGCCAAAAAATTAGAATATCGAGGAAAAGTCCATTTATTTCAATCATTTGTTTCAAAAAGTGAAACTTGTATGTTATATTAGTTCACTACACACAAAGTGAAATATTTCAAGCCTTTATTTGTTTCAATTTTGATGATTATGGATTAAAGACAAAAAAACCCAAATCCAGTATTTCACAAAATTAGAATATTTCATGTGACCAATAAAAAAAGGATCTTAAACACATGTTGGCCTTCTGAAAAGTGTGTTAATGTACTGTATTATGTCCTCAGTACTTTGTTGGGCCTCCTTTTGCA